>NW_026712230.1:8320902-8845605 GCF_030504385.1 Musca domestica | reverse complement strand
TATATATATATATATATATATATATATATATATATATATATATATATATTATATATATATATATACAACTCTATTATATATATATAGATATATATATATATTAATATATATATATATTAGAAGATATATACAGATTTAACGCAATTCAATTCAGTCTTACAATTAAAAATATAAGAAAAGATTTTATATCTGCCCTAAAGATTAAATCAATTAATTTCATTTTCAGCCTTACACTTAAGAATATAACAAATTAAATTCATTTTTCACCCCTTTTTTTTCCAGTTCTATAATTGAAAAAAAAAAAATAAGGCAAAAATATCTATGTCACATAAAGGATTAAATGTTTTTCTTTAAGAATTTCTTTTTTTTTTAAGTTGAAAGCTTGTTCTTAGAGCCTGTCTGCACATTTGTCGTAACTGTTGATATTACATCTAAGTATTGAACAAAAAGATTACATTTAATTATTGGAATTTTTAACGGTTTTTTGGATTTGTTTGTTTTTTTTGCCAAAAGTTCCCATCCACATGTATTTCATTATAATAGATTTCCCAAATATAAGGTGTAGATTGCGTGCGACGTTGCCACCAATGAGATTTTTCATTTGGCGAATCTGCAAGAATAATTATAAATTTTATTAGATAATTATACATTGTGTTTCCTGAATACAAAAAAGCTTACGTATGGGTCTGACTGAGTTGCTAATAAGTCTTCTAATTGCTTTAGACTTTCGTCCGTGTTTATTGGGAAGATGGCCATAATGTTTTGCACAATCGAGTTTTGGGAACCAATGCGATCTATCAAAATTGTATGCTTGCCCAAAATCTGCAGTATCGTGTCCATTTTTTCCTATATCTTCACAGGAAGTACACTTTGAAGTTGATGGAAAAATATGTAATGTTGTAATGAATACTATTTAGGTAATGCGAATTAGTTATATTAAAACTTACCTTCTGAAGAATAATATTCATTCTTCCTTAGGACGGTATTGCTCTTTCGTCAGACATTGTTGTGTAGAGCGGGTGTACAAAATTAATATTTATATTTATTTTATTAATATTTTTTATTATTTCTAATCACTTTAAATACCTTATTCGCACAATAACTTCAACAATATTTTTCGCACAATGTGAAATTTTAAGGAACACGTGTGTTTTTCACAAAAGAAACTAATGAAATGAGAAGCAAAGCAAGCATCAAAAAATGTGTATCTATTGACATGAAAGTCTAACGGTAAAATACTGTTGACGCGATCGTTGACAATGTTGCCACAAATATACTACATATAAAGTCTACAACGTTTACATACTCCCGCAATAAAGGGAAGTTGTTGACATTTTATCTAGTGTCATTTTGCTATAAAATAGGTGGTGACATTGAGATACATGGTTCTCTGCTTGACTACAGGGTGCATACACAATACAATTGTTAACGTGTGAGTAGCTTTGGTTTGATGAACGTCTCTCTTTTATGTATTTTTCGCACAATGTAAAATTTTAAGGAACACGTGTGTTTTTCACAAAAGAAACTAATGAAATGAGAAGCAAAGCAAGCATCAAAAAATGTGTATCTATTGACATGAAAGTCTAACGGTAAAATACTGTTGACGCGATCGTTGACAATGTTGCCACAAATATACTACATATAAAGTCTACAACGTTACATACTCCCGCAATAAAGGGAAGTTGTTGACATTTTATCTAGTGTCATTTTTGCTATAAAATAGGTGGTGACATTGAGATACATGGTTCTCTGCTTGACTACAGGGTGCATACACAATACAATTGTTAGCGTGTGAGTAGCTTTGGTTTGATGAACGTCTCTCTTTTATGTATAGGAAGCGTTGAAGCGTATTCGCACGACGCCGCTCTAAAAATTTTGTAATATAACGTCCAGGCGATACATCAACGATCAAAAATCTTACAATTTTAATAATTTAAAATCTTACAATTTTAATAACTTTGGTATTTATATTAATTACTACAATTATTTAACATAATGCAATTTTTTTGGTAATACTTACATACAAAACTTAAAAATATTTGTAAAAAATGTGTTGAAAAGCTAGTACCTGTTTAAAATTATTTCCAAAGATTATAATCAAATATTCTGTTTTGTCGTATTAACGAAATTTACTACGACAACGTATCAATTCAAAACAAAGTCGAAAAA
The DNA here is from genome assembly GCF_030504385.1 of Musca domestica. NCBI lineage: Eukaryota > Metazoa > Arthropoda > Insecta > Diptera > Muscidae > Musca > Musca domestica. The sequence continues at coordinate 8,843,436 of NW_026712230.1, read as the reverse complement.
CACCAAAAATATTATAATCCTTGACAAAAAATTCAGAATTCGAAATTTTTTAATCGCGTTTTTTATATTCAAATTCTAATGTCTGGCAAATTAAATATAACGTACTATTTCCCATTTTAGTACGAGCCTTTTTATAAACTTGTTTCAAGAACATTTTACTAAGGTACCAAATATTGTTATAGGATGTTTACCGAACAGCATTCTGAAAAGTGGCTAGTAGAAGAAAAAATAAAATCTACTATAATTGGTTAATATTTTCAGGTATATTTTGCATCGCAAGTTAATGTGTAGCCATAGAAATAATAGAAAGTATTTTTCATGCAAACTGTCGCCGTTATTTATTATTGGCAACTCTGGGGTTTACTCTAGTTTTATTTGTGATTTGACTTCCTCGATCCTAAGCGCGAAAAATAAACGGTTTTTTTATCATTCAGTTCTATTTTGGAGAGAAGTGCGGTAACAAATTCAATTTTTTGGAAAATATTAAAAATGGAACAGAACCCATATCAAATAACTCATAATTATTACACAATAAACAAATACTATGGATCAAAGCCTAAAAATACGTACAGGCAACCAAATAAAAATTCCGAAAAAAGAAGATGGAATTCCAAAAAAGTTATGAAAAACAAACAAAATCATAACAATTCAAAAGGGAAGGCGAAATTCTACAATGAAAAATTAAAAAACGAGCTGAAAGAGGCCAGGAAACTATTAGCAGAAAAAGAACGTCTGGAGCAGCAATCGGCTAGGATGCAACTTCCATCCTAGCCGATTGCTAGGTCACACCAGTAACCCAGAGCCACAACCAGTATACATTTGTAAGCCAATGCATGACATGGTCATTAACTAAGTTTTAAAACCATCATTTTTATTAACAATTGATGTCCTTATTTTATTTTATTTTCTAATTTTTATTTTCTTATGTGTAATTAGAATAAGATTTTTTTTATATTTAATACTACATTTTAATAAATTGATATATCAAAGAAAACTACCATACTTTGAATTTTCTGGGGCGATTTTAGCCAAAGGTGGTTTAGATTGTATTTAAATTATGAACAAATTGACTTGAATTTTAACAGAAAACCCATGTTTGTGTGATTCAAATTCATAGTATACATGCTACCTTTGTCAGCAAGACCAATAAACTCCAATAGTTGGTATTTCCAGTTTGTTTTTGAACTCTCATTAGATTTTATCACAATGAAAGTAACAAAATACATTTTCACTTTCTTCGAAATTTTATTCTAAACGATCATTGGACAAATGTTCGCAACAACAGCGTCTCTATCTATCTCTTTCATTAATAGCAACAACAATTTCAATAACTGCTTTTTGTTTACATACACTTAACAGTCTAGACTCTAGAGGAATGCAGTAACCTTTGTGTTTGTATTTGTGTGTTTTTTCTCTATTCCACCAATACATTAACAAATCGACGTTGCGAGAGACTTTTCCCTCCACGGCAGTGCAGAAATATTCAACTGAGAATGAGTAATTTTTAAATGTTGTCATCGGCATTTCTTTGCAATGACAGTGACATTGTAAACATTTACATGAAAAATTAAGGAAATTTCTGAGTTTCATAAAATATGATCTAAAATATAATCTAAATGCATATATTTATATGAAATTAAATGCACATCTAAATTGTAGCACTTGTTCATTTTTTTACTTAAAATTGAAGTACGGATTTCCAAAATCTCCTTTTTTCAAAGTGCACCACTCACAATCAAACTTGCTAATTTTTAATATTTTCAATATAATGTGAATTTTCTAATTTGAATATTTCATTTCAAATAAAATATTATACGCAAGCATTTTTTAATGGACTTAAAAAAACAAAAGTAAGCAGAAATCAGCAAAAGTAAGCAAAGCAAAGCAATTAGCAAATAAAATATTTTTAAAAACTCCTAAAATTTGGTAAAGTACTGTTTGTTAAAAAATTTTAGATTACGAATTTTATGAACCCAGTTCTATCCGTTCATCCAATAACAAATTTAGTACCATTTTGAACTAATCGTACAATTTTAGTACAAATTCCGAAAACCATCTACATTTTTCAATTCCGGATACCATTAGAGACAACAATATCAAGCATGATGATTTTCGCTCTAATCCTTCACCAAATATCAACATTATAGAAATATCAACATAGAAAACATTTCCAAACCCACCTCCACATACCAACAGAGACATCAATATTAAATTTCTGGATTCCAGCTTTATTACTTCACTCAATGTCTAATTTAGTACCATTGAGTAATTTTCGAACAAATATAAAACACATTTTCGGAACAACCTCAACATACCAACAGAGATATCAAATTTCCGAATTCCAGCTCTATCCGTTCACCCAATACCAAATTTAAACTTTTCTAAACTTTTCTAACAATACACATTTCCAAAATAACCCCCATTTTTCAATTCCAGATAACAACAGAGACATCAATATTAAATTTCAGGATTCCAGCTTTATTCCTTCACTCAATGTCAAATTTTCTTACAAGTAAAAAACACATTTCTAACACAACATCCACCTGCCAACAGAGACATAAATGTTTAAGTTTCAGGATTCTAGCTATATCTCTTCATCCAATCCAAATCACACCCAAATCTAAAAACCATATCCAATTAGTATTCTAAATATCAAATTTCATAATTTTTTCTCTTACTTACCATGTTCTGTAACACAAAAAATTTTCAGCACCACATCCACATGCCAACAGAGGCATCAATGTTACATTTTAGGATTCCAGCTCTATCTCTTCACCTAATCCAAATCTAAAACACAGATGCAATTAGTAATCTAAATATCAAATAATAATAATATCGTATTTTTTTCTCTTACTAGCCTTCAACCATATTTTGCCTCGGTCTCTGACATTTGACAACAAACTCACTATTGTAATTTGTCATTTTGTTTATAGAGAAAAAAATTTCGCGTTCTTCTCTTGACAATTGTTTATTTGTTGTGTTTTCACAATAGCTGAAGCAATACGGTGATAACTGATTGCAGAAGTGTTGCCAACAATTCCGTTTTGTTGTGATGTACATAGAATTAATAACAGAAACCAGTAAAGAAAGTCTTAATGTCGGGCGGGCAGACTTTATGATACCCTACACCACCCTAAAACCGTGGGACACATCAATTCTCTACAATATGCATATGCAATTGAAGTGCCCCTCGGTTTTGTTTTACTCAAGTCTATGCATATGTTTATAATTCCCACGACTGTATCTATTTATACCCTACACCACATAGTGGTAAGGGTATTATGTCTTTGTGCATTTGTTTGTAACATGGAGAAGGAAACGAGATAGACCCATAGTTACTTTTGAGAACCTTCATAGAATCACTTTCTGAGTCGATTTATGCATGTCAGTCCGTCTGTCCATGTATTCTTGTGAACAAAATGCAGGTCGCATTTATTATCCGATTGAGATGAAATTTTCCAAACAATATTTTTTTGGCCCAAGGACGAACCCTATTGAAATTGGTGAGAATCGGATCAAATTTAGATATAGCTCCCATATATATCTTCATCCGATTTCGGGTTAAATGTGCACCAAATGTCCACTATCAGTCCAAATCACCTGAATTTTGGCACACTCAACCGAGTTCGGTCTAGAAGCAAATATATCAAATTTGGGGAAAATCGGTTCAGATATAGCTATAGCTCCCATATATATCTTTCATCCGATTTGATCTTTAAGTCCCTCACATTCCTACTATGCACTCCACAACCGTGATATTTGGTACCAGGTATTAGATGGAGCACTGAAATAGCTGTTTTAAATTTTATCGAAATCGGTTCAGATTTGGATATAGCTCCCATATATATCTTCATCCGATTTCGGGTTTAATGTGCACCAAATGTCCACTATCAGTCCAAATCACCTGAATTTTGGCACACCCAACCGAGTTCGGCCTAGAAGCAAGTATATCAAATTTGGAGAAAATCGGTTCAGATATAGCTATAGCTCCCATATATATCTTTCATCCAATTTGATCTTTAAGCCCCTCACATTCTTACTATGCACTCCACAACCGTGATATTTGGTACCAGGTATTAGATGGAGCACAGAAATAGCTGTTTTAAATTTTATCGAAATCGGTTCAGATTTGGATATAGCTCCCATATATATCTTCATCCGATTTCGGGTTTATTGACCACCAAATGGCCAATATCAGCCCAAATGGCCCGAATTTTGGCACATGTGACCGAGATTAGCCTTAAAGCAAATACAACAAATTTGGAGAAAATCGGTTCAGAAACAGCTATAGCTCCCATATATATGTTTTATCCGATTTGGTGTTTAAGCCTCTCACATTCGTAATATGCACTCCACAAGAATGATATTTGGTACCAGATATAAGATACAGCCCAGAAATAGCTGTTTGTAATTTTATCGAAATCGGTTCAGATTTGGATATAGCTCCCATATATATCTTCATCCGATTTCGGGTTAATTGTGCACCAAATGGCCGATATAAGTCCAAATGGACTGAATTTTAGTACATCGGACCAAATTCAGCCTAGAAGCAAGTATATCAAATTTAGTGAAAATCGGTTCAGATATAGATATATCAACCATATATATGTTTCATCCGATTTAGTGTTTTAGTCCCATACATTCGTGATATTCACTCCACTACCGTGATATTTGGTACCAGGTATTAGATGGAGCACGGGAATAGCTGTTTTAAATTTTATCAAAATCGGTTTAGATTTGGATATATCTTCATCCGATTTCGGGTTAAATGTGCACTAAATGGTCAATATCAGCCCAAATCACCTGAATTTTCGTACATAAGACCGAATTCAGTCTAGAAGCTATTACGTAAAATTTGGAGAAACCCGGTTCAGAGATAGCTATAGTTCGTAAAATGCACGATAGAATTATATAGATTTTGATTTTGTACCAAATATCTAATAGAGCTCTGAAATGCCCTGTATAAACCTTTTTACGAGAGCTCTACTAAATATGCATAGTGGTGTAGGGTATCATATAGTCGGCCCCGCCCGACTTTTGAGCTTTCCTTACTGGTTTTTATTATTTTTTGGTTTTTAGTACATTTATCTTAAAACTGCAATGTATATTTAACATAAAACCTTTTAACTTAAAACGTTTTTTACCTATTTTTTTATTTATGTATTTAGCAATATTATTAAGTTAATAGTTGATATGATTTGCTTCACAAAAATTCCAAATATAAACTTGTAACGACGAGTTTCCTCCGGTCGATGGAATACGCTCGCGGGGGTAGGGTTCGTCACAGAAAATTTATATTGAAGTGACTGTGATTGAAAGAGTTATTTTTTTTCTTTACAAATTCAGTATGTACCGCTTTATTGGAAACAATTTAAAGACTACAAATTTCGATACTTATATTGATCTGCTGTCAGGAGCTACGGCTTGCTGCTCCTGTGGTCGTTTTATGGCCGGATGTATTAAAGCTGATTCACTGCTGGTACTTGACGAGTGTGGTGTGGTGATTCGGCTTATGTATGATTATTCTTCGGAGAGTTCAGGTGAGAGGAAGTGCGATTCGATTTGTAGAATCCTTTTTTAGTCTTTTGAATCCACAAGGCCACGACGGCACTTGGATTACACTTCGGTTAATATCCCAGGCCCACGATGGCACTTGGATTTTCACTTGAATTACGAATTACTTTTAATATTCCAGGCCCACGACGGCACTTGGATTTTCACTTAAATTCCGATTTATTCCTTTTAATATCCCAGGCCCACGACGGCGCTTGAATTTCCCCTTAAACTCCGATTAATTTTCTTTAATATCCGAGGCCCACGACGGCACTTGAATTTTCCCTTAAACTTCGATTTATTTTCTTTAATATCCAAGGCCCACGACGGCACTTGAATTTCTCCTTAAATTTCGGTTTATTTTCTTCAATATCCAAGGCCCACGACGGCTCTTGGATTTTCACTTAAATTCCACTCACCTGGTAATATTTAAAAAATCCTTATTTGTCTCGAACGTTCCACTTGTCTCGCCGGTTCACCACAGACTGATCCCCAATCTGAGTGATCCCAAGCGTGATAGTGTTCTTTATATTTGGCTGGAAATCCACAAGTGACTACAGTTAGAGCAGTCCAGCGTTTAAATGTGAATAAATCTTTAATGTCTTCTACCATCGATCGCTAGCTTCTAGTATCACGGTAGCGTAGCCCGACTTCAAGAAAGTTGACGGAAGAAAACAGCAACATCAGCAGAAATTATTCGAAAAGTAAAGATCCGACTTCATGGAAACCCGCGTCGCAGTGGTCGAAAAGTGACTCGTGAGCTGAACATATCGCAATATTCCATTCTGCAAATATTGACAAATAACCTCGGGGTGAAGCCATTGAAATTCCAAAAAGTGCAAGAACTTACATCGCAACAGAAAGAAAATAGACTCAAAAGAGCTAAGGAGTTGCTTCCCTTGGCCGAAATTGGTGCTCTGCCGAATTTGGTTTTCTCCAACGAGAAAACATTCGTTGTCAAGCAGTTTGTAAATAAACAAAATGATTGTGTTTATATGCCAAAGAGTTCAGCTGAAAATTATCCCCTTCGGTTGGCCCCCAGAACTCAAGCGCTGGCCATGGTGATGGTGTGGGCCAACATAACACAATTTCTGGAGGGTGTATTAAATCCTTGGACATGCAGACATTTTGGCCGCAGACCTTGGATATTCCAACAGGACTCAACACCATCGGACTCAGCACGTGCCACCAAAGAATCGTTACAAAATAAGACTCCTCGCTTCATTTCCATCACACAATGGCCACCAAAATCTCCGGATACCAATCCGTTGGACTATTGTGTCTGGAGTATTTTGGAAAGCAAGGTCGTGTGACGGTTTCATTGGCCGTTTGAAGGCCTTAATTCGTGCCAAAAGTGACCAATTCGAACAAATCTAATCTTAATCTCAAATTTAATGCTATTTCCGACATTTTTGCTTTCATTCAATAAAATTTAAAACAAAATGTAAAAATTATGTGTATTATTTGATACGGCCAAAACGTGCCTCATCTAAATAATGGTTTTAGACCCTAGGTCTTTTTGTACCAAATCCGTTTCAGGACCTTTGGAGTCAATTTAGCGATGTCCTTCCGTCCTTCTGTCTGTCTGTCGAAGGAGTATCTGATTTGATCCAAACTTGGTACATCGTAATATTATTGTCAAATTTATATCGAGTTCGTCAACATTTTGAAAGGAAATAATTTACGAGAAAAGATAATTCAACTTTGCATATCCTAATATTTGCATCAGTGTTAGGTCCGGTGTGAAAATGGACAATATCGGTCCACTCCAACAAGTATTGATATTGTTCAATATTCATGAAGGCTATAGGACATGGAATTACCATCTGATTCCATTACACACCTCACACCTCAATATTTCCATCAACACAAGATCTGTTATAAAGATAGTACAGATCGGATCATTTCTTCTAGTACCTCCCCCACAATGGGTTCAATATTTTGAAAAAACAAAATGCTCAAAGATAATTGGATGCTTATCTCTCTCTTGCTCTCTCAAATTTTATACATACAAACATTTTTATTAACACAAGATCTGTTGTGAATATGATATGCATGTGCGAACACCTCCCGGTACCTCACCAACAAAGGGTCACAATTTCCAATACTTATATCTGTCATAACTTGCGAAACCAGTAGGTGATTCTTTACTACTTGCTACACCTAAATATTTCCTTTAAAGAGAAATATGTTATGAATATGTAATTAATCAGAATTTATGATTTCGCATAAAATTGGATATAAATTTTCGATTTCTTTCAAATTTTGCACATACTAATATTTTTATCTGTATTATATGAAGTATGCAAATGGAATTGTTACTCTAAAAATTTTATACCTAACAAAGTATATAAGCGCTGCCCGTCTGTCCGTCTGTTGTAATCACGCTACAGTCAACACCAATTAAGAAAGGAAGTTAAAATTTTGCACATATTGGCGCACTACATTGTATTGCCCCAATATAACACTATCCTCCATATACGGGGTTTTTGTGAATACTTAACTCCTGAAAGAGAATTACCTATATAGGTCCAAAATATGGTATAGCCCTCATATAAAGGTACACCCGATATTAGGTACTGTGATGATTCTATCCATACGGGTTGCCCATATTCGACGGACCCATCTGGCAACGCCATAACTTTTGACAGAGATGTCACATCGCTCTGAAATAGTTGAAATTTACATTCAACAGAAGAAGTCTATTGTGAAAACTCAACGTGCTTTTAAAACATTAAAAAATGTGAGAAGTGCGCCTTCTAAGGGACCGTAAATAAGCAAAATTGCCGTTTTTACGCCACTGAAAATCCTCAGGAGATTCAAGAAGTGCCTCTTCATGACGAAAAAGTCACAGGCGTTAGTGCGAAAACGGTCATTGGGCCGTTTTTCTTCCAATATGAAAATGGCCATGCTGTTACCATCAATCAGGAGCGTTATCGCGACATGATTACCAATTTTGTGATCCCAATTATTCGTCGAAAGCGTATGAGGCAGTTCTGGTTTCAACAAGACGGCGCTCCACCGCACAAGTCGCATAACAAAACATGGGTCCGTCGAATATGGGCAACCCTGTATTTATCTATAGAATTGTCTGTAATACCACGCAGCAGTTCCTTCTGAGTACTTAACCCCTGGAACAGAATTACCTATATAGGTCCATGATATCTAATAGTTCCCATATTCGCTATACTGATGATTTTAGCGACATTTTTTACCGAAATTGATTCAAATTTCGTATTTTAAGTTCGTAAGGGTAGTACAGCCTATGACAAGTAAAAAGGCTGTGAGTTCGGCCCGGCCTCTACAATTTGAAAAGTATTTGACAATTTTCAAACAAAATTATATTCGTTAAAAATTTTGTTAATATTTTAAAAATACAGAATGTGGCCGTTATATTAGCAACTTTTGTCATAAGCCATTACAATATTCAAATACGGAATCGAAAAAAAGTTCGGTGAATAATGTAGCTAAAATCATCAAAATACCGAATGTCGGGGCTATACGAAGACGTGGACCTGCACAGATAATTTTCTGTTTTAGACCGTAGTATCTATTACGAACTTTAAATATCAATTTTTAAACATTTCCGGTAAGTAATGTCGCTAAAATTATTAAACTACCGAATATCGGGAGGTACCGTTATATGGGGGCTATATGAAGACGTGGACGTGTACAAAAAATGTTCTGTCATAGGCTGTAGTATCCATTACGAACTTCAAATACCAAATTTGAAACTATTCCGGTAAATAATGTCGCTAAAATCTTTAAAATGCCGAATATCTGGAAGTGCCCTTATATGGGGACTATACGAAGGCGTGGATCAGCACCGACATTTTTTTTGTCATAGGCTGTAGCAGCCATTATGAACTTTAAATACCAAATTTGAAAACTTTCCGGTGAATAATGTCGCATAATATACCGAAAAGAGGGAGCTATCATTATATGGGCGCTATACCAAAACGTGCATTTCGTGCAATACCAAAAGTCCTGCAGACATAATATACACTTGAGTAAAATTTCATTAACCGACTTCATTTTGTTCGGAAGTTAGAGTGATTTCCACAGTCGGACAAACGAAAGGACGGACAGACGGACGGGCATCGCTAAATCGACATAGAATTTTATGCTGATCAAGAATATGTGGGGTGGAAAATGTGTATTTCAAGCTGTTACAAACGGAATGACAAACTTAATATACCCACCATACTATGGTGGAGTTTATAACAATTGTCTATGTGGATCCACGTCTTCGTATATCCCCCACATAACGAAGCCTTCCAATAGTCGACATTTTGATGATATTAAGGACAATATTCACCGGAATTTGTTCAATTTTCGTATTTGAAGCTCGTAATGTGTACTACAACCTATGTTGGTCCACGTCTTCATATAGCTATCTAACAGCCCCCATATTGATAATTTTAGTGACATTTTTATCGAAATTGTTTTAAATTTCGTATTTAAAGTTCGTAATGGGTACTCCAGCCTGTAACAAAACAAGTAAAAAAGCTGTAAGTTCGGCCGGGCCGAACTTTTAATACCCTCCACCATTTAGTACAAATTTGGCAATTTCCAAAGAAAAATAAGTTATTACAATATTTTAATGCGAACCTTGAAGAAAAATCTGTTTATAATGTAGCTAAAATCATCATAATACCGAATATATGGGGGCTATACGAAGACGTGGACCTGCACAGACAATTTTCTGGCATGGGCTGAAGTATCCATTACGAACTTCACATGCGAAATATGAAACTATCCCGTGAATAATGTCGCTAAAATCATCAACATACCGAATATCGGGGGGTACGGTATATGGGGGCTATACGAAGACGTGGACCTATATGGCCCATTTTCTGTTTTATGCTGCAGTATCTATTACAAACTTCAAATACCAAATTTGGAACAATTCTGTTAAATAATGTCGCTAAAATCATGAAAATACCGAATATCGGGGGATACCGTTATATGGGGGCTATATGAAGACGTGGACCTACATGGCTCATTTTTTGACATAGGATGTAGTATCCATTACGAACTTCAAATACCAAATTTGAAACGATTGCGGTAAATAATGTCGCTAAAATCATCAAAATATCGAATATCGGGAGGTACCGTTATATGGGGGCTATATGATAACTTGGACCTATATGACCCATTTACGAACTTATCCTGCCTACTGGCAAAATATACATGTGTGCAAGGTTTTAGCATTCTATCTTAATTTGTTCGAAAGATAGCGTGATTACAACAGACAGACACACAGACAGACAGACGGACATGGCTAAATCGTCTTAGAATTTTACGCTGATCACGAATATATATATACTTTGTTGGGTCTGACATGAATATTTCGAGGAGTTACAAACGGAATGACAAAGTTAATATACCCTCCATAGTATGGTGGAGGGTATAAAAATGTAATGCATATAACGATTTTCTTTTGAGAGAAATACATCTCAACGATTTTTTTTTTAATTTTTTTAACTCCTTCAAAATGGTGAATGGTATTAAAGGTTCGGCCTGTTTTAAATTTTTTGTTTTTCAAAAATTTTTTGGGTACTAGAATCTTTGTAACATCTTCTTACCTACAGAAGTTTCCACTCATTCCCATTTAACCATTTACCTGTGTTCAATAGAAATGTATATACATACAGTCTAGGTCCACCGGTTTAACTGGTATATTTTCCTCGAATCAGACACGAAGACATTGATATTCCGATTATATCTGGAATCGACCCGAACCCGTTTTGTATCCATCTTATAACATTTTAAATACAAACAGATTTTGATTCAATAAATCAATAAAACTCCCCTTTTAAATATCAGCGAACGCAACATTCTACTTCTTCTATTTCATTAGATTTTGTGGGTATTCATGGAGACCTTAATGGTGACTGAGCTTATCTCAATTAACATGAATAATAGGTTTTACTGGATCTTCATTGACAATTTCATGCCCGAAAACAGGTATAAGCAGATTCTAGCTTATTTTAGATATTTTTAATTTTTTAATCCCCAAGAGGAGCAAGGTTCTTACAACGGTGTATTTCATGGCGAAGGGGTTTCACTTGTTTTTCCATTTGGATTTCTAAAAACATGAAATGGCTGCATATTTCCCCTATTAGCTAAATGAAAACTTAAAACCATACTAGTTTCAACACGGCTTTTGAAAACATGGTAGCCCAAAAGAGTAGTAACGCGTATGAATAATGGAGGTATTCTTTTTTTTGATATTTGTTGGTTTTGTTACTTTTTCAACGCGGATACAAAAACTTCAACACCTAGCCGGTGAAACACCTCTCGAGCTGTGTGTGTTTGTTTTCATTTTTGAATTACCACAAACACAAAAACCAAACGCTTTATTATTCTCACTTGCGCACCCTCCTAACTGGCTTAAGGATGCGGAATTTAAAATGGAAATACTCGCAGCGTAACGTATGGAGTACATGTAGGGCTGCAATTCCGACAATTAGTTTTATGAGAACTCGATGTAAAGCCGTTTAACAAAGCGTTGTGAGTTTTTAGTTGTAGCAATTTAGCAGCTCACACGTTGTCTCGTCTGTGCTTGCTTTGTTGTTTTTGCTATTGTACTGTTGCAACTTTTCCTGAGTCAGTTTTAATTGTACCTAGGATAATTTAGCTTTGCATTGGATGTGTGTTACCAGTAAGTGGAAAATATTCTTTTGGCTGCAAGGACGGATTGGGATTGTGCTGGAAGCATAACTCCCTTAACAAATAGGTATGCAAATATCCTACAAATATTTCATGGGATAAGGAGTATAGCCAAATCTAGGTACTATATATTAAAATGAGCAGTGCGTTAATAAGTAGTTTCAAATTTTTATTTTTAAAGATCTCTTTCATCAATAATAGGTTTTCTTCCAACAACTTTACTTTTAATAAACATATCATCATCTCTTATATGAAACGCTGAGCTGTGCTCCAACTTGAGTAGGGTATCGAACAAACAACATTTGTGAAGTCGTAGTTTTACTTCCGGGTTTCGGGTGTTTTTTCTCGCTCTCGTTGAATACTTTTTTCATTGTTGCTATTCTTGCTGATGTGGCCGTTACTCTGGAATTGGGTGGAGTTACAATGTGGATTTTTTCTGCGGTTGTTACCATTGTCACGTTGTAGTGTAAATTGTGCCGTAGGTGTTAGTCTCTCTCGTTAAAATCCCTTTATGGCGTATGTGCCAAACGATGCTAGCAACAGTATCCACACGACGGTGCGTTTAAGCTCGTGCCGGCATTTATGCAACTTCAACATACAGATGTGACGGAAGGAACCGAAATGTCTTTTGTAAAAATTCAACGTTTCACTGGTGTCATATATGCAACTGTCCGGAAAAGAACATAGGACTGTGGTTCATTGTTCCACTTTTTCTCAGCACACACTTGTTACTAGAGCAAATTTTTATCTGCATTTAACTTCCGTCTTGTGTTTACGTTGTTAAGGAGCGATAAATTGAAATATATGAAAATTGAAAACTTTAATGTGAATAAAGATACTTGACTTAAAAAATCTCTACAACAAATCTAACCAGTAAGGGAAAGTTAAAAGTCAGGCGGGGTCGACTATATGATACTCTACACCACTATGCGTTTTTAGTAGAGCTCTCGTAACAAAATAATTCATTTAAAGCAGATCATACCATCTATCAACGTTTGGTTTTAGAGCAGTTATAATTTGGTTTCAGAGGGAACTAATGTATGGGAGGCAGATTCTGCGTCGATTTTCACGAAATTTGACAGAGACATGTTTAACTTTTATAACAAATAACAAATAACATATAATCCTTTACTTCGAAAAGGATTATATTAAAAACCAGCAGAGAAAGTCGTAAAGACGGCCGGGCCGACTTTATGATACCCTACACCACTTTGCTAATTTAGTAGAGCTCCGCATAACAATTATAAGTTTTTATGGGAGAATTCAATCATACACGCTATGATTATAATTATAATTTAAAGTTCAAAGGACTAAATAAGCCGAAACATTTGTATTTTTTAAATTCGGACGTGTATTGCCCATTTGGTGCACAATTAATTTGAAATCGGATAAAAATATATATGGGAGCTATATCCAAATCGGAAGCGATCTCGATAAAATTTGGCAAAGATATTTCTGAGCTGTATTTGATATATTTCCCTAAATATCGTTGTTACGGAGTGCATATTACGGCTGTGGGTAACAAATATAACAAAGCGGATGAACAATATATATAGGGGCTATAGCTATATCTGAACCGATTTTCACCAAATTTAACATACTATCTTCTAGACTCAATTCGGTCGTAATTGCCAAATTTCATTCAATTTCATATTACACGTTTGGTGCACAATCAAAGGTAAATCGAACGAAGTTATATATGGGAGCTATATCCAAATCTGAGTTCGTCCTTGGGCCAAACAAATCATTTTTGCAAAATTTCATCTGGATGATTTTTGCAAAATTTCATCTGGATAGGGCAATAAGTGCGTGGACGGACATGCATAAATCGACTCAGAATGTGACTTTATGCAGAGCATCAAAAGGAACTATGGGTCTATCTCGTTTCCTTTTGCATGTTACAAACAAATGCACAAAGACATAATACCCTGACCACCTTGTGCTGTAGGGTATAAAAATTATATCGGAACCGAGTGCCGTCAAATGAAAACGTACGACCGGAAATCCCCTCCATTTGGCTGATATAATCCATTATTTACACAATAAACCTGAAATCGGATTAAGGATATATATGAGAGCTATATCCAAATCTTAGCCGATCTCGATAAAACTTGGCTAATGTATTTCCGAGCTCTATAAGATATCTGGTACCAAATATGATTACAACAACAATCGACAATGCTTATTCCGAATGTAAGAGACTTAAAGTCCAAATCGGACGAAACATATATATGGGAGCTAAAGCTATATCTGAACCGATTTTGATACTATTTGGCAAAGGTATTTCTGGGCTGTACTTGCTTCTAGATTGAATTGCAAATAGACGGAATGGACGGATATTGGCCATTTGGTGCACAATTAACTTGAAATTGGTTGAAGATGTATATGGGAGCTATATCCAAATCTGAACCGATTTTGATACTATTTTGCAAAGGTATTTCTGGGCTGCATTTGATATCTGATACCAAACATTATTCTTGTCGGGTGCATGTTATGAATGTAAAGGATTTAAACGCCAAATCGAATGAAACATATGTGTGGAGCTAAAGCTATATCTGAACTGATTTTCTCCAAATTTGATGTACTTGCTTCTAGACTGAATTCGGTCGGATGTGCCAAAATTCAAGACTTTTTGACAGATATTTGTCACTTGGTGCACAATTAACCCGAAATCGGTTGAAGATATATATGGGAGACATATTTAAATTTAAATCGATTCTCACCATATTCAGTAGGGTTCGTTCTTGGGACAATTTCATCCCAATCGGATAATTAATGCAACCTGAATTTTGTTCACAATATCACATGGACAGATGGACTGACATGAATAAACCGGCTCAAAATGATTCTATGAAGATCCTCAAAAGTACATATTGAACTATCTCGCTTCCTTTTCCATGTTACAAACAAATGCACAAAGACATAATACCCTTACAACTATGAGGTGTAGGGTATAAAAATGTAGCTAAAACCTTGTTCGGTAAAGTTAGAGTTTAATCGCATTTAAGAATATCCATTATGGCAATATAGAAATGTTTAACTGATTTTATTAGGCTTATTATTGTGGGCGTGGAAAAATATGGCATATAGATATTCATAGTTATTTTGAATGAAAAAATTTTAAAATTTTGAACAGATAAAAATGTATATTTTTTGTTAGACCTGTAATATTTTTGAAAATTCATACCGAAAGGGGAAAGTTACTAAAATATACTAACAATTAATTTTTTTTTTTTTTTTGGACAAATGGAATGGCTGAAATTTAGAATACTAGTTACTGATATAGTGCAAAGGGTTTTGGGGTTAAGGTTACGAAAAGTTCTAAGGTGGTACTAAAATTTTAAAACTTGAAATTTGGTAGAAAAATCAGGAAAATTAATGGAAATTAATTTAATATGTGAAGGTGGTTTTGGAATTATGTACTAAGTGTGCGAACTTAATGGTAATAAATTTGATGCAGTTTAGTTTAGGTTGAAAGGATGAAGCTGAATTTTTTTAAATTTTGTATTAGAGTTCCTGTTGGGAGTAGGTTTGTGATAAATAGTTAGTATCGAACCAACAAATACTGCTTGAAATCTGAAATTTGTTATGAGAGTCGAAGTTCATGTGTACGCAGATGATTTCCAAAATATGTACTAAAGTTGTACGAATAGTACTGAATTGCCCTATTTTTGCTATTAGGTGAAGGGATAAAGATAAAATTCCGAAATTTGATATTTAGATTACTGATTAACATCCCTAAATATTCGTCGTATACCCCATAAAGTGTATATATTCATAATGAGCATAAAATTCTAAGTCGATTTAACGATGCCCGCCTGTCTGTTGAAATCACGCTACAGCCCATATTATTTGATGCAGAGCTTCAAAGCTTAGCAGAACAATTGGTATTGTGCCTGAGATATATCGGTCCGGCTCCACATTCCGAAGCTGTGCATCGACACAATTTATTATTATTATTAGCATGAATTCTTTTCTTATCATATTTTGAATTGAATATATAAATTTATTGAAACATACATTGTTTGCCATAACTTCTATCCGGCCCTGAGGTTTTATTGTTGTTGGCGAGGATTACTGCCTCAAAAATTATCAGTAGCCAAAATTGTCAGCCACTTGTTTACGTCGATGATCCAAATGTCTCGCTGGAGCCCTTTGAAGCGCCGCTAAGGTGTCTTGTCTATGGAAAGGAACCGCAAGTTAAAGTGTAGCAACAACATACGTCGGTAGGCCACCTGTAAGCACACCAAGATGTAAACAACTTGTTTACACCCAGGAGGTAACAACAGCCTGTTGCAACAACAGAACGAAGGTATGTGAAAGCGCACCGTTATGACACCGATCCCTATAAAAGGAGTGGCTCGCTGTGAGTGGGGATCAACCTAGTGAAAACCGGTAACACGAGTGCGGGAATTGAGAAGGCCGTGATACGATACCCAAGGAGGACACCAGTTTACGACAGGTAAGACTCTCGGACACTTAACAATAAGAGCAAGTTTCTCTACGCCACTCAGAGACAGGGTTCCAATTCCTAGAAGCCCCAGGTTGCACCGCAGAAAGCCACTCTTTAAAGGAAGGACGACACTAGAGAATTCTATTTCCGCGAGTTCGACAGCCACGGGAAACCACGTACCCACGGTTCCCTCAACCCAATATAGGACCCCCATAATAGAGCCAGCAAGTTTCCCCCCAAAGCACCCTCCCATCAGGACCATTCCAGGACACGTCGCCGGACGATTTCGCGTTTGCTATAAAAATGAACCATCCTTAATTTACTACTAAAATAAGTGAAATAAAGCGGGGTATCTCTCCCAAGACAATATATGAAACCTTCTCCTTACTCAAGACGTTGAAAAAAACAAATTTCTGTGACGCACCTAGGTCACCGCGAGCTTATCCCAGCAACGTCGGAAATCGTGACGTTACAAGCTTAACAGTATTATCCAAACGGTCCCAGTGCTATTTGTAGTTTAAAGTGAACACGTTTGAAATCAGATACTTTTATAAAAACATATTTTCCCTACCCATAAGGAAGGACGGAATTAAAAGTTCGTCCCGGTCGAACTTAATGTTTTTTTATTTGTTTTAATCAAACTTGACAACAAACCTATTAGTTTTTCACCATTGTTATTTTACTCTCTTTGAACTTCATATCACAATGTGTCTTTTGACAGAAAATTTGGCTAACTGGTCGACCTTATATAGGCCAATGTGGACATTGAAATAGGTTTGTACAGAAAAGTAGTATGTGGGTCCACTGTATAATGGTTTCACTAATATCCCCGTCGGTAAAATTCAAAATTAAAGATTTTGAAGACTTTTTGATGTAAAATTTAAAAATTGTCCTATTGTTCTTTCCGGAAAAGGTAGAACTCAAAAAATATATAAAACCTTGATAGTCTGAAAATATAGTGCGATGTTTGAAGTTTTGATTGAAAAAGGTTGTCAAACTGAACACATTGTGCATTTTGAGTACTAACCAGTAAGTAAAAGTCAAAAGTCGGGCGGGGTCGTATATATGATTCCCTACACCACTACGCATATTTAGTACAGCCCCGTAACAAAAGAATTTATTTGAAGTAGATAATACTACCTATCAACATTTGTCTTTAGAGCAGTTATAATTTGGTTTCAGAGGAACTAATATATGGAAGGCATATCCAATTCTCTATCGATTTTCACTAAATTAAACGGAGATAGTTTTATCTTTTATACGAAATAACATTGCTATAAAGTGAATGATATCACTATTAAATAGCAGAACCGAGTTACACCAAATGTAAACATACGCTCTGAAATTCACACCATTTGGGCTGATATTAGCCATTTGGTGCACAATAAACCCGAAAAGATATATGGGAGCTATATCTAATCCGTTTATATCCAATTTCAATAGGGTTCGTTCTTGGGCCAAGCAAATATTGTTCGCAAAATTTCATCTCAATCGTTCACAAAAATACTTGGACAGATGGACGGACCGACATGTGTAAATCGACTCAGAAAGTGATTCTATGAATATCCTCAAAAGTAACTATGGGTCTATCTCGCTTCCTTCTCAATGTTACAAACAAATGCACAACGGCATAATACGCTTACCACTATGTGATGTAGGGTATAACAAGTAAAAAAGCTGTAAGATCAGCCGGGCCGAAATTCTAATACCCTCCACCATTTGGAACAACTTTTTTAATTTTCAAAAAAAAAAAAAAATCCGTTAAAAATTTTGTTAAAATCTTAAAAATACTGAATGTAGCCCTATATTTGGGTCTATACGAGGACGTGGACCTGCATAGGCAACTTTTGTCATAAGCTTTTACAATATTCAAAAATTTTGTTAAAATCTTAAAAATACTGAATGTAGCCCTATATTTGGGTCTATACGAGGACGTGGACCTGCATAGGCAACTTTTGTCATAAGCTTTTACAATATTCAAATTCGAAACTTGACGTGGACCTACATGGCCTATTTTTAATACCAAAAGTCCTGCAGATATAATACACATTTGAGAAAATTTTTATCAACTTACTTAATTTCGTTCGGAGGCTATAGTGATTTTCACAGACAAAGAGGTGGATAGATTGGCAGACGGACGGACGACGCTAAATCGACAAAGAATTTTATGCTGATCAAGAATATATATACTTTGTGGGGTCTAAAATTTATATTTCGAGGAGTTACAAACTTTTAAAATGGACTTTTCGCTGACGTGAAAGTGGGCACCTGCTATTTGGAAATTAATGCATTTTTATATAACCTAACAATCGAAATAAGAGCATAACCTTTGATAAATAATTTTTAAGCAGTTCAAAAATATTTAGAGTTTTGTTGGCTTTATTAAAAAAAGCTTCAGGTCAACAAAAACTTTTCCGTAAATTTTAACACGTTGTAGGTTATCACATGTTCAGCCCAGTTCGATTTGTTTTTCTCTTAAAACCTTTTAATATTTTTTAATTGCTCAAGTTTATTTCCTAATATTTAAAATAATCCATTATTGCAACTAACATTAGCCAAATATGTTTTTTTCTTGCATCCACCTGAGGAATACTCCCACTACCGTTTCCATATCTCAATCTCAGGTGTTTGCAAAAATACAATAAACTTAATACAACATGCTTTTAGTGGTCCCCCAAAATTGTGCACAAAACAAGCAGACCATCTAAAAGGTAATAACTTTTTTTTAAGTCAACCCCTCCCGAAACCACAACCTCGAATAAATAACCATATCCAATATAAATCGGTAACATTGTTTTAAACTTGTCCACCCGCTGGAACGTATAAATTGCGGTTAGTGGTAAACACCTGCACTTGCTGGCTATTTGCAACCATTAAACAGAGACAAAAACAAAACGTTAGCTCGAGAGAGTTTAGCTCAAAGTGTGTGGATATTTTGTGGGAAGCAATGAAAAAAGTTAAGAATTAATTTTTGTAGTACCGTTCCTCTCAGAGTATTTTCTCCAAGATCTTACTTTTATTTTTTTGAATTGAGGAGGTTGATGACAAAATGCAACGAAACTTGAATTCTAACATAGCTCAAGAGACTTAAGGCATTTTTTTTATTCGAGCCATTTAATTAATGTAAAGCATCATCCTTTGCTCTTTTATATTTTCTTATTTTGATATTTTTATTGTCCTACATTAGGAGTGCGTGATGAGCTTTACGATAATTTTGCCTATTCTTAAGAAGGTTCAAATCCATGTGTATATAAAAATAGACATAAACATACATACATCTTGCCAAGTACATAGGAAATAAAGAAGACTCGAAGAAGACTTCAGTTCTTCACTCACGTAGAAGAAATAAACATTAAACAACAGCAATGCAAATCGTTGCAAAAATTAGGTCAATGGTTAAACGTTGCCTCAATGGTTTAGTAGTCTTGGGTGTATTATCTTTGCGTTTGTATACGTAAAATTCAATTGTAAAGTTCAAGACATTTTATAAGGCTATTGGGGAGCAAAATAAGGTATTTGGTACTGGGACAAGTTAGACCATATGACTGACTTATGACACTGACCACTTATAAATGTTATAAACTAACAATAGCTAGCTTTGCATGTTTTTTATACCCTCCACCATACATAGTATGGAGTGTATATTAAGTTCGACATTCCGTTTGTAACTTTTCGAAATAATAATTTTAGACCCAACGAAGTATATATATATTCTTAATCAGCGTAAAATTCTAAGACGATCTAGCACTGTCCGTCCGTCTGTTTTAATCACGCTACAGTCACAACGAATTAGGAAGATAGGAAGCTAAAATTTTGCACTGGTCTGTCTTTTGTCTGCAGGCAGGTTAAGTTCGAAGATGGGCTATATCGGTCCACGATATTGCATAGCCCCCATATAACGGTACCCCCGATATTGCGTATTTTGATGATTTTAGCCACATTTTTTAACGGAATTGTCTGAAATTCTACACAAGGAGTTCTTTGTGAGCACTTTACACCCTGAACGAGAATTGTCTATATAGGTCCACGATATTGTATAGCCCCATATAATGGTACCTCCCCGATATTCGGTATTTTAATGATTTTAGTCACATTTTTAACGGAATTGTCTGAAATTCCACACAAGGAGTTTTTTGCGAGTACTTTACCCCCTGAACGAGAATTGTCTACAGAGGTCCACGATATCGTATAGCCCCCATATAATGGTAACGCCCGATATTTGGTATTTGAATGATTTTAGCCACACAAGGAGTTCTTTGTTGGTATTTTACCCGCTGAATAAGAATTCTCTATATAGGTCCACAATATCGTATATCCCCCAAATATTGTCACCTTCCGATATTCGTTATTTTTAAGATTTTAATAGAATATTTAATGGATTTCATTATACCCTACACCACAAGGTGGTCAGGGTATTATGTCTTTGTGCATTTGTTTGTAACAGGCAAAAGGAAACGAGATAGACCCATAGTTCCTTTCGATGATCTGCATAGAATCACATTCTGAGTCGATTTATGCATATCCGTCCGTCCGTCTGTCCATGTATTTTTGTAAACAAAGTACAGGTCGCATTTATTGCCCTATCCAAATGAAATTTTGCACAAATCAATTGTTTGGCCCAAGGACGAACCCTATTGAAATTGGAGATAATCGGTCAAAATTTAGACATAGCTCCCATATATATCTTCGTCCGATTTGCCTTTTATTGTGCACCAAACGTGTACTATCAGCCCGAATTGTATGGAATTTTGCATATACACCCAAATTAGGCCTAAAAATATGTGTGCCAAATTTGATCGAAATCGGTTCAGATATAGCTATAGCTCCCATATATATTTTTCATCCGATTTGTTATTTTTGTCCACCGCCGCCGTAATATGCACTCTGCAACAACAATATTTGGGGAAATATATCAAATACAGCTCAGAAATACATTTGCTAAACTTTATCGAGATCGGTTCAGATTTAGATATAGCTCCCATATATAATTTCGTCCGATTTGGCACTTACGACCGAATTGAGTCTAGAAGCTAGTATTTCAAATTTGGTTCAGATCGGTTCAGATCGGTTCAGGTATAGCTATAGCTTCCATATATATTATTCATCCGATTTGTTATATTTGTTACCCACAGCCGTAATATGCACTCTGTAACAACGATATTCATCCTTATCCATATATATCCTTATCCGATTTCAAATTAATTGTGCACCAAATGGGCAATACAATTCCGAATTTATACTTTCTTTACTGTTTTTTTTTTTTTTTTTGGAAAATTTCCTAATTCGTTCCAAATGGTAGAGGGTATTCAAAGTTTGGCCCGGTCGAACTTACTTGTTTACTTGTTAGATATTAACAAATCTAGGCAATATATCAATACATCCCCAAGCTAATAATTTCTATGAAAATTGTATAAAATTAAAATTTTTATTTTAACAGTTTAGAAAAGCGGAACAGATAAAGTCGCCCACCTAATTGTATTCAAAAGGCCAAAGATTGGTAATTTATGAAGGACAGTTAAATGAAGTAAAATATCAATCTGATTGTACCCTCTACCCACCATATATTTATTTTGTTATTTGGTTAAATTTGTATATCCTCAGCCATATGGCAACAAAGGGTATGTATCATTTAACCAAAACCAAAACCTGACTCATGGACAAATCGATTTTATACCCTATATCTCTTTGGACCAAAGCAGTTTGAAAACATTTGGAGTCGATCTAGCGATATATGCCCGTCCCGTACTTTCGAAGGAGTATCCGATTTGTTTCAAACAACATTATTGTCAAATGTAGGTCTAGTTCGGAGATGGGCCATGTCGGCCCAGTCCAGCATGAACCTTCCCCACAACGGGTTAAAATTTTGCATAACTGTATATACATCTATAAAAGAGGAAAATGTTTGTGCGTTTGATTTTCTGTTTGTTTGTAATTTATAGACTCAAAAGTCGCTGAACAGTTTTTTTGCTGAAAATTTTCAATTATACTACAGCATCGCCTGAAACACTACATATATATATACATATATACATATATACATATAGATACACGATATAGTCCCCATATAATTCCACACAAGGAGTTTCTCGTGGGTATTTTTCACCCTGAATATGAAATCTCTATATATGTCCACAATATCGTATATCCCCCATATATCGTCATCTTCCGACATTCGTTATTTTTATAACCTCCACCATACTATGGACCATTAACTTTGTCATTCCGTTTGTAACTCCTCGAAATACTCATGTCAGACCCAACAAATTATATAAATTCTTGATCAGCGTGAAATTCTAAGTCGATTTAGCGATGTCCGTCTGTCTGTCCGTCTGTCTGTCTGTCTGTACGTCTGTCTGTTGTAATCACGCTATCTTTCGAATGAATTGATATAGATGGCTAAAATTTTGCACACATGTATATTTTGCCAGTAGGCAGGTTAAGTTCGTAAATAGGTCATGTAGATCCAAGTTATCATATGGCCCTCATACAACGGTACCCCCCGATATTCGGTATTTTGATGATTTTAGCGACATTATTAACCGGAATTGTTTCAAATTTCGCATGTGAAGTTTGTAATGGATACTATAGCCCGTGCAAGAAAATTGTATGTGCAGGTCCACGTCTTCGTATAGCCCCATATAAGGTAACCCCTATATTCGGTAGTTTGATGATTTTAGCTACATTATAAACAAATTTTTCTTCAACTTTCGCATTTAAATATTGTAATAACTTATGACAAAAGTTGCCTATGCAGGTCCACGTCGTCTTATAGGCATTAGGTATTTTTAGGATTTTAACAGAATTTTTAACGGATTTTATTTGTTTTTGGAAATTGCCAAATTTGTACCAAATGGTGGAGGGTTTTAAAAGTTCAGCCCGGCCGAACTTAAAGCTTTTTTACTTGTTGAAATTCCACATGGAACTGGAGATATAGCATCAGAATCGGAGATACTTCCAAAATATATTGTTCGGTTATAGATACATTCTTCAAATTTTGAATTGGTAACGGAATTTGATACAAAACAAATTTTACCAAATTATATTAAAATCGGTTCAGATTTGTATATTGCACCCACATATACTATTTTATTTTCAGGAAACTTAACACATAACGATATTCTTATCAGTATTAGATAAAGTGTGAAAATTGGACGTATCGGTCTAAACTCTCTATAATAATCAGGTAAGATAATTGACAATGTTGACCCACTTGTTTAGATACATTTATCATAAAGGGTCAACATTTTGAATAATGTTTGAATATAAAATAATGTCTGTAGTGAAAATTGATTGAAACGTTCCAACTTGTTGGAGCTCATATGTGGCAATGTTTAACAGATAAATTTTCATAAATATTATAATCGGGTGCATATACTCCGAAATTGTAAAACTATCCTCGTATATAAAATTGAATGTTGCCTTCAACGTTTCCATTCTACTTTTTTTTTGCGCAGCTTACAATTGACTAAACCAAAATTTCTTTTGTCCGCTGTTACTTCAATCTAGCAACCGGAAATTAGATTTGAGTTCCCTCTATTTTTGTTAATGGCGTAAATGATGAATAATACATGTTTATATCCCTTAGTGGTTATTTTCGTTGGTTATTTCGAACTTGCTTCAAAAATTAAAACGGATATTGGGAAAAATTAAGGCCGACATAAGTATGCAGTTTAGTAAAACTAGTTTTTTACTCTTGATAATCTGGCCAGTTCGATTTTTGCAATTTAAATAACGCTCATGCTCAAAACGTAACGTAAAAAATCATGACACATCGAAATATTGATCCTGGACGCAATATGTAATAAATATATCGATATTTACGTTGAGACGAACTGAGTCGACCTAGATATGTGCATCCATTCGTCTGTCCAACTTACGGTCAAAATAGAAGTCTATTGTTGGTGGATCTACAGGTCCCAATTTTAGAACAGTCGATGCAGTATTTTGCAATGGGTAAGTATTTTTAGAACTTAAAGCCAATTACCAATTACTAATGTCGGAGATATAGGATAAAAATTTGCAGAAATTTCAACGTGGACATACAACCATAGCAACGAAAACTTAGAGAATTTAAGTTAAATTTGTTAATTAAAACATAATGGTATATAGTAAGAGTAGTTAAAGTAGTTGAAACTAGAAAGGGCAGAGCTAACCGTTACAATTTTTATGAAAAAACAAGTAAAAAAACAGTAAGTTCGGCCGGGCCGAAATTTGAATACCTCCACCATTTGGAACGAATTAGAAAATTTTCAAAAAACTAAAATCCATTAAAAATTCTTTTTAAATCTTTAAAATATCTAATAATGGAAGGTGCCGATATATGGGGGGATATACGATATTGTGGACCTATAAAGACAAATCTATGTCTGCGTGTAAAGTACTCACAATGAACTCCTTGTGTGGATTTTCGGATAATTCCATTGGAAAAAGTGGGTAAAATCATCAAAATACCGAATATAGGGGAGTACCTTTATGTGGGGGATACACGATATTGTGGACCTATATAGACAATTCCGTTTCAGGGGTAAAGTGTTCACAAAGAACTCCGTGTGTGGATTTTCAGACAAATCGATTGGAAAATGTGGCTAAAATCATCAAAATACCGAATATCTCGGGGTACCGTTATATGGGAGCTATACGTTATCGTTAACCTATATAGAGAATTCTCTGTCGGGGGGTAAAGTGCTCACAAGGAACCTCTTGTGTACAAAGAACCCCTTGTGACCATTCCGTTGAAAAATATGGCTAAAAACATCAAAATACCGAATATCGGGGGTACCGTTATATGAGGGATATACGATATCGTGGACCTTTATAGATAATTCTCTGCCGAGGTATAAAGTACCCACAAGGTACCCAACTCCTTGTGTGGATTTTCAGATAATTCCGATGAAAAATGTGGGTAAAATCATAAAAATACCGAATATCGGGGGTACCGTTATATGGGGGATGTACGATATCGTGGACCTGTATAGACAATTCTCTCTCATTTGAAAAATGTGGCTAACATCATCAAAATACCGAATATCGGGGGTACCGTTATATGGGGGCTATACGATATCGTGGACCGATATAGCCCATCTTCGAACTTGACCTGCCTGCAGACAAAAGAGAGATCTGTGCAAAATTTTAGCTTCCTATCTTAAATCGTTTAGACTGTAGCGTGATTACAACAGGCGGACGGGGCTAAATCTTCCTAGAATTTTACGCTGATCAAGAATATATATACTTTGTTGGGTCTAAAATGATTATTTCGATGAGTTACAAACGGAATGACGAACTTAATATACCCTCCATACTTTTTTTGGTGGAGGGTATAAAAAGACTTTTGTAAGAGTAAATTATGTGTGACATATACGTCTAAATTTGAACCGATTTTGACAAAAATTGGCAATGTTATTCTCTGTGTTTACTTGATATTTTGCACTGAATGCTATTTGTTGTGGAGTGCATATTACGGCTTCGAGGCGTAAAATTGCCAACTCAGATTTAACATATATATGAGGTCGACTTTCGGCGAATTTGACAGGCCTCCTTCTAGGATCTATTCGATTGTATATGCCAAAATTAATACAATTTTTCCAACTTTTTCAACAAAGAAAAAGAAAGGAGCTATATCTATATCCGAACCGGTCAGCTACAATTTAGTTAGGTTATGTTCCTGATCATAATCATTTGAATCGTGCCAAAAATCACCTCAATTTGACAATAAAGGCGAACTGAACTTTGTTCACAGCCGCATATAGCCAAGAATTTTTTACAAGAATTCTTTTTTATACTCCCCATTATTATTCTGTTTGTAACTCCTCGAATTCATGTTAGACCCAATAGAATATGTATCTTAATTAGCGTAAAGTTCTAAATAGAAATAATTCTAAATAGATTTAGTGGTGTCCGACTATCTGTCATACACATATGTTTGCCAGGTTAAGTTTGTAAATGGCCCATGTTTGTCTAATATTTCGCACAGCCTCCATATACTATATCTCCCGATATTCGGTATTTTGATTTCAGGTCATATTTTGCAACAGTTTTGTTTAAGATTCGGTACAAGCGTTCGTAATGGGTTCAACTTCCTGTAGCAGATCATTGTCTACATATGTTCAAGCTATCCTATATTCCCCATATTTCCGCATCTCACTATATTCGGTATTCTTATGATTTTAGCCTCATTTTTCAGCGGAATCGTTTAAATTTCAGTATGCAGCAATTGTAATAGGTTCTGTTGGATGGAGTATACCGGAATATTTGATATATAGGTGATTTTAGTCACACTTTTAAAAACTTTTTTTAAATGTGGTATTTTTAACTCGCGAAGAAAAGCAACTACTGTAGTAGGAAATCGGTACCATCGACTCAACCTAATTAAATGGACCCTATATTCAATCAACGTCATGCTTGAGGGTATTAGCATAGCGGCGTAGCATAGTGCGTTTTTTTATTATTTATTTCTTAGACCTTTAACAAATTTGCTCTATCAGACGAGATAACTTCAGAAGGGTGTTTTGAGCCAAACATTGAAATGATATCGTCCGATTTTATCCATTTAAAAGTGCTGATGTTCATTTTTAAATTTCCTCCTTTAAGGAAAATTAACCGTTGTACGAGGGCAAAACGATATCGTGGACCTAGGCCACTCTCTTTCCGAGGGTAAAGTGCTCAGAAGGAACTCCTTGTGTGTGAGATAATTCCATTGAAAATATGGCTAAAATCATCGAAATACCGGATATCGTGAGGTACCGTAATATGGGGAATATACGATTTCGTGTACCTTATATGTTATAAGTGGAAGTATGAAGACGTGGACCTTCATATACAATTTTCCGCCATATGTTGCAGTAAAAATTATGAGCTTCACATACAACATTTTAAACAATTTTGGTGAATATTGTCCCTAAAATCATCAAAATACCGAATACCGGGAAGTGTCGTTTTATGGGTGAAGAAGCCGTGAACCATCATTTGCAATTATTTGTCGTAGACTGCCGAACTTTAAATACGATATTTGAAACTATTCCGGTGAAACATGTCGCCAAAATCATCATAATAACGAATATGGCGGGTACCGTTGTATGGGGCCTATTCGATATCATGGACCTATATAGACAATTCTCTTCCAGAGAGTAAAATACTCACAAAAAACTTTTTGTGTAGAATTTCGCACAATTCTATTGCCTCTAAAATCATCAAAATACCGAATATTGAAATTCTATTTAGACAATTCTCCTTCAAAGGGTAAAGTACTCACAGAAAAACTCTTTGTGTAGAATTCCAGACAATTCCATTGAAAATATGGCTGAAGTCGATTGGATGAAGACGATATTGTGGACCTACATGGCCCATTTTCGAACTTAACCTGCCTACTGGAAAAAGTAACATGTGTGCAAAATTTTAACCTTCTATCTCAATTCGTTCGAAAGATAGGTTGATTATAACAGACAGACAGACGGACATCGCTAAATCGGCTCAGAATTTTACGCCGATCAAAAATATATATACTTTGTTCTGTCTGACATGAATATTTCGAAGAGTTACAAACGGAATGACAAAGTTAATATTCCCTCCATAGTATGGTGGAGGGTATAAAAAGGAATGAATTTGTTATTTTTTAATATTTTAGATCGATACTTTAACTGAATATTTTTAAATACTTTTAATATTAAAAAAAATATATTGATGCAATAATTTTAATGATATTATATCTTACACAAAAAAAGTAAGCTCTTCAAATATTTTTATACATAAATGCATATATATTTTCTATTTTCTGTCTATATTTATCTAATATGCATACAACTGTGTACACAATAAATATTGGCCAAGTAAAAATTTGAGTCATGGCTCCATTTAGGCTAGACACTGGACATGACATGTAATTTCCCCTTGACAGTACGAAAAAAACATGCAGAAATAATATTTCATTACAACGCCAACGCAATGTCGAACATTCGGTTTGTTGCTCAAGTGTTCTTCTGCCCTGCCCTCTATATGAATGTCCAGACTTCAGTGTGTATGTCAATTTATGCAAACTGTTGATGCTTTTGGTTTAGGGCATATCGCATTTGTCTGTATTCAAGGGTTTGGCACGCAAACAACCACTCTAGTCTTAGTGGGAGAGTGAGCAAAAAACTATAACAACATTTAGCCGCCAGACAAAAACCAATTATAAGAGAACAATGAAATGACATTATTAAACAAAAACATAGCCACAGACAGTTGGGCAAAAAGAATTAGAAAGGTTTTGACAAACTGGAGCAGGTTCTACTAAATACAAGCCAATATGCACATTTTTTATACCCTCCACCTTGGAAAGGAGGGTATATTAACTTTGTCATTCCGTTTGTAACATCCTTAAATATTCGTCTTAGCAGAGCAATTTGTATTGTGTCTAGGATGGTTGGTATTGAAAATGAGATATATCGGTCCACGTTCTGGTACAGTCCCCATATAACGGTACCTCCCGATATTCGGTATTTTGATGATTTATGCCACATTTTTTTACGGATTTGTCTGAAAATTGGTATTAGTAGGTC
Source organism: Musca domestica (assembly GCF_030504385.1). Lineage (NCBI taxonomy): Eukaryota > Metazoa > Arthropoda > Insecta > Diptera > Muscidae > Musca > Musca domestica. The sequence continues at coordinate 8,814,222 of NW_026712230.1, read as the reverse complement.
ATAATGGGTTCCAGCTCCGATGGCGATACATTGCATGTATGGGTCCATGATTTGGTATAGCCCCCATATAACGGTACCTCCCAATATTCGGTATTTTGATGGTTTTTGCCAAATTTTTTCACTAATTTGTCTAAAAATTGGTATTTGTGGGTCATAATGGGTCGTGTGGCAAAACATTGCATCTATGGGTTCACGTTTTGGTATAGTCCCCATATAAAGGTACCTCCCGATATTCGGTATTTACATTTTTTGCCACATTTTTTCACGGATTTGTCTATAAATTGGTATTCATTGGTCATAATGGGTTCCAGCTCCGGTGGCGAAACATTGCAAGTATGGGTCCATGATTTGGTATAGCCCCCATATAACGGTACCTTCCGATATTCGGTAATTTGATGGTTTTTGCCAAATATTTTCACTAATTTGTCTAAAAATTGGTATTTGGGGGTCATAATGGGTCCTAGTTCGTGTGGCGAAACATTGTATGTATAGGTCCACGTTTTGATGTAGTCCCCATATAACGGTACCTACCTACATTCGGCATTTTAATGGTTTTTACCACATTTGTTCTAATGTTTAGGAGGAGGGTATTAAAAGTTTGGCCCGGCCGAACTTAATGTTTTTTACTTGTTGTTATATCAGGAGGAAATAATAGATGAAATACATTTCATGCTTTTCTAGAAGAAGAATCCATTTCCTAGTCTAAATATAATACAAGTGTTGTTTAGGCTAAGTTTACATTTTTTATGGAACATTTGCACTAAAAGGGCTGGACTGAATTCTCCTATCTTTGAATAATATATATTACGATGTGCAAGGATTTAACCAAATCGGTTAAATTATATCAACTATCTGCCAACCATAAATTAAAAGTTTCCACATTTGTGCTTCACTGATTTTGTAATAAATGGCATAATTTGTTCCGATACACGTTGATTTGTTCTCATTATAATCAGAATCGGTTCAGATGTGGCTATACCTTAATGAACTCCCTAAAAATAATTTTGACATATAAACAGTACATGTCAGAGAATTCATCAATTCGAATTGCCCAGGTAGACCTAATTTGTATAGTGGTGTAGGATATCATATAGTCGTAAATTTGTATCTTATATTCATGTTATTTATTCCCTACACCACATAGTGGTAAGGATATTATGTCTTTGTGCATTTGTTTGTTACATGGAGAAAGAAGCGATATATATATATATATATATATATATATATATATATATATATATATATATATATATATATATATATATATATATATATATATATATATATATATATATATATATATATATATATATAGATATCTATATAAATACATATATATATATATATATATATATATATATATAGACATAATATCCTTACCACTATGAGGGGTAGGGAATAAATAGCATAAATATAAGATACAAATTTACGACTATATGATATCCTACACCATATATATATATATAAAATATACATATATATATATATATATATATATATATATATATATATATATATATATATATATATATATATATATATATATATATATATATATATATATATATATATATATATATATATATATATATATATATATATATATATATATATATATACATACATAGTTATTTTTGAGGATCTTCACAGAATCACTTTCTGAGTCGATTTATGCATTTGAGTCCGTTCGTCCCTTCATGTATTCGTGTGAACAAAATGCAGTTCGAATTTTTCATCCGACTGACATACATTTTTCAAACAATATTTCTTTTGGCCCAAGGACGAACCCTATTGAAATTGGGAAAAATCGGTTCAAATTTAGATATAGCTCCCATATATATCTTTAACAAAAATCGGGTTACTTGTGCACCAAATGGCCAATATCAGTTCAAATGACCTAACTTTTAGCTCATGCGATTGAATTTATCCTAGAAACAAGTACTTCAAATTTAATGAAAATTGGTTCAGATATAGCTATAGCTACCATATATATGTTTTATCCGATTTGATGCTAAAGTTCCTCACATGTGTAATAAACACTCCACAACAATGATATTTGATACCGGACATCAGATACAGCTCGAAAATAGTTCTGCCAAATTTTATCGATATTTTTTCCGATTTTTACATATCTTTGATATACATCTTCATCCGATTTTACGGTTATTGCTTAGCATATATGTAATGTCAATCCAAATTGGATAGGTTTTTGCATATTTAATGTTTCCATTTGGTGAAACTCGGTCCGGTATATCTCTTGCTCCAATAAATATTTATACCCTACACTACAGGGAGGTCAAGGTATTATGTCTTTGTGCACTTGTTTGTAACAGACAAAAGGAAACGAGATAGACCCATAGCTCCTTTTGATGATCTGCAAAAATCACATTCTCAGTCGATTTACGCATGTCCGTCCGTCTGTCCATATATATTGTAAACAAAGTATAGGTCGCATTTATTGCCTGATCCAGAAGAAAATTTCAAAACAATATTTGCTTGACCTGAATTTTGGCACATCCGAATTCATCCTAGAAACAAGTACATCAAATTTGATGATTGATCGCTTCAGATATAGCTATAGCTCCCATGTATATGTTCGTCACATTCGTAATATGCACTCCACAACAATAATATTTGCTACCACATATCGGATACTGCCCAAAAATACCTCTGCCAAATTATATCAAGATCGGATTAGATTTGGATATAGCTTTTTATATATATGTCCGGTAATTTTGTCTTTGTGCATTTTTTTGTAACATGGAGAATAAAGCGAGATAAACCTTTTGGTCATTTTTGAGGATCTTCACAGACTCACATTCTGAGTCGATGTCCATGTATTTTTGTGAAAAAAGCAGGTTGTATTTATTTCGATTGAGATGAAAATTTTCAAACTATATTTGTTTTGCCCAACAGAGATTGGTGAGAATCGGTTCAAATATAGATATAGTTCCGCATATATCTTTAGTCGATTTTGGCTTAATTGTGAACCAAATGACCAATATCAGTCCAAATGACCTGCATTTTTGAGATCCGGTTTAAAAGTAAGTACATACAATCAGTTGAGATATAGCTATAGGACCCATAAATATGATTCATCCGAATGCATTCGACAACAATTATATTTTGGTATCAGATATCTTATAGAGTCGGATATACCTTTGCCAAATTTTATCGGTTCAGATTTGGATATAGCTCCCATATATATCCTTAAACCGATTTAAAGTTTATTGTGCACCAAATGGTCAACATCAGTCCAGCCTAGAAACATGCATACCACATTTGGTGAAAATCGGTTCAGATATAGCTTTAGATCCCATATATACATATATTTCATCCGATTTGATGTTTAAATCCCTCACATTCGTAATATGTACTCCACAAAAATTATATTTGGTACCTGATTTCAGATACAGCCCAGAAATACCTCCACCAAATGTTATTGAGATCGGTCCAGATTTACCTCCCAAATATATCTTCGTTCGATTTGAAGTACATTGTTCGCCAAATGTGCAATATTAGTCCAAATGGGATGAATTTTGGCAGACACTTTCAAATTAGAAGAATTGAGTGTGTTGAATTTCGCTGCTATAGCTTTAATATTTATGTTTCTGCCGATTTTATATCTAAGTCACCCATATCTGTATAATACACTCCATAACAGGAATTTCCGACACAAGACATTGGGTACGTCATAAAAATACCTTTTCCAAGTTTTGTCGAGATCGGTTCAGATTTAGATAGGTCTCCTATATATATTTTCCTCTAATTTGATGTAAATAATACATCAATGACGCTACTTTTTGTCAAAGAAAGTAGTTTAATCCGATCTAATATCTAGGTATTCTGAAAGTCATAACATGCACTCCATTCACAAATTTATCCCAGTCAAATTAATAGAAATCGATTAAGACACATCTTCTATAGGCTAGCTTGAACCTATTTCGAATTTAAGCCGTTCTAAAGCCTTAATACGCAATTAATGCCTAAATTTCCAATATGAACGTTTATTTACTCTACCCAGTTAGTTATATGGGTGTTAGGCATTATAAATTCGGAACAACCAGACTATTGTCTTTCCTTACTGGGTTTTAATTGCCAATTTGATAACATATTTAAAGTCTGCTCTTTAAAATTTTATTCTCAATATTATTAACAATATTTTGAAATAAAATATTTTAAAATATAGTATACTAGCTGAACCCGGGGCGCTTCGCAACCCCTTTCACTTTATATGCATTCAAATTTTATAAACGAATATATATTGGCTTAAAAAAATAAAACAAATTCAAAAATAAAAAAAGTATTTTAAATAAATAAACAAATAGCTCGGTCTACCAACGCGTGAACATGACAGGAACAGCTGACCATGAGAAAAGCAGGAACATACCAAATTTTGTCCGCATATACGAAGGATTTATTCATCGGATTTATTAATTTCATAGCAATTTCTGTTGCAATTAAATACGTATTTTCAATACGTATCTTCAATTAAATTGTTGTGTATTTTGTTTACTGTTAACCTAATACAATTGAAAAGGCGTTGTCGGTCAATGCTTCTTAATAAAATCATATCCCAATCTGAACCGATTTCAATATAATTTGACAAAATTTACTATAACACCAAATTCCGTCACACTTTCCACATTTCATTGAAATTGGTGCGTCAAATACATAAAATTATTATTGTAACCAAATTCCGCCACACATTTTGGTGCACAACATACATGAAATCGTAACCATATTCAAACCTCAACAGATTTGAATATAATATGGCACCAGATTTCGTCTCTCTGTCTGAATTTATTTGGAATTGGACATACATATCGCGTTGGGTTCATCAAATACGTGAAATCGGCTGAAAATATATATGGGCGCTATATACAAATCTGAACCGATTTCAATATAATTTCACAAATTTATTTTTGTACCAAATGTAGTCACGCATGCCGAATTTCATTGGAATCGAAAATACATATCGTGTTTGCTGCATCAAATATACGAAATCGGTCGAAACTGTATATAAGAGCTATATCCTATCTGAACCGATTTCAATATAATTTGACAAATTTATTTGTGTACCAAATTTAGGCACTCATGCCTAATTTTATTGAACTTGGACCTACGTATCGTGTTTTTTTGCATCAAATATTTGAAATCGCCCGAAAATATATATGGGAGCTATAACCATTATTTTCTGATCAAAATCCCGTCACACATTCCAAATTTCATTGGAATCGAATATACATATCGTGTTTGGTGCATCAAATACATGAAATCGGCCGAAAATGTATATGGGAGCTATATCCAAATCTGAACCGATTTCAATATAATGTGCCAAACTGATTTTCTAGACAAATTCCATCACACTTTCCAAATTTTATTGAGATGTGGCGTACACATCGTGTTTAATGCATCAAATGCATGAAATCGGCTGAAAATAAATATGGGAGCTATAACCAAATCTGAACTGATTTCAATATAATTTGGCAAAATTTATTGTTGTTTTAAATTTATTTTTGTTTAAAATCTAAATTTTTGGGAGGTACCTCCGATTCTGATGCTATATTTCCAGTTCCAAGTGAAATTTCAAAAAATTCAAAATTCACTTGGAAATTTTCAAGAAAATCTGTTCAGCGGTTTTCGAGTCCATAAATTACAAACAAACTTACAAACATTTTACTCTTTTATAGATATTGAAGATTAACTATTTTGACCCATTTAATGACCTAAGACAGATTGAACGTACTGTTGCCACATCGTTTCTTCCTTCCTTTATCGACAAAATTCAGATTTGTCTGGTGTGAGTTATTTTTCCTAAAACCGTTAAAAATTAGATAAACAATTAAAGAAATGCATTTGTTGCTTGGATTACTGCTCAATTTCACAATAATCTACATTTTAATTTCATTCATAATACGTATTTTTCAACTTTGTTCGTTCATTTTCTATCACAAATTGTTGCATTGAGTGTATCAACCAATTCATTTGAAATAGTTTTTGAATTTTATTTTAGTGTTTACCAAAATTTGGCGTTCCACTGCTTAAGGCTATAGATTTGTTATAGCAATTATCCGTTAAACCATAATCGTTGATGGTCATGTTGGTGATCAGCCACAACAGCAGTATATGCGTGTTATTTGGCTAATTCAAATGAAACTTTTTATATTTTTATTGATATTTTTAGTTCTTTATTCTGTTGGTAACTATGCGAAAAAAAATCAAATAGGTGTTTGGGATAGACACTTATTGTATGTGGTGGAAAGCATAATGACAATTTTTTCCAATTTCACCAGCCAATTAGTCTTCCTAGGTTTCCAAATTTTTCAGCAGTTCCCTATTGCGGCAATGTACACTTCTGTAGTAGCTGCACACAATATTCAGTTTTACTGAACAAAATACGTTTTTGGCTTTTGATAAATATTTGTTCAAGTAAAATACCATTTCGAATAGGCACAATCGATTGAAGTCAACAATGCAAAACAAATAAATGGTCGTGGCTCATGAAAAGCCAAAAAATTCGTATAATTTACGTTTTCATTTCATTTGGCAATGACAATAATAGCAATGATGTTTAAACATTTGTGGTTGCCAATTAGCATGGGAGATAAGAGAAAATTGGAAATATTAAAATTTTAACAACCGCTACAAGATAAATTCATGGTTTTAATGCTCATTGTGCCTATTTACAACTTCTGTGTACATTTGTGTAAATAAAAATGGAAAATATAATCAGTTCCAAGTCTTTAAAACGTCCAGTAACAGAAGAATAAACAGCAAAAAATCAGTATGGAAAGGTTAAAAGTCGGGCGGGCGGACTTTGTGATACTCTACACGTCTATGCGTATTTAGTAGAGCTCCCGTAACAAAAAAGTTTATCTTTGAAATTTATTTGAAGTAGATCATACCAACTATGAACCAAAAACCCTAAAATCGAATGAAGATGTATATCGAAAGTACATAAAAATTGGAACCGATTTCGATAAAATTTGCCAGAGGTATTTTCGAGATATGTCTGATGTCCGATATTGAATATCCTTGTTGAGGAGTGCATATTTCGCATGTGACAGACCTTAACACCAAATCTGATGAAAAATATATATGGGAGCTATATCTAAACCGATTTTCACCAAAATTTGAAGTCTTTGTTTCTAGTCTGAATTTCGTCGGAAGTGCCAAAATTCAATCCATTTTGGGCTGATATTAGCTATTTGGTGCACAATAAACTTGAAATCGGATAAAGTATATATGGGTGCTAATCCAAATCTCTACCGATCTTGACAAAATTTGGCAAAGGTATTTTTTACAAATTTAACAAATCGGATGAACAATTTAAATGGGAACTATACCTGTATCGTAACCGATTTTCACCAAATTTCGATATACTTATTTCCAGGCTCAATTTGGCCGTATATTCCAAATTCCATTCAATTTTGACTAATATTGGTGCACAATAACAGGCAAATTGGACGAAGAGATATATGGAAGGTATATCTAAATTTTGACCGATTATGTCCAATTTCAATAGGGTTCGTCCTTGGGCCAAACAAATGATATGTGCAAAATTTCATCTCCATCTAGCAATAAATAATAAAAATGTACTCAAAAGAACTAAATATTGAACTGTTATAGTATTTATACCCTACAACACTATGTGTTGGGGGTATTATAAGTTTGATTGGGCCAAAAATTATGTAACACCTCGAAATATTGGTTTCCCACATAGGAAAGTATATATGGATCTTCCTAGCTCGCCGAGCTGAGTCGATCTAGCTATGTATGTCCGTCCGTCCGTCTGTCCGTCTGTCCGTCTGTCCGTCTGTCCATGTTAATTTGTAATCACTCTACAGGTCGCAATTATGGCCCGATCTTCACGAAATTTAGAATGGAGGTGGGTCTGGTGTCAGAATAGAACCCTATTTCTTTTGGAGATGATCGCCAAATGTTTAGGGGTTGAAATGGACCAAATACTGAAAAAATGTCGGATTTTGCAGTAGCTATACAGGTCGCAATTATAGACCAATCGACGCGGAATTTCGCATGTAGCTAGAGTTTAGGGCGGGGAACAAGCCTACCAATTTGGGTGGTCATCGGGTAGTATTTAGCGGGTAAAATAGACCATATATTTTGTGTTGAAAAAATTCAAAATTTTTCATTAAACCGCGAATATTTTAAATCCCGGCGAAATCACAAAGCCATGACAAGGTTACTTCTGATATTTACATTGATGTTAACATCCAACAAAACGAATATATAGCAAAATATGTGCGATATAAACGTTTATCAAAGAAGATATGCTTGAAAAATCTTTTATATGTCGAGAACGGCTGAACTGATTTCCACAGTTCTCATTAATTCAGAATGGCCTCTTGGCAGGAAAGTAAAAACGTCTAAAAAAATCGCATAAAAATATCTCTCTAAAGATGAAAATATTGATTTTGTAAAATTTTCTCATATTTTTTCAATTTTGTCATATTTTTGGCATACTTTCATTTTGAATTAAACATTTGGTAATATTTCTACAGCTAACAAAACTAAGTAGTTAGGATATCAGGATATCATGTACAGATCGCATTTATGGTCCGATCCTAACGAAATTTTGCATGGGGATCAGATGAGGGTCAGAATAGAAGCCTACTCTTTTTGGAGATGGTCGCCACATATTTAGGGGTTGAAATGGAATGAATGGGGGTTACCGGACATTGCAAAAGCCAAGCAGTTTTGGATGGCCATCCAAAAATAATAGTTTGCCAACTTTTGTAGACAAAATACGAAAATGTTTATTCCAGTGACTTTTGGAGAATTCACAAATACAGGAAAGACGCACTTCTAACTATTTCGTTAACGCTGATTTCGTTGAAGAATATAGTCAAATGCCTGTATCTCATATAGATGCGTTTCAGTCAAAAACCAATAATAAATGTTAATCTTTTGCCACTTCTAAAAGATAATAGGTCTTTGGGAAATATTGGTTCCAGATCTAGGAAGACCATTTAAGTGCAACATCTACCAATAAATTGGAAATGAGCAAATTAGTTTAAGTTGCTATTATTCGAAAATTAGAGAACGGTTTTCTTTTATAATTTGTCACAATATCTTGTGGAATTCTTTCGAGTATCTCGCCTATATAAACTGTATCGTTTATTATAGTGTTGTAGGGTATTCAACGGTCGGCCCCGCTCGACTGTAGCCTTTGCTTACTTGTTTGATAGAAGTTTTGTTCAACAAATCAAAAATTGTTGCTTTTCCCGAAACCTAGGTATACCCTGCCATACTCACAAATAAACAACAAACAGAAGTGAAACTGTTTATATTTATAACAAGTAAAAAAGCTGTAAGTTCGGCCGGGCCGAACTTTGAATACCCTTCAACAATCGGAACGAATTTGGCAATTAAAAAAAAAAAAAAAATAATAATATAATAATAATAATAATAATATAATAATAATAATAATAATATAATAATAATAATAATAATAATAATAATATAATAATAATAATAATAATAATAATAATAATAATAATAATAATAATAATAATCATAATAATAATAATAATAATAATAATAATAATAATAATAATAATAATAATAATAATAATAATAATAATATAATAATAATAATAATAATAATAATAATAATAATAATAATAATATAATAATAATAATAATAATAATAATAATAATAATAATAATATAATAATAATAATAATAATAATAATAATAATAATAATAATATAATAATAATAATAATAATAATAATAATAATAATAATAATAATAATAATAATAATAATAATACTACTAAAATAATAATAATAATAATAATATAATAATAATAATAATAATAATAATAAATAATAATACTATAATAATAATAAAATAAAATGCTGTTACAAATTCTGTTAAAATCTTAAAAATATCCAATGTAGCCGTTATTTTAAGCTCCTATACGACGACGAGGACCTTCAAACTCTACTTTTGTCATAAATCCATTACAATATTAATATACGAACTTAAAAAAAATCGGTGAATAATGTAGGTAAAATCTTCAAAATACTGAATGTAGGGAGGTACCATAATCGGAAACCTACATGATCCATTGTCAATACCAAAAGTTCTGCATACATAATGCACATTTGAGTAAAATTTTATCAACCCACTTCATTTCGTTCGGGAAGCTAGAGAGACAGACTGATAGACCGGACAGACGGAAGGATATCGCTAAATCGACATAGAATTTTATTCTGATGAAGAATATATACACTTTGTGGGTTCAAAATGTAGATTTTTTGGTTTTTCAAACGGAATGACAACGACGACGACCAGGTGGTCTACGGCGAATATGTTACAAACGGAAAGACAAAGCTAATATACCCTCTTTTGCAAGGTGGAGTGTATAAAAAAAGGTTATGAATAAAGTGTTATCGAACTGGTGAAGCTGAAAAGTTAGTACGGTGTGTGTACTTTGTTTAGAAGGTATATTCAAGAAATAATAAAGAAATAGCGAATTTCGAGTACCAAAATTAACGGATGAAACAGATCCAAAAATTAAAGGTGGAATTTCCACCGACGAATTAGCAGGCACTTGCTAATAACAGATATATAATGAAAATACGATTTGAAATTCATTTCGGGGTGGTACCAGGTGGTACCGAAAATAGTCAAAAAGCACTCCCGCATTTCATTGAAATTATTATCGTAAAGAATATTACACTTCGTCTTAACGTATCTAATTTTTAAGTCTGAGTAACATGTTTTTTGTCGATTTATATCAGAATACATTTACATGTTTGCCATTTTGATATTAAATGTCTTGCATAATGAATTTGAATTTATTTATAAAAAAAATGCATTGAATAATAAACACTACTTTTCAAGTGTTACATGGAATTGAATAAAATTGACTTGAATAAATTTTTGCCTACTTTGCATAAACAATTTTTTTTCGTTGCTGCGAAGTCACAAAAGTTCAAATGAACCGACATTTACCACCACCCACAACTTGAAGTGGTGTTGATCTTTAAACTTGTAAAACACAAGGCAGAGCATAGTTTGAACAATATTGATTTTTATGGAGAACCCATATTACAAACACAAGTAGCTACATACAAATGTGTTGGAGATATAGGAGATGAATAATAAAACTCAACATGAGGAAATATAAAAGAATCAATGAACTACATCTCGCTAGAGTGGCTACGACTGAAATATAAGGTACCCGCTAAAAATTTTAATACTGAGACGAAAACAAGATTTCTATATATATATATATATATATATATATATATATATATATATATATATAGATATATATATATATATATATATATATATATATATATATATATATATATATATATATATATATATATAATATATATATATATATATATATATATATATATATCTGTGGAAAAATGTACAAAATTCGTCAAACTACCGAATATCGGGAGGTACCGTTATATGGCGTCTATACTGAAACGTATCTCATTTTCAATACCCTTCACCATATACATTATAGGGTATATAAAGTTTGTCATTCCGTGGTTTGGCATTTACGACCGAATTCAGTCTGGAAGTAGAAATATTTGTGCTAGATCGGCTATTTTAGAGATCGGTTCAGATTTCGACATATCTCTCATATATTTTATGTTGTCCGATTTTGCGTTTATTGTGCAAAAAAGTGTAAATGTCATAAAGTCGGCTAATTAATAATAATAGTAATTATTGCACATTTTCCAGTGGATTTGTTTGAAGTTTATTGGGGGTCCGCAATCTAACGTATTTCTTTTTCAACTAGTGCTTATTTCGTGAATACTAACACTAAGCTCATGTCTGATTAGAAAGATAATTAGTTTTACGCTTCAACTTGGTACAGCGGTTCAGAATTTTGTAGTATTTTGTGACATTTTTTTTATTTTTTTATATTTTCATAGCAAGCGATTTTTATACCACACAGTGGTAAGGGTATTATGTCTGTGCATTTGTTTGTAACATGGAGAAAGAAGCGAGATAGACCCATAGTTACTTTTGAACATCTCCATAGAATCACTTTCTGAGTTGATTTATGCATGTCAGCCCGTCTGTCCGTCCGTCCGTCTGTCTGTCAATGTATTCTTGTGGACAAAATGCAGGTCGCATTTATGAAATGAGATGAAATTTTCCAAACAACATTTGTTTGGCCCAAGGATGAACCCTATTGAAATTGGAGATAATCGGTAAAAATTTAGATATAGCTTCCATGCATATGTTCGTCCGATTTGCCTTTTATTGAGCACCAAACGTTTAATATTAGCCCGAAATGCATGGAATTTTCTTACATACAACCAAATTAGGCCTCAAAATAAGTATGCCAAATTTGATCGAAATCGGTTCAGATATAGCTATAGCCCCCATATATATTGTTCATCCGATTTGTTATTTTTGTCCTCCACAGCTGTAATATGAACTCTGTAACAACAATATTTGGAGAAATATATCTAATGCAGCTCAGTAATACCTTTGCTAAATTTAATCGAGATCGGTTCAGATTTGGATATTGCTCCCATATATAACTTCGTCCGATTTACTTCTTATTGTGCACCAAACGTCTAATATTTGCACTTACGACCGAAATGAGTCTAGAAGCTAGTATGCCAATTTTGGTGAAGATCGGTTCAGATATAGCTATAGCTCCCATATATATTGTTCATCCGGTTTGTAGTATTTGTTACCCACAGCCGTAATATGCACTCCGTAACAACGATATTCAGGGAAATATATCAAATTAGGCCTTAAAATATGTATGCCAAATTTGATCGAAATCGGTTCAGATATAGCTATAGCTCCCATATATATTGTTCATCCGATTTGTTATTTTTGTCCTCCGCAGCCGTAATATGCACTCTATAACAACAATATTTGGGGAAATATATCAAATGCAGCTCAGAAATCTTTGCCAAGTTTTATCGAGATCGGTTCCGATTTGGATGTAGCTCCCATATACATTTTTATCCGATTTCAAATTAATTGTGCACCAAATGGGCAATACAAGTCCGAATTTAAAAGATACAAATTATTCGGCATATTTAGTCCTTTGAACTTTAAATTATAACTACAATTTATAATATAAAGCGTGTATGATTGAATTCTCCCATAAAAACTTTTAATTGTTATGCGCAGCTCTACTAAATTAGCAAAGTGGTGTAGGGTATTTAGTATAAAGTCGGCCCGCCTAATTCAAGTCCTACTTGACGACAAACTTCTACAACAAAGTTCAGATAATAATGATTATTATTTCTTTTACGAAGAATCAAGAATCTTTGCAACTTCATGCAGATGAGGATACATTTGCAGCTCTTATTATCAATGTCGCAACTATCCAACACACACACATACTCTAACACCAACTAACAACAGTTCTTAAGCTTTCGGCCATAAAGTAAGTGTGTAAGGTTTGTGTTCATGCTGCTCATGCCTTCGGAGTCAAGCTTAAGTGTTTCATACGCCATTTACATCATTTGAAAAAAATGCATTTCAAAGTTTGCATCTCGAATTGATTAGAGCTGATTGAGGAGAAGAGGTTGTCTCACATTACATTTTTTGCTGGTAATTTATCTACCCAATGAGAACGTAAAATGTCATATTAAAGATGATCTGCAAGACCTTCAAAAAAAAAAAAAAAAAAAGTAGAGTTGCATTAGTAGAATACATCCGTTTTCAAGTAGAATACATCCTAGAAATGGAAGCAATGCCTGAGCACAATATCAAGGCTCAATGTTTCGTGGTACGAATTTGTTCATAAATGCCAAGGATTAGGATATGTAGGAAGTTTGCGAAATTCGTACTTATGTGTACGAAATGGTACTATATTTGGCACAATTTGGAATTTGGAACAAAGGATTGCTGCTGACGTGTAGGATTAGGGTTGGTACTAAATCTACTTGTACAACAAACTAAAAAATATGTGACTGACTGATTAACCGTTTCATCAATGACAAGGTTAAACAGCTGGCGCTAAGATCTTGACATTTTGCACGTGGCTCAATGTTGTTGGGAAAGTGTGGGATAAGGCAGGGTTTTTGCAAATGTTCTAAAAGTATTGAAAGGCACTAAATTCGTACATTTTGATATTTTGTGAATGGATACATGTCCTGAAAATTTGGATAAATATTATGTGCGGGAAGTAGTTTTGATATAAGTAGGTATTTTTGGAAATGTGTTCTGAATTGTAGAACTTTCTAAATGGTACTAAATTTGATACCATTTGGTGTTTGTTGAACGAATTGATCTGGAAATATTAAATGTTAGTATTGGGGTCTCTGCCGTTGGGTAGGGTAAAGATTAAGATTTCCAACTCTTTCCAACTGCGTTTAGCAAGCGTACGAAACGTAAATGCTAAGAAAATGTGTACCTATGGTACAATAAATAACAGAATTTAGTATCATTTGGAAATGTGTGAACGAATAATGGCAAAATCTTTAAATTTGGTACAGGAATAAATTTTTGGAAATGAAGTTTTGGAATTGTGTACTAAGTGTAAGAAATGTACTAATGGTACTAAGCTTGGAAAAGTTTCGTTTTGGGTGAATGGTAGAAGCCGATAATTTTAAATGTTGGTATTTGGGTCCCAATTAGTGGTAGGTTTGTGATAAAGAGTTGGTTTTGGAAATTAGCACTACAAGTGAACGGAATTATAAAACAGTTCTGTATTTGGTACAATTTGATATTGGGTGAACAGTTAGTGCTTGAAATCTTAAATTTAGTACTAGAGTAGCTATTCATGTGTAGCCTGGATAAATGGAGATGGTGTCGGAAATGTGTTCTATAATTGTATGAAACTTACTGAATGGTACTATATTTGGTATTTGGTGAAGGAATGGATATAAAATTATGAAATTTGATATTCAGATTACTGATGGTATCTATGTTTGAAATTTGGCGGTGGTTTGGAAATATTTGTACGAAAAGTACTAAGTTTGAAATTAGGTGAAGGAATAGAGCTGGTATTCTCAAATTTGATATTGAGTTCTCTGTTGGCATCTGGAATTGAGATATGGAAGTAGTTTTGGAAATGTGTACAATAATTGTGCAGAAAGTACTAAGTGTTACTAAATTTGGTATTGGGTGAAGGGATAAAGCTGAAACTGTCAAGGATTGGGATATGGAACGGTTTTGAATTGAATGTTTAGAGCTGAAATCCCGAAATTTGATTTTAAGATTTCTGTTGTTATTCGGTGTTGAGTTCTTGTGGTGGTTTTAGAAATGTGTACCATAATTTTTTTCGAAAAGTACTAAATGGTACTAATTTTGGATCAATATTGGCATCTATGACGAAGTAGTTCGTGGTGGATATGCGTACTAAATGTCACTAAATTTGGTATCAGGTGAAGGAATACAACTGACATCCTGCAATTTGAGATTGAGGTTACTGCTGGCTTCTAGGGTTTGGATATGGATACATTGAAAATTAGAATGTAGGTCCATTGTGCAATGGCTTTTCTAATATCCACCTGAGAAAACATCTTTTGTTAACTTTTTCCTATCATTCTTTTCGTAAAGGGAAAACTTAAATAATGTATAAAACATTGAAAGTCTGAAAATTGGAGATTTTATCAACAAATGTTGTAAAACTTGTGTATTTTGAGTACTACCAAGTAAAAAAGCAGTAACTTCGGCCGGGCCGAACTTTGAATACCCTCCACTATTTGGAACGAATTACGACATTTTCAAAAAGTGAAAATAAAATCCATAAAAATTCTGTTAAAATCTCGGAAGGTGCCGATATATGGGGGGATAAATGATATTGTGGACCTATATAGACAAATTTATGTCTAGGGATAAAGTACTCACTCCTTGTATAGAATTTAAGACAATTCCGTTTAAAATGTGGCTAAAATCATCAAAATACGGAATATCGAGGGGTGCCGTTATATGGGGCTTATACGATATCATGGACCCAAATAGAGAACTCCCTGTCAGGGGGTAAAGTGTTCACAAAGAACCCCTTGTGTAGATTTTCAGACAATTCCGTTGAAAAATGTGGCTAAAATCATCAAAATACCGAATTTTGGGGGTACTATTATATGTGGACTATATGATATCGTGGACCTATATAGATAATTCTCTTTCAATGAATAAAGTACTCACAAGAAACTCGTTGTATGGCTTTTCAGACCATTCCGTTGGAAAATGTGGCTAAAATCATCAAAATCCCGAATATCGGGGGATACCGTTATATGGGGTTTAACGATATTTTGGACCTGTATAGACAATTCCCTTTCAGGGGGTAAAGTGCTCACAAGGAACCCCTTGTGTTGAGTTTTAGACAATTCTGTCGAAAAATGCGACTAAAATCATCGAAATACCGAATATCGGGATGTACCGTTATATGGGGAATATACGATATCTTGAACCTATATAAACAATTCTCTTTCAGGGGGTCAAGTACCCACAAAGAACTCCTCGTGTGGATTTTCACACTATTATATTATAAAATTTGGCTAAAATCATCAAAGTACAGAATATCGGGGGGTACCGTTATATGCGGGCTATACGATATTGTAGACCTATATAATAATACTCAGTCAAGGGATAAAGCACTCACAAAGAACTCCTTGTGTAGAATTTCAAACAATTACATTGAAAAAAGTGGATAAAATCGTCAAAATACAAAATATCGGGGTGTACCGTTATATGGGGGGTATACGACATCGTGGGCCTATATAGCCTATCTTCGAACTTGACCTGCCTGCAGACAAAAGAGGGATCTGAGCAAAATTTTAGCTTTCTATCTTTATTCGTTTAGCCTGTAGCGTGATTACAACAGACGGACAGACGGACGGACAGGGCTAAATCGTCTTAGAATTTTACGCTGATCAAGAATATATATACTTTGTTGGGTTTAAAATGATTATTTTGATGAGTTACAAACGGAATGACACACTTAATATGCCCTCCATACTATGTATGGTGGAGGGTATAAAAAAGCCTAACACGAACTGTTGAAATGAAGCTAACATTTAAAGGTGCACATTTTGCTGACGCTGAAGAAGCGGATATTTTATAGTTTAGAAAATATGCCTCTCATCTCCTCAAACACATGGAATCTGCCTTTTCGGCCTATGCACAAACTTTGGGAGTACTGAATGAAAATAGCTGTATTAAATGTTTTCTCCGGTAAGCCTTACCACCCACATAATCAATTGTTGAAAATGCATCTGAAACCTTCAGAATAGTTTATATCTGGAGCTAGTGTAATATGGAATCCATAACAAAGATTGAATCTATACCGACATGTGTTTTCATTCCGAAATACCGTTATATCACTCGATAAGCAATTGTAGCTAAAATATTACCAAGCAAAAACGACATTCTATCTCTGGTGGCGAAATATTGTGTAGATGGGTCCAGTTTTTGCTATAACCTCCATATAGCCATATCTCCCATTGTATGTCATTTTGAAAGTTTTAACTGCATTCTACAATCGATCTGACGAGTAATATAACTTATTCAATGTAATAAACTGTATTGTTTAAGACTCCAAGTTAATTTCATAATTTTTATAACAATATTAAAAAAAACATAATTACCTTATGTTTATCTCAATTTTCAGATTGGCAATTGTTCAGAGTGTTCATCGCGACATGAAAGCATGCGTCTTTGATAAATTAAAATATTTTGTTTATATTTCAGTCACGTACTCGCACAACTCCCTCGCAGTATACGCCCAATTTGAATCGTTGAGACGAAAAATGAAGAAATTAATCTGCGATGTAAGAAAACGCTCGTTGCTCTCATACAGTCATTCCATTAACAGCATCGTCAGGACCATAACACTTTCCTTTTTGGTTGTGAAATATCCTTGAAGTAATTATTTTCAATGAGACAATTTAACTCCGAATAATAGCTTTCATGCAGCTTCCTTACACGGGCATTTGAGTGCGCATACAAGTGGCAGTTATTGTCTTCTGTTCGTCACAATTCATCCTTTGCTCGTATGCATGTATGTGTGTGTCGTGGGTTTTCATTAAACCCTTTGATTTATGTAAACAAATTAATTTTCGTTTTTCTTTTTTATTTCTTTTTCCTTGTTTGACAACATTCTTATAAGGAATGACATAATAAGCTATGTGAAGTGACAAAGATACCCAGGCAATATCCGGCATGTAATTGTTGACGGTTGTCTTTCATATTTCATTATGTATTGTGATACAATTTGGTAACATTTTGAGTAACTGTATGGTATTATTTCAAAAACGAAATCGAACAAAATGGGCTTGAACCCACACAACAAAGAAATGAGTGAATTTCTTCTCTTCGAACCACTTGGATTCTGGTTGAGTCCTCAACTATTATGTGCGGCATAGACTTCGGAAGCGCATCGGGCTGCTAGCGATAAGTTGAAGCTTTTGTAAGGTAATGACACAGCTTGATGTGGACATTTGAAACCACTAATACCAAGTAATTATTGCCTTACAAAAGCGAGCTGGTGGCAACCAATGCGGTACAAAGTTGTGATCGTCAGGATATTCACGCTTTATCAATCATTAGAGAATGGTCATGCGAGACCGGTATGCTTCCTCCCCATTCACACTTGGTACGGTGCATTCACAATATTTTGTAACCGCAACAACATAAAGGCGCCCTAAATATTCTTCCGATTTATAAAATCCAATATATGATATATTTTATCGTTGTCATTAAATTGCACTGAGTTAATAAATTATGCCACTGTTTGCATTCCACTTATCATCGAGTAGACCACAGTCTACGTGTCTCAAAGGGATCAAGTTGATGCAATTCGTTTGTAATGAAACTTTTTCATTTGGAACATGCTACAAAACTTTGTTAGTCATAGATTTATTAGCAGAAAAAGACAAAACGGATACAAAAAAACAAAATCGTCCAAAAAAAATCGTCCTTTAGCGTTTTCTGACATTGCAATTCGCTCTGCGCTGGGTGGAAAGCATTTTAGACGTGTTGAACACCTTTGCAGGAACAGGGTGAAATGTTTTTGGAACTTCAGTTCATATATTGGTATGAGTAGAAGAAAATTAGTTGAAATTTTGTACAAATGTAAAACTGTTGGAATATTTGGTGTTCATATTTGTAATTTGTATGAATGCAAGCAGATCTCATTTATATTTTGAGGATACAATGTTTTGTCATAGTTCCAGTATAAGGATAAAAAATTAACCCATTTTGTTTGGAATTTTTACACCCCTCTGCCATACGGCTACAGAGGGAATTTATCATTTGAAAAGCATGCCTCATCGAAATAACTGTGGACTTTTAGAGTCGATGTATAGGTTTCCGTCTGTCAGTCTGCTAGAGCGCACGATAAAAATCGGCCTACTCCTTTTGGTACCTAATAAAACAAACTTTGCACTATTCGTATGTCAGTGCTAGATCACGTACAAAATGGATAATATTGGACCACTATTGCCAGTACCTCCCCCACAAAGGATTAATTAATTATAACTCTTATAGAATGTGAAATAAATGAACGATTGTTTTCACCATCTGTTGTGAAAATGATAGCTATTGGCATATTCCTTCGGATTTAGGTTTTATGGGTCCACTCCTTCCAGTACCTCCCCACAACGGGTCAAAAACTTTTATGATTACATCTCTCATAAAATGCGAAATAAGCATCTGATTCTTTCTAAACTGCACACATCCCAATATTTCTGCTAACACTAGATATATTGTGAAGATTGTACCACTCTTTCTGGTACCTTCCCTACAAATCGGTCAACATTTTGAATAGCAAAACGCTCATCAAAGCGAAATAAGCATCGGATTTAGTTTAAATTTCAAACATTCCAATATTAATATTAACAAAAGACGTATCGGTCCATTCCTTCTGGTATCTTACCCATAATTGGGGCAACACCTTGAACAATTACATCTTTCATAGTTTGGGAAACAAGTCAACGATTGTTTTCAAACTTGGTATGTCTTAATATATTTCTCAACCAGTGATCTAATGTGAATATGAAATTTTTCGGCCAACTCTTTCTGGGCGAAGTCCCCAAAAAATTCATAATTTTGATTATTCGCATATGATGATGTACAATACCTCACGCATACTTCAATATGTTATAAAAATGATCAAATATCTTAAAAATTGTGAAGGATATAGTCGATATCCTTCGATATAGTCCAAATGTGGCACGTAGTAATATTTATATCAGTCTCAGGTCACATACGAAATGGGCAATATTGGCGCAGTCCTTCGGAACCTTCCCCATTAATTCTACCATGTGACCACCAAATCTTGTTCGAATATATTTCTTGACTTACAATGTTAGTGTTTGTGGGTAAACATGAAATTACACACTACAAATGGAAAGATACTACTTGATATTATCACTTACATTAGTATAAAAGTCCTAATAGGGGAAATGAATTTAAAAAACGCCAATCCAAAGAAATCCTTCCCTTGGCAAAGTGAACGATGATGTGCTTCCAATTGGTATGAATGCGAGAAATGTGAAACTGGCATAACTTTAATCGCAATTTGTGTAATTAAGACAATACATTTTCCGCAAAGTAGGGGAAAGGATAAGTATAAAATGTCACCCAACTCTCGAAGTAAACACCTACTCATGTGTAGAGACTACCATCACAGCCCCTAATGTTGTAGCACCAGAAGGACAACCAACTTAAATCACTTGTCCCTCTTCTTCTTCTACTGTCTAATCCCACAAAATTGTGGAAAACAGAATATCTGGTGTGGTTGTTTTTCGGTAAAGTAGATAATACATTTCTCTTCGTACAGAACACTGAACATACCAATTAAGCGATGGCTGAAAATGAATAACGACAGGCACTTACCTATTTCATCCCGTGCTGGTATAATGTCATGACAAGAATAAAATCCCAGTTAAATATTCTCAACTAGCATACCTGACAAAAAATTCAGGTGTTAATCATTTTAATGGCTCCTTAAGTGCAGTCGACACTTTCGTTAGGAAGGGTGGAAGGACATATTTCTTGATAGAATTAGTCAGGATTGTTAGCTATTCAGAACAACATGAAGTTGATTGCAAAAGGTATGATTTCTGCATGAAGAGATTTACATAAATGGGAACTGAAAAGAAATTGATACAGTCAAATGGTGACAATCTAAAAATCATAAGTAACCAGTATAGAGAGGCCATTGTGACCCAACCCCTATGAAATGGAATTTTTCTGAAATTTTTAATCTATAAAAGAGGAAAATGTTTGTACTTTTGATTGTTTGTCTGGAACTCAAAAACCGCTGAAAAGGTTTTTCCTAAAATTTTGCTGATATATTAAAGCATTGCCTGAATGTAACATAGGCCATATAAATTATTGAAATTCCATTTGGAACTGGACGTATAGCATCAGAATCGGAGGTAAATTTTTAGATTTATATGCACATATCTATTGATCGGTTATAGATACAGTGTGCAAATTTGGAATGTGTATCGGAACTAGGTACAACAATTAATTTATTAAATTATATTGAAATCGGTTCATATTTGGATTTAGCTCCAACACATATTTTCATAAATTTGATACATCAGATTCCAATGAAATTTGGAATGAGTGAGGGAATATGGTACAAAAATAAATTTATATTGAATCGGTACGATTGTATGTATTTAATGCACCAAATTCGCTATGAAAAATGCATATTGCCGATGACATGCCAAAAATGCATTAAAAATGTTACAGAAATATTTTATTTCGAATCACCAAGAAATGGCGGAAAGCTGCGGAGAAAAGCAGTAGATATCATTGACATGATTTCAAAAATATATATCACAGCATTTCCGTGTACATTGAATCGATAAAAATCAGACACCAGTTAAAGTGCCAGCTCTGTTAGATAACATATGTTTCTATTACCTATCGAAGCAACAATGAAGTGTCCCATTTTATTATCTTATACTAGCTGAACCCGGTGCGCTTCGCTACCCCTTTTGATTTTATATGCATTCAACATTTTATTTACGAATATATGTTGGATAAAAAAACAAATTTAAAATATTAAAAAAAATATATTGCACTACTTTTATGCGTAAATAACCAAAACCATTAGAAAAGCAGTAACATGACATACATACACGAAGGATTTGTCCTTCGGATTTATTTATTTCATGGCAAATACCAAGCGTGCACTAAACAGCAATCTTTTGAAGTTGAGTGGCATTTCTATTGCAATTAGTGAATTCGAGATAGCAACATACTTCGCCGTAATAAGCGTATTTCAAATCAATTGTTGTGTTGTTTTTTAGTGTTAGCCTATGGCGTTGTGGTCAATGGTTCTTATTAAAATCATATCCCAATCTGATCCGATTTAAATATAATTTAAAAAAATTACTTTTACACCAAACTCCGCCACACCTTTCATATTTCATTGAAATTGTTGCGTCAAATATGTGAAATCGGCCGAGAATATATGTCACATTTATTATTGTAACAAAATTCCGCCACACATTCTGAATTTGATTGGTATCGGTCATATATATCATGTTTGGTGCATAACATGTATGAAATCGGCCGAAATATATATGTTAGCTATATCCAAACCTCAACTGATTTCAATATAATTTGGTAATTTTTTCTGGTGCCAGATTTTGTCTCTCTCGCTTTGGATGCATCAAATATGTGAAATCGGCTGAGTATATATATGGGAGCTATAATCAAATCTGAGCGTATTTCAACATAAATTGTCAAATTTATTTTTGTACCAAATTTAGCCACTCATTCCGAATTTCATTGGAATCGGAAATACGTATCGTGTTTTGTGCATCAAATATGTGAAATCGGCGGAAAATATATATGGGAGCTATATCCAAATCTGAACCGATTTTAATATAATTTGACTAATTTATTTTCTAATCAAAATCCCGTTACACATTCCAAATTTCTTTGGAATCGAACATACATATCGTGTATGGTGCATAAAATACATGAAATCGGTCGAAAATATATATGAGAGCTATATCCAAATCTGAACCGATTTTAATATAATTTGACAAATGTATATTTGTTTTAATTTCCGCTACACATTCCAAATTTCATTGAAATTAGAGATACATAGCGTGTTTGGTGCATCAAATACATGAAATCGGTCGAAAATATATATGGGAGCTATATCCAAATTTGAACCGATTTGTATTCGTGTTTGGTGCATCAAATACATGAAATCGGCCGAAAATGTATAGGGCAGCTATATCCAAATCTGAACCGATTTCAATATAATTTGGGAAATCAATTTTTTAGATAAAATCTATCACACGTTTCAAATTTTATTGAAATTGGGGATACATAGCGTGTTTGGTGCATCAAATGCTTGAAAGCGGCCGAAAATATATATGGGAGCTATATCCAAATCTGAACCGATTTCAATATAATTTGACAAATTTATTTTTGGATTAAATCCCGTCACATATTCCAAATTTCATTGGAATCGAACATTCATATTGTGTTTGAGGCATCAAATGAACGAAATCGGTCGAAAATATATATGGGAGGTATATCCAAATCTGAACCGATTACAATATAAATTGGCAAACTTATTTTTGTTCCAAATTCCGTTACGTATTCCAAATTTGGAGACTGTATCTTCAACCAATCAATAGATATGTGCATATAAAATCTAAATTTTTGGGAGGTACCTCCGATTCTGATGCTATATCTCCAGTTCCAAGTGGAAATTCAAAAATGTATATAGCCTATATTACTTTCAGGCGATGTTGCAGTATATATGGAAATTTTCAGGAAAATCTATTCAGCAGTTATCGAGTCCATAAATTACAAACAAACAAACAAACATACAAACATTTTCCTCTTTTATAGATATAGAAGAAGAAATCTGACAGGGCTTTGCTATTGATTAGATCCAAATAACGGTGATTCCAAAAATATAGTAACGCAAGTTCCTATCAATTGATACTAAATAGTATACAGGGTGAGATAAAAAAAACTGCAACAAAGTCAAAAACCATAATTTTTATTTATTTTTTAATTTTACGGAATAAAAGCAGGAGATGTCGGCAATAGCATGAACTTTTAGAATAAGTTTAGATTTGTTCGAATTGATCACCTTTGACATGAATTGTAGCCTTCAAATGGGCAATGAATACGTCATTTGCTGCCCGAATCTTGCTCTGCGGTATCTTGGCCCATTCGCGACAAAGCGCTTGCCTGAGGTGATCGACCATGCCAACCTTGCTTTTCAAAAGACTCCAGACACAATAATCCAATGGATTGTATCCGGAGATTTTGGTGGCCATTGCCAGAAATGAAGCGAGTAACTTCATTTTGAAACCATTCTTGGGTGACGCGTGCTGAGTGCGATGGTGTTGAGTCCTGTTGGAAAGGCCTAGGTCTGCGGCCAATATGTTTGTAAACCCTCCAGAGTATTTTCGCGATAACATCGGCATTTATTGTGATGCCACGGTCGATTAATACGAGCGGAGAGCGACCATCGGCTGTTATGGCGGCCCATACTATTACCATGACCGGCATTTGAGTTCTGGTAGCCAACCGAAGGTTCACATTTTCAGCTGACCTCTTTGGCAAGTAAACACGATCATTTTGTTTGTTTACTAACTGCTTGACATTCGTTTTTTCATTGGAGAAAACCAAATTCTGCAGTTCACCACTTTCGGCCAAGCGAAGCAACTCTTTTGCTCTTTTGAGTCTATTTTCTTTCTGTTGCGGTGTAAGTTATTGCACTTTTTGGAATTTCAATGGCTTTACCCCGAGCTCATTTTTCAATATTTGCGCATGGAATGTTGCGATATGTTCAGCTCACTAGCCATTTTTCGGCCACTGCAACGCGGGTTTCGATCAAGTCGCTTCATTACTTTTCGAACCAGTATCACGTTAACGAGCGATGGTATGAGACACAAACGATTTATTCACACTTAACTGCTGGAGTGCTCTAAAGATAGCAACTCGTGGTTTGCAGAAAAATATAGAGAAATCACACTATCACGCTTGAATTTCATCACGAATAACCTTTTTCTGGAAAATTCTCACCAAAATGCTGTTGTACGCTTGTAAACAATATAATGTGCTGTCACTGGAATAAGTTTAATAACTCTCGGACGAGTGGCTTAGAAATGACAGCAGTCTGAAGTTAGTTGCATATATAAGATTACAGATACTTCGAATGGAAATTATTTCCAGGAAGGTACAAATACGTAAAATCTGCCAGATATATAAAAACAACTTGCATGATTTATAATTTTCTCTTTCGAGTTGAGCTAATAATGACTTAAGAAAATAGTATTGAAAGTTGAAATCCCACGCATCAAGCAGTATGAGTCATGTTTCGCCGTTGGTTAAGCAGTTCATCAAACATATTAAATAATATTTTAGTGTGTATACCAAGATTAATTTTGGAAGGTTCCATTTATGGATACATCATTAGATAAATGCCTACGTAAATGAAATGCTTGAAATGGACTGTAGAGTTTTGCATGGGGTTAGAGTTTAGGCCTGGACAGAAGCATATCAATTTAGATGGCCATCGGATGATATTTAGAGGGTGAAATGAACCATAACTTTTGTACTTATGAACCATAAAATTTCCATTAGGGTAACTTCTGATTATGCCCAAGATATCGGGTATATAGCAAAATATGTTTAATCTATGTGTATAAATGAAATGGATACTAGTTACAACGCTTATAACTCTAGAACGGCTGGACCAACAACCTTATTTAGTTGTTTATTATACCCTCCACCATAGTATGGTGGGTATAGTAAGTTTACCATTCCGTTTGTAACACCCCGAAATATACATTTTAGACCCTGCAAAGTATATATATTCTTGATCAGCATAAAATTTAATGTCAATTTAGCGATGCCCGTCCGTCTGTCCGTCTGTGAAAATCACTCTAGCTTCCGAACGAAATAAAGTAGATTGATAAAAATTTACCCAAATATATATATTATGTCTGCAGGACTTTTGGTATTAAAAATGGGCCATGTAGTCGACATTTTAGTATAGCCCCCATATAACGCTACCTCCCGATATTCGGTATTTTGATGATTTTAGCGACAATATTCACGGTAATTGTTTCAAATTTGGTATTTGAAGTTCGTAATGGATACTACAGCCTAAGAGAGAAAATTGTCTTCGTATAGCCCTCACATAACGGTACCTCCCGATATTCGGTACTTTGTTGATTTAAGAGACATTATTCACCGGAATTGTTTCAAATTTATATTTGAAGTTATTAATGGACACTACAGCCTAAGACAGAATGTTGACTGTGCAGGTCCACGTCTTCGTATAGCCCCCTTATCACGGTACATCCCGATGTTCGGTGTTTTGATGATTTCTACGACATTATTTACTGGAATTGTTTCAAATTTGTATTTGAAGTTAGTAATGGATACTACAGCATATGACAGAAAATTGTCTGTGCCGTTCCACGTTTTGGTATAGCCCCCATATAACGGTACCTCCCGATATTCGGTATTTTTATGGTTTTAGATCCAATATTCACCGATTTTTTTTTCAATTCTCGCATAGACCCGTCGTCGTATAGAATAGGGTTTAACGGCTACATTCGGTAGTTTTAAGATTTTGACACAATATTTAACTGTATTTGTTTTTCTTTTGATAATTGCCAAATTCGATTCAAATTCAAAGTTCGGCCTGGCCGAAATTATAGCTTTATTAATTGTAAAATGCTCATAACTGATTAAATATTGGCATTTCGGGGTTTTTAGCATAGTTTTGATTGCCTATTTAAAACGCTTATAACTCCTTAAATATTGACATTTCGGGGATTTGGCAGATATTGATTGCAGATATTTAAAGAGGAAAAATAGCGATTTTAAAATGCTCATAACTCCTTAAATATTGACATTTCGGGTTTTTTACCATCGTTTTGTTTGCAGATATTTAAGCAGGAAAAAAAGGTATTTGAAAATGCTCATAACTCCTTAAATATTGACATTTCGAGGTTTTGGCATCGTTTTTATTGCATATATTTAAAGAGGAAAAATAGGCTCCTTTAAAATGCTCATAACTCCTTAAATATTTACATTTTGGGGTCTTTAGCATCGTTTTTTTGTTTTTGATTGCAGATATTTAAAGAGAAAAAATAGGCATTTCGACATTTCGGGGGTTGAGGCATCGTTTTGATTACAGATATTTAAAAGGGAAAAAAAGGTTATTTTAAAATGCTCATAACTCCTTAAATACTGACATTTCGGGGGTTTTAGCGTCGTTTTGATTGCAGATATTTAAAAAGGAAAAATAGGTTATTTTGGAATGCTCATAACTCCTTAACCCTTAATAGCCTGGTGGTCCCTTCAGGAACCTCAACTTTAGAGACTTGTTTTTCAAAACTGTTACATTTTTTGCGCAATGTTTATTCAGCAAATATTCTCTTTATAATGTATGCCATATAGCGAAAAAGAAAATCATATGCTTTTCGGTGCTGAACACCTGATTTTTGACGTTTATCAGAAAAACACACAAAAGCTTCAAAGTGAACAAGTCGTGCTTTTTCAAATTGATTGAAATCAAAACTTTTGCTCCAAAAGAACCAAATAAAATTAATTTTCATTATTTGTGCACTATATTAAAACCATGTAATTATCTTTTTAGCAATATAATTTTTTTTGTTGGTGTTTTTCGTGTAAAAGTCCTTCGGTCCTTCAAAGAACCAGTAGGCACTCATTAGAGAAGTGAAATTCATTAGTGCTTTAGCGCCTTTTTCTAATTTTAGTGTAAATTTTTAATTTTTCATAGAAAAATGCCACGTAAATACAAAGATTTTACCACGGCTGAAGAGTTTGAAGCATTCGTCAATAATTTTGAATGGTCAATAAGTGAAATTGGCGATATATCAGATTTGACGACGAAAGTCTAGACGATCCCGATTTCCATATAGTGACAAATGATGACGCGAATACCATGTTTTGGTCAATGAACCAGACTTGGGAGCAGCAGCAAATATTGTGGTGCGGCTTGCTCGTAAAGTTCCGCTTTTCAAGAACTACAGAATTTTCTTCGATAACTATTACACAACTATTCCTTTATTGGCTTATTTACGCACCCAGGGAATCTATGGGCTTGGAACAGTTCAACGTAACCGAATTCCTGGCTGCAAATTGCCAGAAAAATTACCCAATCGATAATTACCCTGCGATAATCCACGAGTACAACAAGTACATGGGAGGTGTTGATCTTATGGATTCGTGCTTTGGTAGAAGCCACATAAGAATAAAATCGTCTTATGTACCATATGATGGATATGGTCATGATAAATGCGTGGATTTTATATAAACGCCAATTCTCTTCATCTCCTCGTACAGATAAAATGCTGACTTTCCACGAATTTATCGTAGACGTCAGCAAAGTTTAAGTAAAATCTGGCACACAATCCATAAGGAAAGGACGTCCAAGAAGCACTGGAGGATGTGAGACCCCTGAAAATGTGCCAAAACGAGTTCGGGTAGTAATGACGCCTAGTGACGTGCGGTTTAATAATCTTGGGCACTTCCCGAAATACCTAACAACAGGCAAACCTCGTTGTAAAATGCCCAATTGCACATCTAGAACAACAGTGTATTGCATTAAATGTGAGGTAGAATTATGTTACCAATCAACAAAAACTGCTTTCTAGAATATCATACAAAACATTGAATAAATGAACTGAAATATATATATAATTTAAATGAAAATAAAAAAAAATCATATATAAACCATATGCATTCTACTTGTCAAAGGAGAGCCTGGTGGTTCTTCAAAGAACCAACACACAAAACCTCCCCTAAAATGTCCAAAACTCAAAATTGTGAAAAGTCGTAGAACAAACGTTGTTAAGGGTCCTAAAATACAACATATAAAATTTTTTCATTGAAAAGAAAAAAGTCAGGCTATAAAGGGTTAAATATTAACATTTCGGGGTTTTTAGTATTGTTTTGATTTCAGATGTTTAGAGAGGAAAACAAGTAAGCAAAGGCTACAGTCGAGCGGGGCCGACCGTTGAATACCCTACAACACTATAATAAACCATACAGTTTATATAGGCGAAATACTCGACAGAATTCCACAAGATATTGTGGCAAATAATAAAAGAAAACCATCAGGTTTCGTTCTCTAATTTCGAATAATAGCAACTTAAACTAATTTGCTCATTTCCAATTTATTGGAAGATGTTGCACGTAAATGGTCTTCCTAGATCTGGAACCAATATTTCCCAAAGACCTACAATCTCTCAGAAGTGGCAAAAGATTAACATTTATTATTGGTTTTTGACTGAAACGCATCTATATGAGATACAGACATTTGACTATATTCTTCAACGAAATCAGCGTTAACGAAATAGTCAGAAGTGCGTCTTTCCTGTATTTGTGAATTCTCCAAAAAGTCACTGGAATGGACATTTTCTTATTTTGTCTACATATGTTGGCAAACTATTTCACATATTGAATATTTTTGGATGACCATCCAAAACTGCTTGGCTTTTGCAATGTCCGGTAACCCCCATTCAAATGTGCGTGAGGATCGGGCGATAATTACGACCTGCTGACAATTTTGCAGTTTTTTGGTCCATTTCAACCCCTAAATATATGGCGATCATCTCCAAAAAGAGTAGGCTTCTATTCTGACCCTCATCTGATTCCCATGCAAAATTTCGTTAGGATCGGGCTATAAATGCGATCTGTATATGATATCCAAATGTTTAATTCAAAATGAAAAAATTGCCAAAAATATGACAAAATTGAAAAAATATGAGAAAATGTTACAAATCCAATAATTTCATCTTTAGAGAGATATTTTTATGCGATTTTTTTAGACGTTTTTTCTTTCCTGCCAAGAGGCCATTCTGAATTAATGAGAACTGTCGAAATCAGTTCAGCCGTTTTCGACATATAAGAGATTATTCAAGCATATCTCCTTTGATAGACATATATATCGCACAAATTTTGCTATATATCCGATTTGTTGGATAATATCATCAATGTAAAGGTCAGAAGTAACCTTGTGATGGCTTTGTGATTTCGCCGGGATTTAAAATTTAATGAAAAATTTTGAATTTTTTCAACTCAAAAGATATGGTCTATTTTACCCGCTAAATATTATCCGATGACCACCCAAATTGGTAGGCTTCTTCCCCGCCCTAAACTCTAGCTACATGCGAAATTCCGCGTCGATTGGTCTATAATTGCGACCTGTATAGCTACTGCAAAATCCGACATTTTTTCAGTATTTGGTCCATTTCAACCCCTAAACATTTGGCGATCATCTCCAAAAGCAATATGGTTCTATTCTGGTCCAAGCCCCACCTACATTCTAAATTTCGTGAAGATCGGGCCATAATTGCGACCTGTAGAGTGATTACAAGTTAACATGGACAGACGGACAGACGGACGGACGGACATACATAGGTAGATCAACTCAGCTCGGCGAGCTAGGAAGATCCATATATACTTTCCTATGTGGGAAACCAATATTTCGAGGTGTTACATAATTTTTGGCCCAATCAAACTTATAATACCCCCAACACATAGTGTTGTAGGGTATAAATAGGCTATTTTAAAATGCTCATAACTCTTTAAATATTGATATTTCGGAGCTTTTAGCATCGTTTTGATTGCAGATATTTAAAGAGGAACAAGTAAAAAAGCCGGGCCGAACTCTGAATACCCTCCACCATATGGAACGAATTAGGCAATTCTCAAAAACAGAATTTTTAACGGGTTTTATACCCGCTAAAAATTTTGTTAAAATCTTAAAAATACCACATGTAGCTGTACTACGGTCTCTACGACGACATGGACCTGTATTAGATAACTTTTGTCGTAACCCGTTACAATATTCAAATTCTAAATTTAAAAAAAAAAATCGGTGAATAATGTAGCTAAAACCCATTTTCAATACCAAAAGTCCTGCAGACATAATATACATTTGAGTAAAATTTTAACATTGTACTTTATTTTGTTCGGAAGCTAGAGCGATTTCCAAAGACGGACAGACATCGCTAAATCGACGTAGAATTTTATCCTAATCAAGAATATATATACTTTGTTGTGTCTAAAATGTATATTTCGAGGTGTTACAAACGGAATGACAAACTTAATATATATTAATAAAACTTAATATACTTAATATGCTAATGTAATATACTATGTTTTTTTGTTGACCTACCAGTTCAACAATAAATAACAACAACATAGAACAAAAGTTTGATGCTGGAGGTACCGGAATAAATTGATCGTCACATCCTTCTACATATTTAGTCTGATATTATCATACTCAATTTTAGCAACTGACCTTCGCTTTGCCTGACGAATTGGAGCGATAATAAATCTAAGTTAACCTTTTCGACTTCTATTCAAGTTTGGTTGAAATATTACACATACAGTGCGCACCAACTAGTCAGATATCCCAGCATGTGGACCAAATGTCCTGAAACAAAGCGAATCTTATCTAGTACTAGCTGAACCCGGTGCGCTACGCCTCCCCTTTTGATTTTATATGAATTAAAAACTTTATATACGAATATTTGTTGGTTAAAAAAAGACAAAGTAAATAATGTAAAAAACGTAATTATTGTAATACATTTATGCATATGCCAGGAACAGCTGACCATGAGAAAAGAAGGAACATGCCAAATTTAGTCCGCTTACACGTCCTTGGGATTGATTAATTTTATAGCAAATACCAAGCACGCTGGAAACTGTAATCTTTTGAAGTTGAGTGGTATTTCTGTTGCAATTAGAGAATTCGAGGAAGCAACATACTTCCCCGTAACAATCCGTTCCTAAATAAAATTGTTGTGTCGTTTTTTACAGTTAGCCTTATACCATTGCAAAGGCTATGTAGCAATGTGGATTCTTAATAAAATCATATCCCTACTGAACGGATTTCAATACAATTTGAAAAAAATTACTTTTGGTGCATCAAATGTGTGAAATCGGCTGAGAGTATATATGGGAGCTATATGCAAATCTTAATAGATTTCTAATTAATTTGTCAAATTTACTATTGTAACCAAATTCTGCCTCACATACTGAATTTCATTGGAATCGGACATACATATCGTGTTTGGTACATAACATACATGGAATCGGCCGAAATATATGTATAGGAGCTACACCCAAACCTCAACCGATTTCAATATAATTTGGATTTCATCAAATCAAATTTCTCAAATTTCAAATTTCTTCTCTCTGTCCGAATTTCATTGGATTCGAACATATGTATGGTGTTGGTGCATCAAATATATGAGATCAGCCGAAAATATATATGGGAGCTATATCCAAATCTGAACCGATTTTAATATAATTTGAAAAACTTATTTTCGGATCAAATTCCGTTACGCATTCCAAGTTTGGAGACTGTATCTGTAATCGATCAATAGATATGTGCATATAAAATCTAAATTTTTGTATATAGCCTATGTTACTTTCAGGCGATGTTGCAGTATATATGGAAATTTTCAGGAAAATCTATTCAGCGGTTATCGAGTCCATAAATTACAAACAAACAAACAAACATACAAACATTTTCCTTATTTATAGATATAGAGAAGAAGAGAAGATAGTTTTCAAAAACAACATATTATTAGGGCATTATTTATATAAATAAAGATAGTTACTACGCTTATAACTCAAGAACCGTTGATCTGATTTTAAGGATTCAGACAAATTCGGAATTGTCTCTTGGCAGAAAAGAATAAGATCTGAAAAAGTCGCATATAAATGTAAAATTTAAATTTTTTAATTTTGACTTTTGGACTTGACAATAGTACTGCTTTATACCGCATGATTTTTTCCATTTTGACTTATTATTTTCGGATGTACATTTGTATCGTTTTTGTATTTCTAATATGATGTGTAGTTTTTTTTTCGAATCATAAAGCGACAACTTGCAAAATTGTTATCTATAGATTTTATGTGTTAATTTGAAACTATACAAATTGCATAATTTCAGAAGATCATAAGCTATGAATAATACAAACAAAAAAAGTAAAAACAGTGTTTTAACATGTATGAACGGTTTTTTCCAATCTGATTAACTTTATTTAATTCAACGGGGTCACACCAAACTTAAAGGATAATTGCCTAAAAAATCTCGTAACAAGACTCATCTCATCATCTTATCGCAAAAATTCTAAAATCGGGGAAAAATCGAGAAAATGTTTCCAATGGAATCGAATTTCAAAATAATAGTACATTTTGTTGACAAATTTCTTAGAGTCGTTTAAACATTTGCTGTAAAAAATCAGATACAAGTTGAAGTTTTTACATCATTTTTCAACTTTTTTTCATTTTTTGTCAGTTTTATATGTAGTACATTTTTTTCATTTCGCTTATCATATTAAATCAACCGTTTTTTTTAACAAAATAAAGAATTATTTTCACCATATAAAAGAATGTTATATTAGTTACTAGGGTTATAATTCAAGTACTTCTTGTATTTTAACAATTCATACAATATGGGAATGGAATATTGGCAAAAAAATAAAATAAAAACCAGTAAAGATAGTCTTAAAGTCGGGCGGGGCCGATTTTATGATACCCTACACCACTTTGCTAATTTAGTTGAGCTCCACTTAATAATTAAAAGTTTTTATGGGAGAATTCAATCATACACGCTATGATTATAATTATAATTTAAAATTCAAAGGGCTAAATATGCCGAAGCATTTGTATCTTTTAAATTCGGACTTGTATTGCCCATTGAGTGCGAAATTAATTTGAAATCGGATAAAAATATATATGGGAACTATATCCAAATCTGAACCGATCTCGATAAAATTTGGCAAATATATTTCTGAGCTGTATTTGATATATTTCCCTGAATATCGTTGTTACGGAGTGCATATTACGGCTGTGGGTAACAAATATAATAAATCGGATGAACAATATATACCGATCTTCACCAAATTTCGCATACTACCTTCTAGACTAAATTCGGTCGTATGTGCCAAATTCCATCCCATTTGGACGTTTGGTGCACAATAAATGGTAAATCGGACGAAGTTATATATGGGAGCTATATCCAAATCTGAACCGATCTCGATAAAATTTAGCAAAGGTATTTCTGAGCTGCATTTGATATATTTCCCCAAATATTGTTGTTACAGAGTGCATAGTACGGCTGCGGAGGACAAAAATAACAAATCGGATGAACAATACATATGGGAGCTATAGCTATATCTGAACCGATTTCGATCAAATTTGGCATACTTATTTTCAGGCCTAATTTGGTTGTATGTGCAAAATTCCATACTATTCGGGCTGATATTACACGTTTGGTGCGCAATAAAAGGCAAATCGGACGAAGATATATATGGGAGCTATATCTAAATTTTTACCGATTATCTCCAATTTCAATAGGGTTCGTCCTTGGGCCAAACAAATGTTGTTTGCAAATTTCATCTCAATCGGATAATAAATGCGACCTGCTTTTTGTTCACAAGAATAAATGGACAGACGGACGGACGGACGGACGGACGGACGGACAGACGGACTGACATGCATAAATCAACTCAGAAAGTGATTCTATGCAGATCATCAAAAGGAACTATGGGTCTATCTCGTTTCCTTTTGCCTGTTACAAACAAATGCACAAAGACATAATACCCTGACCACCTCGTGGTGTAGGGTATAAAAAATCGCGTGAATATATGCCAATAAAAGTGTAAATGAAAATCGTAGTCAATAGTCAATTTGACATAATATATTGAATTGTACATTTTTTGTTGTTTCCAATTCTGAAATATTAATATGAAAAATTAAATGAGTGAGAAATACAATATTAAATGGTGATCTTTCATGTCTAAAATTGGCGTCTAGCTTTCAACACCAGGACCTACATCGTGCTTAAGTTTGAAGATTAGAAAACATTTAAACAAAAAAGTAAATAAATAAATAAATAAATAAATAAATAAATAAATAAAAAAACGGACAAAGCATTATGGGACTCATTTCAAAACGTGGCCCTACCTTTCTCATGTGACAATAATCCATCCAAAGACAACTCAAAATGCTAAATTCCTTGGGACTACATTCAGTATAGCTATTTTAACATTTATGATTTATTTCCATTCTTCCTAACCTTTCAAGATACTTTAAATCGCATTTGCAGGTTATGATATTGGTCATAACCCCCGGATTAGAGTACAATCCGATTTCAAGTATATCTTAAATTTTAATCATATTTTCCATACTAATTTCGGAAAATGTTGGTAATTTGACAAGAAACTATCCTTGTAAAAAAATGGTCATCATACGATAACCATCATACGATTTAATTCATTTTCGGGGTCTTGAACACTTTTTTTGAACAGGTAATAGTGCACACTTTCCAAACCAATGTTTGGTTTGAAATGAAAATTTTCTATTTTCTTGAATTTGTAATCTCCAAGAAAAATTTGTTGAGAATGTAGATTTGGGATGTACGCCAATATGAAATAAACTCCGTAATGTCAAACTTGAATTCATTGAGCAATTATCAATATTAATGTAAATTTGTTTGTTTAGAATATATTTTTGGGCATCCTTTAAATTAGACATTTTATGCACAACTTGCATTTTTACTATCACTGCGGTAAACGTGTGACCTTACCAGGATTCAAGGAATATAAATTTTATTTTTATAAAAGGTATTGTAAGGATTTTAAGGAGCCATATTTGATATTTATTGTCATTTACATATTTTTTTGTCTGGAATACGGCCAGTAAATGAAAATATTTTTGATTTTCAAATTCAACTTTCGTTTCTTTATATTGGGAGCCACAATCATCACGACAGTTGTTAACTTTTATGCGCGGAACAAACTCAACTGCATGTATACAAATCCACACATCCACTCAGATTTATATTTCGTACTCTTGATATGTTATTTCATTTGTCCACATTCTTCATCCATTTCATTACACGTTTTGCCTTACGCCATTTTATCGTTGTAAAGTTTTTGGTGGAACTCTTCTTCGGTTTCGACATGACATGAAAATGACAGAAGAAAGACAGACGATGTGATGTTATTGCAGTAGCATTATCAGCGATACAAAGTCTTAACTTTCAGATGCATGAAAACCACAAAACCATTGTCACCATTCGTATCATCATCATTGTCATCATGAACATCAACGATGCTTTGAAGAATTTGTTTTTATAGATTGAAAAAGGATATGTTCTCATCACAGAATATATATTTCAAAGAGTTGACGGAAGTGTATTTTAATGTCAAGTTTTGCAAAAGTTGTCATAACTGGCCAGGGGGACTGTTGTTGACAATTTTTTTCATTTATTTGACTGTTGCCGAAAGTCGAAGGTAATCTATATACAAAAGAAAGTTTTGTTAGTTATGACGCTTATAACTCAAGAACCGCTGGTCTGTTTTTAACGATTAAGACAATGTTAATGGATAATTAACAATATTCTTCATACTAATTACGACAGATATTGGTAATTTCAGAAGAAACCATCCTTGAAAAAATTATCACGTTTTGGTATAACCATCACATGACTTAGGCTATTTTTGGGCTCTTGGACACATTTATTAATTTTTCCCTTATCTGGCATTTTGGTTTCTCATTTTATGCGAATAAATTTTAAATGTTCAGAAAAGGACCCATCTTGGTCTTGACCACATCAATTGATTTGGCAAATATTGTACTTAGGTTACCCTGGGATAGATAACCATCTTACAGATAATCGTCCTCATAGGCATTTATTTAAGTACAGTCCCCACCTTAGTGTACCCGCAAGTCCACTTTCCCAACTAATGTGTGGTCAGAAGAGAAAATTTTGTTCTCTATTGAATTTGTAAACTTAGATTTGGGATGGGCATCTGTATGAAATAAACTCCGAAATGTCAAACTGGGACTCATTCAGTTGGAAATAGTGACAGAATCATGAAAAAAAATTATGAATATTAGAAAGTAGCACCGAACATTTGTTTAATAGTCACTTATGAAAAATATGGAATTCATGGGGTCTCCATTACACAATTTAAATTACAAAAAAATAATTCTGGTAATGAATGTATAAGAGTAATTATCTTGGACTATTGTGAAATCATTCCACCCTCAATTATGAGGTGGACAAAACTTAATACCACACGGTATCTAAACGTTCGAAATAGAAATTCCAAATTAGAGCTGATTTGAATGGAAAGTGTTGCTAAGCTAAGCTTATAATACCAATAATTGAGCTGAATTTTCACATTTCTATTCAAAATTCCTAAGACAGACGGTGGGGTAACATCTTTTATAATTTTTGCCATGAATTATTTCTATTTAGAAATTACTATGGAGTCATTACTTATAAAAAATGTGCCGCTTACATAAGAGAGATATGTGATTTATTATGCTTTAAAATTATGAATTAAAGACTAAAAGTACGGACCAGCAACGCGGTCCGGGCCAGTTAGTAATATAATAATTTGATCAAAGAAAAAGAAACTAATTTTATGAATTGATATGAAATATTTCGACATCATTTCAAGAGCTTCGAAGGCTGCATTTAATACCATAGTAGTTCTTCATTATGTTTTTGAACATGTAGAATAGAATTTGAAAAGCGCCCCGCCCAAGTATCGCTTGATGATCAAAGTGGGGTTCTCATTACATAACCATGTTGCGATTCTAAGGATAGTGAAAATCCTAAGTGGCGATGAAAATCTAGTCTTCATAGATAACTCTGAATGAAATTACGGGTGAGATAAAAAACTTCAGCAAAGTCAAACAACATTTTTTTAAATTTTTTTTAAGTTTATTGAATGAAAGCAAAAAATGTCGGAAATAGCATAACATTTTAGAACAAGTTTAGATTTGTTTGAATTGGTGACCGTCACACACTGCCCGAATGTTGCTCTGCGGTATTTTGGCCCATACCCGGCGAAGCGCTTGCTAGAGGTTATCGACACTATTGGTATTTTTTGGATGCAATAGTCCAACGGGTTGGTATCCGGAGATTTTGATGGTCATTGTACGCTGGAAATGAAGCGAGGAACCGCGTGGCGCGTGCTGAGTCTTGTTTGAATGTCCAAGGTCTGCGGCCAAAATGTTTGTATGCCCAAGGCTTTAATACATCCTTTAGAATATTTTCGCGATAATATTCGGCATTTATTCTGATGCCACGATCGATTAATACGAGAGGAAAGCGACTATCGCACGTTGGTCGCTGCCATTGGCCAAAATTCAAAAAATTAAAATCAGATATTTATTGTCAAATGTGCACACATGAACTCTTAAGGGGGTAAGTAAGAAAACATAATAACCATAGCTTCATCTAACGGCCCACTTAGAGAATAGCATAACAAGAGAGAAAATGTAGTTAGGAAATTTGCGTGTTCTAAGTCGACTTAAAGATTAATTTTGACAATAAAATTGGATTTCATTTAAAGTTTAATTACCTTTCCCCCTGAATCCTCCAATGTGTTTTTACGCTATTAGTAATAGTCCTAAGATTCTAAAAGTGCTAATTTAACTGTCAGATTTTGTCAGATGTGTATGTTATACCCAAAATACTGAAGTGACTTCGCTTTAATTTTGTCAGTTTCCTGGTGATAGTGACATAGAATATGTTTTTGTTGTTTGGGATTGATAAAGATGTAATTGTGAGGTGTTCAATATTGTTACAAGCATTTGCTTGTGGGTGCAATATTACTGTCAAAAAAGGCCTTTGCACTGGAAACTGTTCATAAAATTTTAATACATGAACCCGAATATATAAAATTATAAAATATACCATTGTATCGATTGCAAGCAGAGTCTAGAAACAAAGATATAAAAAAGTTTCGACGAATTCATACCCGAAAAAAATTGTCAACAAATACAGATCTTATTAACCGTCTTCTTCTGAGCTCTGAGCCTTTTATAACGGGACAGCGAACGTTACCATGCAATAAAAAATCTATATTATTAAAACCTGTATTTGAATAACACTGCAATTTATAAATATCCATTAATAACTTTGATTTAATTTTATATTAAATTGTTATTTATTTTGTTTACAAAAAAAAAAAAAAAAAAAAAATAATAATAATAAAATTTTGAATTGATTTGTATAAAAAATATTTATATTTTTGGAGGTACCTTTACAGGGGGACTCTACTTGAAGGCGGGCCGTTCCAAATAATTTTCTGTAAGATTATTCTTTAGCTCTTTAGAATGTAAAATGTCAAATAACAGAACAATCTGGAGTGGAAAGGTGACAAGAATTGGGGAAATAACTCTTATTCCGTAGGTAAGTTGTAAGGGGACCATGCCAAAACATGCACCGATCATATCTATTTTGTCACATTTTTATTTTTATCCCATCAAGGTACCATAACCAAAGATTCATATTGATAACTGCACTGAAAGTATTTTTGGCCGCTGTTCCAATACGACCTATACCACTGTGCATCGGTTGTTATGGCGGCCCACACCATCACCATGTCCGGCGCTTGAATTCTGGTGGCCAACCGAAGGTGCACATTTTTAGCTGACCTCTTTGGCAAGTAAACACGATCATTTTGTGTGGACAACGTATGTTTTCTCATCGGAGAAAACATCACCACTTTCGGCCAAGCAAAGAAACTCTTTAGCTCTTTTGAGTCTTTTTTCTTTCTGTTTCTGTTGCGGTGTAATTTTATGCACTTTTTGGAATTCCAATGACTTTACCCCGAGCTCATTTTTCAATATTTGCCGAATGGAATATTGCGATATGTTTGGGCCACTGCGACGCGGTCCCTTCGTTACTTTTCGAACCATTGCTTGACGTCGGACTACGCTAGCAGTATCACCGTAACGAGCGATGGTACGAGACAGAAAAGATTTATTCACATTTAAATGCTGGAGGGCTCTAACGATAGCCACTTGTACAATATATAGAGTTGTCACTGAAATAATTTTAACATCTGTTAGTTATACTACTCGGCTTCAAATTGAGATTCAGTAACCGGTAATTAGAGTTGTGTCCATCTAATTCATAGTTCAATACATCAGTACATGAACGTATGAGTGCTTTTATAAATATCTTATTTGGTATATCACTCATACGACGAGTTTTCATGTAAACGACCGGAGACTAATGAACTAGATAAGGAGCTAGTTCGTTCCATCGCACTAGATTGGCACAACTTTATTTCCATAAAAATGCTGACTATCCTACTAATGTAGATAAATTTAAAAGTTATTCAAAGAAAAATATTTGTACCTGTTTCGTTTGAAAATTCGGGCAGAGGACGAACCCTAATGCAATTGGTGAAAATCGGTTCAGATTAAGATATAGCTCCTAATATAACTTCCTTCGAATCCTTGCTATTGTCCTTTTTATGTCCCCATAACTTATTACTTTATAGTCGCGGCGCGTACAGCAATTCCAAATACATAGATCCATCGCATCCTTTATGTAATTAGACGAACGCATGCGTTCTGTCTGTAAGTGCCACCTAGACTTTTATATAAATTGGATTTTATGCTTTTCTACACTAAATATTAAACTAATTTGTTTTTGTTTAGGTTTCAGAAATGATTTCTAAAAGATATGAAAGAAAATTCCACTATATGTCTATCTCCAATTTTATCTTTAAACAGGAAATATATTCCTTCCCCATCCTGTCCAGAGCCAAAGCTCTCTTAAATGTATTGTTGTGAGGTCACTAG
This sequence comes from Musca domestica, assembly GCF_030504385.1. Taxonomy (NCBI): domain Eukaryota; kingdom Metazoa; phylum Arthropoda; class Insecta; order Diptera; family Muscidae; genus Musca; species Musca domestica. The sequence continues at coordinate 8,773,621 of NW_026712230.1, read as the reverse complement.
AGCAGTAGCCATAAAACAATTCTGGAAAACGATTATTGCTGTTTAGTTTAGTTTTCTCATATTTACTATGGATACCAAAGTGTGTGTTCAGCGGACACCAACTATAACAATAGCAACAAATTGTGTTATTTAATTTGTTTAAGTGCTTTTCCATGCAATTCATGTTGATGATGTTCTTCAACATCATCTGACACCGCTACCATTTTTATTGGCAAACGTGATGTGCGTGATTTGGTTTAAAATATTCGCAGCTCTATGGCTTGGATGATGCCCAACGGACATAAGACAGAGAGAGAGAACATTCGCTTCGAAATAGAAAGCACACAAAATGGATAGAAGTCATCACTCACGTTGAGGATAAATTCTAATAGAGAAGGCTGTAAAATAATCGGGAATAAAGGAATTGCGAAAAATTGAGGTCAATTCTTACAATTGCATGATGCTGGTAATGCCATCAACTCGGCTTGTTGCTGCTGTATCTGAATTAAGTTATATAATTTTATATGTTTCTAGAGGATGTTGTAATAGTGTCGTTTCATACTTATGGATAAGACATCGACATAACGGTCATTAAACAGAATTGGTGGAGCAATAGTGGCATGGTCAACATTTTACTAAATGAAATGCGATGTAATTCTGCTTGAAATTAAACCGTCGTTTCAATATATACATAAGTATGTGTTGCTAGGAAAAATCCGTCACGATTCCTACTGATTTAAAAAATATAATAATTTCAAATTCAATGCATACCAATATAAAATATCGTCCTATAACTTCCGGTACTTATGATTTTGAATACTCCACCATACAGAGTATAAAGAGAACATTAAGTTTGACATTTGTTTGTAAGATTTTATGACGATTTAGCCATATCCGTCCGTCTGTCTGTGCGTATGTAGAAATCACTCTAACTTCCGAACTTAATGAATGAAGGTTGATAAAATTTTGCAAAGATGCCTTTTAGGTACGTAAAATTTTTGATATTGAAAATTGGATATATAGGACCACATTTAGATATAGCCCCCACATAACTGTACCACCATATTTAAGGCGTTTTGGCTATTTATTTGAACAGATTTTTTTTGTAAATTGGGAGTTTGTGTTCCCTATATTTGAGAAACATTTTTGCAAAGAACTATTTATATAGATTCCAGTCTAGGTATAGTCTCTATATTAACATATATCCGAGGGTATACATACGGTATTTTGTTGATTTGTGCCAGACTTGACTGAATGTTATTAGACTTTGTATTTGGAGTTCATAATGGATAATAACTCCAATAACAGAAAATGCTTGAATGGGTCCACGTCTTAGTATAGCCGCAATTATTCAACATTTTGCAAATTTTTTCCAAATAATGAAGGCTATTAAAGGTTCGGTAAAGGGCCGAACTTAGCTGCTTATTTCACTTGTTTCAATTCCAGGCTTCGATTGTGAATACAAAAATTATTCTATGAACCACAGACTGTGGGTATATAGTTGTTGGAAAAGCTTCCTGTTTTCGAAAAGGACAAACTTTGAATACCCTCCACCATTTGCAACGAATTTGGCAATTTTCATTCGTTAAAAATGCTGTTAAAATCTTAAAAATACCGAATTTAGAAGTTATATTGAGGTCTATACGATGACATGGACCTGCATAGGTAACTTTTGTCATAAGTCATTATCAAAAAAATCGGTGAATATTGTAGCTAAAATCATCGAAATAACGAATATCAGGAGGTACCGTTATATAGGGGCCTGCACAGACAATTTTCTGTCTTAGGCTGTAGTATCCATTACGAACTTCAAATACCAAATTTTAAATAATTCCGGTGAGAAATGTCGCTAAAATCATGAAAAATGCCGAATATCTGGAGGTACCGTTATATGGGGGCCATACCAAAACGTGGACCTACACAGACAATTTTATCTCTTAGGCTTTAGTATCCATTACAAACTTTAAAAGCCAAATTTTAAACAATTCCGGTGAATAATGTCGCTAAAATCATCAAAATATCGATATCGGGAGGTACCGTTATATGGGGGGGTTATACCAAAACGTGGACCTACATGGCCCATTTTCAAGACCAAAAATCCCGGAGACATAATATACATTTGACTAAAATTTTATCAATCTACTTCAATTCGTTCGGAAACTAAAGTGATTTCCACAGACGGACAGACGGACGGACGGCGCTAAATCGGCGCTTTTGCTGATTAAGAATATATATACTTTGTGGGGTCTAAAATGCATATTTCGAGGTGTTACAAACTGAATGACAAACTTAATATATCCTCGATACTACGGATATAAAAAAAGGAAAAACCAGTAACAAAGCATTAAGTTCGGCCGGGCCAAACTTTTAATACCCTCCACCTTAGGGTAAAGGAAACATCGTTTCGCCACCGCAGCCAGAACCCATAATGACCAACAAATACCAACTTTTAGACAAATCCGTAAAAAAATGTGACAAAAACCATCAAATGGGGGCTATACCAAACCGTGGACCCATACATGCAATGTTTTGCCATCGTAGCTAGAACCCATTAAGACCAACAAATACCAATTTTTAAACAAATCCGTGAAAAAATGTGGCATAAATCATCAAAATACCGAATATCTGGAGGTATCATTATATGGGGGCTATACCAAATCGTGGATCGTTATATGCAATATTTTGCCACCGGAGCTAGAACCCATTATGACCAATAAATACCAACTTTTAGACAAATCCGTGAAAAAATGTGGCAAAAATCATTAAAATACCGAGTATCGGGAGATACCGTTATATCTCATTTTCAATACCAACCATCCTAGACACAATACAAATTATTCCTCTAAATCTTGACGCTTTACGTCAAATAATGTGGGCTGTATCGTGATTTCTACAGATAGACGGACATCGTTAAATCGACTTTGAATTTTATGCTGATTATGAATATATATATTTTATGGGGTCTACGACGAATATTTAGAGATGTTACAAACGGAATGACAAAGTTAATATACCCCATTTTCCAAGGTGGAGGGTATAAAAATAACCAGTACCAACAAATAGATACTTTCAATAACAATTCCAGTTAATAATATTTTGGCTTATACGAAGACGTGGATCTGCGTATCAAATTTTCCGTCATAGGTTGTAGTACACGTAACGAATTTCAAATACAAAATTTGAAACAATTCCAAGTGAATAATGTTGCTTAAATCATCAAAATACCGAATATGGGGAGGTTTTGTTATATGGGGGCTATAGACCTACATGGAAATTAACCTGCCTACTGGCAAAATACACATGTGTGCAAAATTTTAGCCTTCTATCTCAATTTATTCGAAAGATAGCGTGATTGCAACAGACAGACGGGCAGACGGGCATCATATACTTTCTAGGGTGTAATATGAGTATTTTGAAGAGTTATAAACGGAAGGACAAAGTTAATATACCCTCCATAGAATGGTAGAGGGTATGAAAATAGTAAGTAAGTAAGTAAGCAGATTTTATGATGCACACGTCAAAAATTCTCCACGTTGTAAGTCGCAAGTTAACGGCGAAACTGTTCTTTGGGATTCTTTATATATGCTCACCAAGGGCTTTCATTCTCAAAAACATATGGGCCAATTTTTTCTAGATAATAACATAAAACACCCCCTCTTGAATCCCATTTTAACTACACCATTGGTTTTCTTTCACCGTTCATGTGGTTTTATGTTTCTAAAAACTAATATAGTACGAAATAAATTCTCAAACATTAACAATGTCCTCGCTATGGAAGCCTCTTTCAAATGCTTTGCACAAATTCCTTAAACAAACTTGGGAAATGACCAGACAAAAATACATAAAAATGGCATATCATTTGTTTTGTTATTAAATGGCAAGACCAGCTAAGAATGTCAGAAAATACGAAAAGTCAGCGTCACAATGAAGAAGATAAATGGATTTTTGTGTGGCATTTAAATTTGGGATATTGGAGATTTGTTATGGCCACTTGAGTGATTTGAAAGAATTTGTCAAAGTGTTGTGTCATTTATTGCCAGGGCAAAGAAAAAGGGGTTAATGTGTTATTTCTAATCCCATAAAGGGATTAAATATTCGATGCCATCTATGGCTGTGATAATTGATTGTTGGTAGCCTTGCCTTAAAAATGTTTTTAAGTTGGCAAAGAATTTTGAAAAAAAAAAAATGAAACAAATAAAATAGTCTTTAATTTAAGCTGAGCTGACTTCTTAGCTATACAGGGTAAAATAAAAAATGCAACAAAGTCAAACGCCATAATTCTTAAATTTTTTAAATTGTTGTTGCAAAATGGTCAGCCTTAATCCCTGCTGTTTTTATAAAAACAACGTTTGTTTTGTATTAGTGGAGAACAATGGTAATGTTTACCAGGGGGTAAAGCAGGAAATGTCTAGGTTTCGGAAAGAGCATCCAATCCTCATAAGTTCCCTTGTTTTTTGCCTAGGACATTCTCCCCAGAAATTATTTTAAAAATAACTTCTATAACAAAAAACTTTTTTTACCCAAGTGACGAGATCGTAAGCTCAATAGAAGAGGAACCAAAGAATTAAATAAAACTAAAATTCTTTTGGAAAATCTTGTATGTCCAACGGATTTGTATCCGGAGATTTTGATGGCCATAATGATCTGGAAATGAGACTAGAAATATCATTTTGTAACCATTCTTGGGTGGCGCGTTGGTGCTGAGTCCTATTGGAATGGCCAATATGTTTGCATGCCCAAGGCTTTCATACACCCTCCAGAATTATTCGCCATATTCGGCATTTATTCTGATGCCACGATCTATTATGGCGGCCCACACCATCACCATGGCCGGCGCTTGAGTTCTGGTAGTCAACCCAAGGTGCACATTTTCACCTGACCTCTTTGGCAAGTAAACAAGATGATTTTGTGTGTTTACATACTGCTTGACAACGAATGTTTTCTCATTCGGCAGTTCGCCAATTTCGGCCAAGTGAAGCAACTCTTTAACTCTATTCTACTCTATTTTCTTACAGCTGGGGTGTAAGTTCTTGCACTTTTTGGAATTTCAATGGCTTTACCCCGAGCTCATTTTTCAATATTTGCCAAATGGAATATTGATTTATTTACTACGAAGCGGGTTTCGATCAAGTCGCTTCTTTACTTTTCGAACCATATCTGTCGATGTTGCTGTCGATGGTGGACGCATTTCCTTGACCAGTATAAAGGTAACGAGTGATGGTACGAAACACAAAGTATTTATTCACATTTAAATGCTGGAGTGCTCTAACGATAGCCACTTGTGGGTTTTCAGCCGAATATAAAGAAATCACACTATCACCATCACGAATAACTTTTTTTTTAGGAAATTTCTCCCCAAAATGCTTTTGTACACTTGTAAACAATGTAATGAGCTGTCACTGGAAAAAATTTAACAGCTGTCAGACAAGTGGCTTAGAAATGACAGCAGCCTGAAATATTTTATAATATCATCCCCATATATCGAAATAACCTGAAATTTGAAGTTTTGAAGATTTTGAAAAACATATTTTTAAACTTATTCGATGCCACATATGCTGTTAGAGTTAAGATCCTTCAATGGTCAGCCCTACAAAAAGTTTCTACACTATTTACTATTTATTTCACATAAAACGTTTCTGTAAAAATATTTCCTACTGACATATTAAAAATTTGCTTCAGCATTAGCTGCCGTTCATTGGAGCATTGACCCAATGTTGATGTTTGAATTGTTGTTATATTTAATATTAACAAAGAACTTTGTTCGCTTTTGCTGTCTATAGAGCTTCAATTATTAAGACCTCCCCCACGATCTCCTTGTCAAGAGGTCAATGCTTGGAAAATCAATCATAAAATTATCTCATTACTTTTGTGAATAGAATTTCATAGAGATAGGGAAATTGAATTCTCAACGGCTTTTAATGACTCAATTTGTTTCTGTCATTCATTCAAGCATTGGCCCACTAATAGGATCCTATTTCATTTTTATGTCATATTTTCCTTTTGTATTACATTCGTCTACTAAGGATATGGTAGATAGATAGCATCGACCATTATGATGACGATTGTCGTTTATGTCGCCGCTGTTTTTTTCTCAATGGCTTTTAAGTCATTCACAGCTATAATTGAAAAAAGTGATTGTGTGGTGTAAAAGTGCAAGAAACACAAAACAGAATGTAAAGAAGAAAGCAATATAAGGGTACAGTCTTTGGTCATAGGTATTACAGAACATTGATATTTAATATTGAGAAGTGTGTAAAGGAATTAGCAGACATATATCTGCAAGTGATTACCTTTTTATGCGATTTTGTTCTTTTCTGTCCATTCTTTCAGGCCATTCATTTACCAATGGAAAACTTCTAAATTTATCTTTTTTTTGATAAAACGATGCGTGTATTGCTATTATGTTTTCTACACCTTCATTATTACAATACAATTTTAAGCTATCTATATTTAAACAAGTAAAATATTGTCAGTCGGTTTTGCTGAAAGATGTATACCCTCAGTCTATGTTCGATTACTTAAATATATTTTGAAGTGTGTTATAATTATTCAAACTGTTGACCCTGAATGGACTAATATTGTCCATTTCGTATCGGACCTACAAATTGCCACGTGCCAGGTTTCAACTATATCGACTACTTCCTTTACTTTGTATGAATGATATGATATTTGATAATTTTTAAAAAAATGTTATTTAAACATTCAAACATAATGTTATAAAACATATTCGAACATTTATATAAAATTTTTCATGCGATATATCCATCTTAGGCTTCTGGTTGAGAGAAATATTTAGATATAGAAAGTTGTAAAGAATCACTGACTTGTTTCACAAGTTATGACAGATAAAAGTATTGAAAATTGTGACCTTTTGTGGGTGAGGTACCAGAAGGCGTTCGCAGATTTATATCAACTTTAAGCAAAAATTGTTTGTTTTCTCTTTCGAGACGAGCTTAATGATCTGAAATTTGCAGTGAAAAGGAAAGCCAGATAGACACTATCACACACTCACCACTATGCGACGCGTTTCGCCGTTGGTTAAGCGGCTCATCAGGCATATTTGGTGTGGATGATGGCTTACAAGGGCCGTTCTCTGGAAAGTAGTATATATTTCGAACTTATTGCAAATTAGCATATGCGAATTATACACTAGAAACTCTCCAGGTTCGACTCAAGTTCTATTGGCAGATCTTTTTCACAGCAAAGTTTTGTTTTTGTAGTGATGGATTTTTTGTCCACAACAACTACATTGCTTCCAATGCATACACTTGTTTTAGTGCTGCTTTAGGAAGACGGGTTAATGGCTCTGAACGTAGAGACGGCAACTTCTAGTTGGCTGCACACCGAGGTCCGCGGTTCAAATCCCACAGCCAGGCTCGGCTGAATTTTTGAGTTTTGCCTTGTTAAGGCGAAGATCATATGTTTTATGATTTATTGTTTGTTTTCTCTTTCGAGACGAGCTTAATGATCTGAAATTTGCAGTGAAAAGGAAAGCCAGATAGACACTATCACACACTCACCACTATGCGACGCGTTTCGCCGTTGGTTAAGCGGCTCATCAGGCATATTTGGTGTGGATGATGGCTTACAAGGGCCGTTCTCTGGAAAGTAGTATATATTTCGAACTTATTGCAAATTAGCATATGCGAATTATACACTAGAAACTCTCCAGGTTCGACTCAAGTTCTATTGGCAGATCTTTTTCACAGCAAAGTTTTGTTTTTGTAGTGATGGTTATTGTGAAATTTAAAGAAAGAGTTGGTGCTTATTTTGCTTTCTGTGAGAGTTTTGTTTTTCAAAAGCTTGAACCTTATGTGGGGGAGGTACCAGAAGTAGTGGGCCGATATATCCTATCTTAATTTTAGACCTAGGGTTAATAAAAATATTGGTATGTGTGAAATTTGAAGACAATCGGACTCATACATCACATTTTATAAGAGTTATAATTATTCAAAATGTTGACCTTTTGTGGGGGAGGTACCAAAAGGAATAGACCGATATTTTTTCATTTTCGTACCTGACCTAGCACTGATGCCAATAATAGGATTTGCAAAGTTAGAACAAAATCGGATCATCTTTTCTCTTTCTGTGCAGAAAAAATATTTTTTTTTTTTAAATTTCGATCTTTTTTGGGAGAGGTACCATAAGCAGTAGACCGATATTGTTCATTTTCGCACCTAACCTAGCACTGATGCCGATAAAAGGATTTGCAAAGTTGGAGCAAAATTGGATTATTCATTCTCTTTTTGTGCAATATACTATTTTCTTTGAAATTTTCGACATTTTGTGGAGGAGGTACCAGAAGGAGTGGACCGATATTGCCCATCTTCGAACTCGATCTAAGTTTGACAAAAATATTACGATGTACCGAGTTTGCACCTTATCGAATACTCCCTTCGAGAGTTATCGTGTGCACTAGCCAGACAGACAGACGGACGGACATTGCAAGATCGACTCCAAATGTCCTGAAATGGATTTGGTCCAACGAGACTTAGGGTCTAAAACCGTTATTTCGACTAGGCATGCTTTGACCGTATCAAATGATATATACCCTCCATAGCCATATGGCTGAGGATATAAAAAGAGGAAAATGTTTGTATATTTGTTTGTAATTTATGGACTCAAAAACCGCTGCACAGATTTTCCTGAAAATTTCCAAGTATACTACAATATTGCCTGAAGATAACAAAGGCTATCTAAAATTTTCGAATTCCACTTGGAACTGATATATAGCATATATAGCATCAGAATCGGAGGTACCTCCCAACAATTTTGATTTGATATGCATATATCTATTGATCGATTACAAATACGATCTCCAAATTTAGAATGAGTGACGGAATTTTATCAGAGAATATATTTCCCAAATTATATTAAAATCGGTCTAGAATTGAATATAGCTCCCATATATACATTCGACCGATATCGTTTATTTGATGCCCCAATCACGATATGTAAGTTCCATTCCAATGAAATTTGAAATGTGTGACGGGATTTGATCAGAAAATAAATTTGTCAAATTATATTGAAAACAGTTCAGATTTGGATATAGCTTCCATATATATTTTCGACCGATTTCGTTTATTTGATGCCCCAAACACGATACGAATGTCCGATTAGAATGAAATGCGGCATGAGCGACTAAATTTGATACAAAAATAAATTTGTCATATTATATATATATTTTCGGCCGATCTCGGCGATTTCACATATTTGATGCACCAAACACGGTATGACCTCCAATTTCAATGAAATATGGAAGATGTGACGGAATTTGGTGATAAATTTAATTTTGAAATCGTTTCAGATTGAGATATGAGTTTATTAAGAAGTATTGACGCCTTTGCAATGGTATTAGGCTAACAGTAGAAACCCAAACAACAATTTAATTGAGGGTACGATTACGAGTATTACGGAGAAGTATGTTGCTACAGAAATGCCACTCAACTTCAAAAGGTTGCAGTTTCCTGCACGATTGACATTTACCGATAAGATTTATGATTATACCTTGTATAATCTTAAGATTACGAGTAATTCGGTCTATAAAATAAATTTGTCAAGATTTGAATATAGTTCCTATGTAAATTTTACGTCCGGTTCGGTCTATTTGATGCACCAAAAATGCTATATAGATCGAATTTCAATGAAGTTTGAAAGAATATGTATTGCTACATTGAATTCCACTAATGGCAAATGCAGACCGCATTTTTAAGCTTTAAAAGATTGCAGATTCCTGTACCCTCCACCATTCTATGGAGGGTATATTTACTCTGCCATTCCGGCTGTAACTCCTCGAAATATTCATAATAGACCCTACAAAGTATATATATTCTGGATCAGCGTAAAACTCTAAGACGATCTTGAGATATCCGTCTGTCTGTCCGTCTTTCCGTATGTTTTAATCACGCAACCTTTCGAACGAATTGGGATATAAGGTTAAAATTTTGAGTGCATGCATAGTTTACAAGTAGGCAAGTTAAGTTCGTAAATGGGTCATGTCGGTTCACGTTTTGGTATAGCCCCCATATAACGGTACTTTCCGATGTTCAATATTTTCATGATTTTAGCGACATTTTTTACCGGAACTATTTCAAATTTCATATTTTTAGTTCGTAATGGGTACAGCCTATATCAAAAATTTATGTATGCAAGTCCACATCTTTGTATAGCCTCCATATAAAGGTACCTCCCGATACTCGGTATTTTTATGAGTTGTGCGACATTATTCACCGGAATTGTAAAAAATTTTTTATTTAAAGTTCGCAGCCTATAACAAGAAAATTTGTATGTAGGTTCACGTTCTCGTATATCCCCCATATAGCAATACATTCCGACATTCCGTATTTTGATTATTTTAGAGAAACTTTTTACGGGAATTATTTTAAATTTCATATTTTAAGTTCGTATTGGGCACTACAGCCTATGACAAAAATTTGTTTATGCAAGTCCAAGTCTTTGTATAGCCTCCATATAACCGCACCTTCCAATAGTCGGCATTTTGATGATGTCAGCCACATAATTCAAATTTCGTATTTGGGGTTCGTAATGGATACTACAACTTATGACAAAAGTTGTAGTCCTCCGATACTCCGTATTTTCATGATTTTTGCGACATTATTCATCGTATCGGTAACAAATTTAATATTTGAAGTTCGTAATGGGCACTACAGCCAAAACAAATATAACAGTTTTTCCATATAACGTTTTTCATTTAAGTAGTTGTTTTAGGATTTTTTTTTTTTAATTTTCAAGTTCTTTCGAAATGGCGGAGGGTATTGAAAGTATGACCCGGACGAACTTAGCTGCTTTTTTACTTGTTCTACATTAAAATAAAGACGTTTTTCGTTTTATTCTATATAAACTTGTATATAAAATTTTGAGTGCTTATAAAAGTGAAAGGAGTAGAGCTGCGCGCTGTCTTCAGCTAGTATCGTATAATGGGTGTCCCGACTATTTTTTAATAAAAATTATTGTAAATAGACAGCATGAGGTTGTGTGTGGAACAAGATACCGTGCAGACGGCTGCAGCAGCTTTGCTAGCATACGCGCGATCTTTTAATGAAATTTTCAATGAACGTTTTCCATAAATGCTGCGGTATTTCAGTGGTCTCCAAAACGCGAAAAAACACGACCGGTGTCAAGTTGAGTTGGATGGATTTTGAGCGATAGCATCACGTACAGCTGCGATATTTTCGGTAAATCGAACTGGTCACAGGCGCGTTGTTGTCCTTACATCACTAACCGATCCAATTTCGGCAAATTTATCCATCAATCTCTTAACAGTTGACTCTTTTAGAGCATTTTTGTGGTCCCGAATTGATCGCAATTTGTGAACTGTAGCCGCAAAACTTTCATCATTTTGGTAAAACAATTTCACAATGAGAATACGTTGTTCATTCGTGTAGCGCTCCATATTTACTATCTTGGGATAAGGTAAATTTTTGGAACTTTTAAGTAGGAAATATATATGATTTTTGTTAAGTTAGAAAAGTTAAATACCATGTGTCTGTCCTTAAAAGTACAATATTTAATGTCATTTACTACTTTAATATAAATTTTCCTCACCAACCCGCTAACAGCTAACTAAATGTCTAATTTCAAGATTCTAGCCATACCCGTTCCTTCTGGTCTCCCATATTTAGCAATTGTATATGTTTAGAAGAAATAATCTCTGAGATGGCTACTGTGTTCCACCGGTTGAAATATTGTGGTACTGGTGATTAAACGGAATCAAATTTGTTTTAAATTGAATTGAGTGGAATGACCGAAGAATGGATGTGAAACGTTGTTGCTGCATTTTGTCCATTGTAGTTGTCATAATCACAATAAGCTCCTAGGGAAAATCAATTTTCAGTTCCACCACAATGGCGCTAACTGTCATCGTTGCTTGCGATTACCAACTAAGCGTTTAGGAATATTAATTCGGCGTTTAATCTTGGAAAAGTTATTTTAAAGGAAATATGTCAACACTCATTTTCACATGACGGCATTATTGATTTATCTACTATAAGCCACACTGTGATACTTGGTTATATAAAAAAGGAAACGTGATTGACCTATTGTTTTTTTGTTTCCCAGATTTTTCGCTACCTATGCTGAATGGAGTTAGGTTAAGCCTATCAACGGAAGCTAAGTACCTCGGTACCATCCTTGACAAATATACTAAATTAGAAAAGGAATATCGAAGAGCGAGCAAAGAGAGGCTTAAACGCACTCTATTCTTGAAGAAACTCCATAGGGAAGAGCAGCGGATTAAAACCCTATATAATCGAATGAATATATGAATATGAATAGTTCGACCAATTCTAACATATAGAGGGCTAGTATGTTGGCAATCTCTAGCCTTTAAGTCTCTTTGTAGAGAAACAAGCTGCTAGATGTGCCCTGCGGCTCAATGAACTAGGTCAATGCCACAGACATTCTTAAGTATGTGAAGAACATAAGAACATAGGTCGTGCTATAACCAGTGATTTCATATCACCTAGACAAAGTTTAGAATCACTGGACATCCGAATACAGGGACAGCTAGACCCAGAGCACACCACCATTTGACGGTATAGCCGTCCATACCGATGGTTTAAAGATGGAAAATGGAACGGGGGCTGTGGTTTTCCGTGAATGCTTGAATATCCGGAGATCCTTTAAATTTAGCAACGACTGCAGCATTTTTCAGGCAGAAATCTTTGCTTTCAGGAAAGCAATGATACTGCTGGGAAAAAAGGATCAAAGAGTTGAATAGACCGATGACTATATATGTCGATAGTCAGGCGGCCTTAAAGGCTCTTAATTTTTTTACAATCAAATCTACGGCTGCTCTGGAATGCAGTGATGCTCTGGAAAAGTTTAAATCATAGGTAAAACTTTGTTGGATCCCGGACCATTGTAACATATCTGGCAATGAATCGGCAGATGAATTGGCCAGTAGATTTAAAGATCGACAGCTCAGTGAAGCCTCCATTATACCACTTCTTCCAAGTATTAAACAAGCACTACCTTGGCGGATTCAATCAGAACCGGCTGACTGGAAGGGGATGTAATGTCTCCAAAAAATATGGTTAGTGAGCCTTGAGCAAGGATCAATGTCGAGATAAGCGGCGGAAACTGACCTAAAGCTTATGGTGGGTCTTATTACGGGACTCTATAACATAAGGGCCATGACTTTAAAGTTGGGGGGGGGGGGGGGGTGGGTGGCGAGGACACCGAATACTGCAGGCTTTGTCAGGACGAGGAGGAAACTGAGACGGTAGATCACCTACTCTGCCACTGTCCAACTCTCTTTGTAGTCAGATAGGGGCTACTGGGTAAGCAAATTCTGTCCGACTATCCTCCTTTACTGAATGTGAACCAGCAGCTATGCTTCAGGTAGCCAGAAGACTGTAATCTATTGTTTCTTTTTTGACTTGCATCAATTCAATTTTAAGTCGATTTAAGTATGTATATTTTAAGAACTATTTTGACCTCGTAATACATAAAATCTATTGGCACCACTAAATAAAAAGTTTTAAATATTTTGATTTTTGGGTAAATTTTCATAACTACACACCAAAACCCACATTTTCTACTACGTACATTCTTGAAAAAAACTAAAAATATATTCCTGTTATTTAAATTGTAACATCTTCAAATAACACAACAACTTAAATTGCTATCCAATTACTATGGCACTTTGATTTCATGTATTCTCAAATATTGTGTCTTAATAACAATTTCCATTTTGTATTGCAGACATTTAGTAATGAAGTGCTCAAAGGAAGAATTTACCTGTTTGGATAAATAGAAATAGTTTTTTAATTAAAATGTAATTGGTTTTCAAAACTTACGATATCTAACTACAAATTCGACCACACATACACATAGATATGAAATTAAGTTTAATCTCTAAGTATCATAATTTCAAACCGGAATTCACACAGATCTAATGAATTGTGGGTTTGTGGGGCAGTTCAGAAAGTTTTTGAACAGCAAATACATTTTTGGGATAATAATACGCTGGTTTAAATTTTTATACCATTAGTTTTATGGCTTCAAATGCAGCCAGTATGTATATCATCGAAATGGCGGGTTTAGAACCCAGATCTATTTAAACGAAGTCCGTTTTTGGAAACTTGGATTGGATATAGCCTTCTCCGTTTGTCCAATTTCCATTTTAATTCTTTATTAGTAATTTTCTATCCCTATGATCTTAATTAAATCTAATAATAATCCCATTTTATGCTGTATTCTGACATATACATATACAAAGTCTCATATTAAATTTATAGTTTAACCAGTAAAGAAAGTCCTAAAGTCGGGCGGGGCCGATTTTATGATACCCTACACCACTTTGCTAATTTAGTTGAGCTCCACTTAATAATTATGATTATAATTATAATTTAAAATTCAAAAGACTAAATATGCCGAAGCATTTGTATCTATTAAAGTCGGACTTGTATTGCCCATTTGGTGCACAATTAATTTTAAATCGGTTAAAATTTATATGGGAACTATATCCAAATCTGAACCGATCTCGATAAAATTTGGCAAAGATATTTCTGAGCTGTATTTGATATATTTCCCTGAATATCGTTGTTACGGGGTGCATATTACGGCAGTGGGTAACAAATACAATAAATCGGATGAACAATATATATGGGAGCTATAACTATATCTAAACCGATCTTCACCAAATTTGGCATACTACCTTCTAGACTAAATTCGGTCGTATGTGCCAAATTCCATCCCATTTGGACAAATATTAGACGTTTGGTGCACAATAAATGGTAAATCGGACGAAGTTATATATGGGAGCTATATCCAAATCTGAACCGATCTCGATAAAATTTAGCAAAGGTATTTCTGAGCTGTAATTGATATAATTTCCCAAATATTGTTATAGAGTGCATATTACGGCTACGGAGGACAAAAATAACAAATCGGATGAACAATATATATGGGAGCTATAGCTATATCTGAACCGATTTCGATAAAATTTGGCATACTTATTTTCAGGCCTAATTTGGTTGTATGTGAAAAATTCCATACTATTTGGGCTGATATTACACGTTTGGTGCGCAATAAAAGGCAAATCGGACGAAGATATATATGGGAGCTATATCTAAATTTTTACCGATTATCTCCAATTTCAATAGGGTTCGTCCTTGGGCCAAACAAATGTTGTTTGCAAAATTTCATCTCAATCGGATAATAAATGCGACCTGCATTTTGTTCACAAGAATACATGGACAGACGGACGGACGGACAGAAGGACTGACATGCATAAATCAACTCAGAAAGTAATTCTATGCACATCATCAAAAGGAACTATGGGTCTATCTCGTTTCCTTTTGCCTGTTACAAACAAATGCACAAAGACATAATACCCTGACCACCTTGTGGTGTAGGGTATAACTAGCTGTACCGGTCTGCGTTGCAGGCTCATCGCTTTAGTTTTCAAAAGGATTATTCCTGAATTTAAGTTTGGTTTTTATGTATGATATGTTTAAAATTATGGATTTCAATTGAAGTCAATCTAACAATTGTAAACTTTTCCATACATTTGTCTCAAAGGCACGGCATTTAAAAATAATTAATAAGTAGACAGACGTTGTCCTGCCATTATAAAATATATGTTTGTATTGGTAAAAGCTGTTGCAAATGTTTATAAATCGATAAAAAATCGTTTTTTTATGTGCTTATTTATGTTTGTATAAAAAATTTTAATCATATAGATTTGGGGAAAGTGTGACCTGCATTATATTTCAACACCTAACTAAATAAGATATAAATATTGCGACGTGCAAGTTTTGGATTATATTTGTTACTTCCTTCACTTTATATGAGATATGTGATAATTTTTCGAAAATTCCATCTTCACACCAGACCTTGGATTAATAAAAACATTGTGATGTGTGTAATTTGTAGACAATCTGACTCTTACATCACTTTTATTAATATTAAAATGTTAACCCTTTGTGGGGGGTACTTGATTGAGTGGACCGATATTATCTATTTTCGCACCTGACCTAGCAATGATGCAAATATTAGGATTTGCTAAATTGGAGCAATATCTGATTATCTTTTTCTTTGTGTGCAGTAAATTATTTTTTTTTTTTTTTAAAAATATTGATATTTTCGGGGGAGGTACCAGAAGGAGTGGACCGATATCATAGATATGATTATCTAGCGAGTTTAAAAACTCCGTTGGACATCATCTTGGAAATTCACTGATTCGACAACGATTTCCGATTGAATCGTAAAACATTAATGTCTTACGCAGTCAATATATTAGGCTCTCTAAACTAGTCATGATTTCAGTAATTTTCTGCAATATATACCGATTTTGTGTCTTATAGAATTCTTGTTGCCTTTTATAATATTATCAAATGTCGCACACCAACATCTCTATACAGTATTTTTGTGTTTTCTCATTCAACAAGAAATCCTCAAATAGTTATACCAAGGAAATATAGAGATGTTTGTGCGAGATCGTTCTTAGTTAGAATTGCACGGAATTGGAATCTATTACCCTATGAACTGAAGATATTTTCCCACTCTAATAATGTTTTTAGGAAGAAACTATTTATTCATTTTGCTTCTTTTGAGCTCTAGTTTTCTTTTCTAAACAGCCATGCTTCTGATTTTCTGACTTTTGGTGAAATGATCTTCATAATGATTGCATTGTATTACAACTATTTGAGTTATTGTTTGCTTGGACGCTATATTTTTCTTGTCTTATTATATTATTATGGCTGGGGAGCCAATGAAGAGAAATCTATATATATAAAAATCAATTGTTGTTTGTTGGTAACGGAATCAGTTGAAAACGGCTGGACCGATTTGCATAATTTTTTGTACAAACGTTCGTCATACCCCGAGTTAGGTTTTTAAAGAAAAAAATATTGACCACGCCTCCTTTTACGCCCACTATTACGATTTATCTAAAATCTTTATATTTGCCAAAATAGTGAAGATATCGGTTTGAGAATTATTACACGAGATACTGTTGGCTTTCCATCCAACCCTAAGTACTTATTTAGGGGCTGAGGAACGCGCCTACTTTTAAATCTATCTCTCTGTATATGTAAAAGAAAGTTGTGTTAGTTACTACTCTTATAACATAAAGACCGCCGGTCTGATTTTAACGATATAGACAAATTCGGTATTGCCTCTTGGCAGAAAAGAATAAAATTCAAAAAAATCGCGTAAAAATGTGAAATTTGAACATTTTCATTTTGACTTTTAAAATTTACAATAGTAATGTTTTATATTGCATATTTTTTCCATTTTGGATTACTATTTTCGAATGTACATTTGCAGTGTTTTTTTTTTTTTTTTTTTTTGGAATTTTAATATGATGTGTAGGTTTTTTGGGTAGTATAAAGCCACAACGGATAAAACTGTTATTTATAGATTTTATGTATTTATTCGTAATACCCAATAAATACATAAAATCTATAAATAACAATTTTATCCGTTGTCACTTTATATGAAAATTCTAAAATCGGGAAAAATCGACAATTTTTCAATGGAATCGAATTTCAAAATAATAGTACATTCTACCGACAAACTTCGTAAGGACCTTTAGAAATTTGCCGCAAAAAAATCAGCGAACCAGTTGAAGATTCTTTTCCTTTTTTCTATATTTTTATTGTTTTGAATTCTGAATGAATAATATTAAAAATGAAATGAGGGCGCAATACGATGTTAAATGCTTTCTACTCCAGGACCTACATCGTGCTTCAGCTGGAAGATGCGAACACATTTAAACAAACAAAAATGACCGAAGAAGCGTTATAGGGTTAATTTCAAAAAGTGGACCTGCTTCTTTCATATGACAATAAATTGTCAAATGAGAACACAAAATGCAAAATACATTGGGACTGCAATCAGTCAAATACCAACTATAAAGAACGCAAAATAGAAATTCTACCTAAACATTCAAGATACCTTTAATAGCTTTGGTAGGTCATGATATGGGTCATAACCCCTGATAACGAACAACCCGATTTCAAGTATATTCTACATTTTAACCATATTTTTTCGTACTAATTTTAGCTTATGTTGATAATTTAAGAAGAAACCATCTTTGCAAAAAATTATCACGTTTTGATATCACCATTGGCCACTTTTTTCATGTTTTGGCTCTTATTTGACATATTTGTTTCTAAGGGGGAAGAAAACCTCTTCTTATAAAATTTTTATTTTTCGGAAAAGTGCGCATCTTAGTCTTGAGGCTACCTGGGGTAAAAAACCCTGGGGTAGAAAATCATCTTACAGATAATTATCCCCCAAGTCACTTTCCCAACCAATGTGTGGTCAGAAAAGAAAATTTGGTAGTCTATTGAATTTGTAACCCCCAAGAGAATATTGGTTGGGAACGTATATTTGGTATATACGTCTATATGAAATAAACTCCGAAATGTTAATCTGGGACTCATTTAGTCGGAAATTGTGGCAGAAACATGAAAAAAATACGAAATTATAAAGTAACTTTATTGGATCTCTACCACACAATTTAAATGACAAACAATTAATGCCCATCTTACGGTAATCGGAGCAAAAGAGTATTTTTTGGCTATTCTGACAACATTCTGCATTCAAGAATGAGGTGGACAAAACTGAATACCACCCAGTACGGGATTTTTAACGTTGGAAATACAAATTTCAAATTATAGTTCATTTGAATACTTTTTACAATATCAAAAATTGAGCTGAATTTTCACATGGGGCTATTATAGATGTTCTTTATCATATAGGTATTTAACACTCAAATTAAAGCCTATAGCTGAAAAATAAGATCACGCTATTCAAAATATCTAAAACCGACGGTAAATATAATTTTTGCCATGAATATTAATTTATATTTAGTAATGGAGTCATTACTCATAATCAAAATTGGAGTAATTATAATGGAGTCATTACTTATAATCAAAATTGTGCTGCCTACATAAGTCATAACTGTGACTTATTATGCTTTAAAGACTTAAAGTACGGGCCGGCAACGCGTTGCCGGCCCATAATTTTAGTCTTTAATGTTATTATATCATCCACCTTGGAAAGCAGGGTATATTATAGACCCCATTAAATATGCATATATATTCATAATCAGCATAAAACTCTAAGTCGATTTGTCCGTCTGTATGTGTGTTTGTTTAAATTACGATACAGCCCACATTATTTGACGTATAGCGTCAAAATTTAGCCGAAAAATTTGTATTGTGTATAGGATGGTTGGTATTGAAAATGATCTATCGGTTCACGTTTTAGTATAGTCCCCATATAACGGTATCTCTCGAAATTCGGTATTTTTATGATTTTTGCCACATTTCTCCTCGGATTTGTCTAACACATATAACGATACCTACCTATATTGGGTATGTTGAAAATCCACACATTTACGCGTATAATTGTTTCAAATTTGGTATTTTAGAAGGTTTGATAGATGACAATCCTTGAAGTATAAAATTGTCCACAGAGGTTCCCGTTTTGGTATGGCCCCATATAATGGTCTCATTCACTTTATGGTTTTTTGATAAGTTAACTGCATTATCCAAACAGTCTTACTGGTATATGAAGTTTAAAGTGAAACACGCTTGAATTTAGATACTTTTATATAAAAATGTTTCCTTTACCCTCAGCTGGATGATAGTAATAATTCTGCCCGGCCGAACTTAATTTTTTTTTATTTTACTTGTTTTTAAAGTAATATGAATTATTTGTCATTGAAATTGCGCGTTGGAGACCCCATAATTTCCGTATATTTTATCATAGTATAATTCAAAGACGATTAAACAAATGTCCGGTTCCTTAAATCATATGATGGTTATACAAAACGTGATCAATTTTGCATAGATGGTTTCTTCCCAAATTACCAACATTTGCCGAAATTAGTATGAAAATATGGTTAAAATGTAAGATATACTTGAAATCGGGTTGTATCCTTATCCGGGGGTTATGGCCCATATCATGAACTGCAAAAGTGATTTAAGGTATCGTGAAAGTTTAGGAAGAATTTCTGAAAGAATAGAAATCCTTTTCCCTTTATATTCGGTATTTCACTGATTGCAGTCCCAATGAATTTTGCATATTGAGTTCTCATTGGAAGGATTATTGTCAAGTGATAGAAGTAGGTAGGTCCACGTGTTGAAATGAGCCCATAACGTTTTGTCGGTTGTTTTTGCTTATTTAAATGTGTTCGCATCTTCCAGCTGAAGCACGATGTAGATCCTGGAGTTGAAAGCTAAATGCCAATTTCAGACATGAAAGATCGCCATTTAACATTTTATTGCGTACAATTTCATTTTTGATATTATTCATTCAGAATTCAGAACAATAAAAAATGTACACTTCTATATAGTTTTTAAATTGAAAAAATTTCACGCCAAAAGGATTTCCTCTTTTATATTTTTATTGGCATATTTTACGCACTTTTTTTGCAAGATTCCATTCCGAAGTTGTATGAATTGTGAAAATCCGTCAAAACGTTCTTGAGTTATAAGCATAGTAACTAATAAATAAATTGAAAAAAATCTTCAACTTGTTCGCTAATTTTTTACAGCCAATATTTAAAGATCCTTACGAAGTTTGGTCCTTACTATTATTACAGTGCAATATGCTCTTTTTTGATTTTTTAGCAATTTTGGTTTGACCACGTTAAATTATTTTGACATCATCTATTCCGTTCCGCCACTCCATAATTTTCGTCGCTTTCTACTACCCAAAAAGACTACACATCATATTAGGATTAAAAAAAAAAAAAAAACACTACAAATGTACATTCCGAAATAGTAAGTCTAAATGAAAAAAAATCATGCAAAATAAAACATTACTATTGTACATTTCAAAAGTCAAAATGAAAATTTTAAAATTTCACATTTTTACGCGATTTGGATTTTATCCTTTTCTTCCAAGAGACAATTCCGAATTTGTGTAAATAGTTAAAATCAGATCAGCGGTTCTTGAGTTATAAGCGTAGTAACTAACATAACTTCCTTATATATATAGACAAATTAGAAGTATGCGTGGTCAGTTTCCTGGCGCCCAAATAAATTCCTAAGTTTGGAGGGAAAGTCAACAGTATCTCGTGTAATAATTTTCAAACCGATATCTTCATTATATGGCAAATATAAAGATTTTAGATAAATCAAGATAGTGGGCGTAAAAGTAGGGCCAAAAATAGAAGAAAGTGGCGAAGACCCCAAAAATAGCTTAAATCATACGATGGTTGTAATGATCGATATCATTACCTGCAAAAACGATTTAACGTATCTTGAATGTTCGGGATGAATTTCTGGAAGGATAGAAATCCTTTTTTTACTAAAAGTCCCATTCGCTCTACTATTTTGCACCC
The DNA here is from genome assembly GCF_030504385.1 of Musca domestica. NCBI lineage: Eukaryota > Metazoa > Arthropoda > Insecta > Diptera > Muscidae > Musca > Musca domestica. The sequence goes on along the minus strand of NW_026712230.1, from coordinate 8,752,314 downwards.
TTTATATTTGGTATTTTACTGACTGAACTCCCAAAAAAGTTTGCATTTTGAGCAGTCATTGGACGTGTTGTGCGTTGGTATGAATAAAACCACAACAATTTAATTTTTTTTTTTAAAAAATTAATGTTTAATTTCCAAAAGACAAAATAGAACTCTCTAGAAAATGTAAAAATTATTTTGTTGTCACCAAATACAAAAACTGAAAGTCAAGGCTAACTTGACGAAAAAAGAAAAATACAAAATCAAAGATGACTTGATCACATAAAATAATATTTTTAAAGTAAATTATTATTGAGTACTTTCCGGCCGCCACAGTACTCCCCCACCAGCCATAATGAATTGCGATTCCATTTGTTTAAACCAAAGCAGCGGGTCTGAACGCCAAAATGGTGGAGCTTTCACAGCTACTCGCGAAACTTCCATTGATGGTCCAGAATTTGTAGCGGTGGTTGCCATTAGTAGGTCTGATTTCCGTTCAATTGGCTGTTCTTATTTTTTGTCCGGGGTCACCAATTTGTTGTGCGTTGGTATGAATAAAACCACAACAATTTAATTTTTTTTTTAAAAAAAAATTAATGTTTAATTTCCAAAAGACAAAATAGAACTCTCTAGAAAATGTAAAAATTATTTTGTTGTCACCAAATACAAAAACTGAAAGTCAAGGCTAACTTGACGAAAAAAGAAAAATACAAAATCAAAGATGACTTGATCACATAAAAATAATATTTTTAAAGTAAATTATTATTGAGTACTTTCCGGCCGCCACAGACGGATTATTGTCACATGAAAGAAGTAGGTCCACGCTTTGAAATGAGCTCCATTAGTCTTTTTCGTTAATTTTTGTTCGTTTAAAAGTGTGCACATCTTCCAGCTGAACCACGATGTAGGCCCTGGAGTTGAAAGGTAGATGTCAGTTAACATCGTATTTCGCAACTTATTTCATATTTTTTGGTGAAAAATTGTATATAGTGAAAATTATTTTTTATTTTGTTCACAAAAAATCCACTAAATTCAATATGATAATACAAATTGAAAAAAATTGACAAAAGAAGAATAACAAATTGAAAAAATGTTCAACTTGTTCGCTTTTACAGCAAATGTTTAAAGATCCTTACAAAGTTTGTCAATAGAATGTAATTTTATTTTAAAATTCAATTCGATATTTTCCCGTTTTGAGAATTTTTGCAATGAGATCGTGATTTCTTAGCGATTTTGAAAAAGTAATTATCTTATAACTTTGGTGTGATCGCATTAAATTAATTCGATATCATCTATTCCGTTTCGCCACCACGGTACTACACTTCCATGTAACCCGCCATCTCAAGAAATCAAGTCAATTAAATAAATTGGTATTAATATTCGAATTCAAATATAAAATATAAAAAACACTACAAATGTACATTAGAAAAAAGTAAGTCAAAATGGAAAAAAATCATGCAAAATAAAACATTACTATTGTACATTTCAAAAGTCAAAATGAAAATGTTAATATATCACATTTTTACCCGATTTTTTTGGATATTATCATTTTCGGATAGGAGGCAATTTCGAATTTGTATGAATCTCAAAAATCAGTTTAGCGGTTCTTAAGTTATAAGCGTAGTAACTAACACAACTTTCTCTTATAAATATTGATGTATAGATAGATTAAAAAGTAGGCGTGGTCAGTTCCTCAGCCCCCAAACAAATACTTAGGGTTGGAGGGAAGGTCAGCAGTATCTCGTGTAATAATTTTTAAACCAATATCTTCATTATTTGGGAAATATAAGGATTCTAGATAAATCGAAATAGTGGGCGTAAAAGGAGGCGTGGTCGATATTTTTTTCTTTAAAAACCTAACTCGGGGTATGACGAACGTTTGTACAAAAAATTATGCAAATCGGTCCAGCCGTTTACAACTGATTCCGTTACCAACAAACAACAATTGATTTTCATTGGAAGGATTATTGTCAAGTGGCTGGGGAGCCAATGAAGAGAAATTATTTTATAGTTTTAATTTTTTGTATATAATTATAAGTATTAAATACTCAGGTTTTGCTAGCTATGTAATATGATTCTATGGTCTTACACAAATGAGTTTGAATAAAAAAAAAAAACCTTTTGGATTAGTTCTGATTTTGATTCGGTGAATTGACAAAAAGTGACGGGAATTTGAATACCGTCCGAACCGAAATTTTGCCATTGCCAATATCTGAGTAGTCAATTTGAGTTTCTTCACGTATTTCCACAGGCCGAGACGACTTCAAGCATGCATTCATTTCATCGGTTTTCATCGTGTCGTGTCATCATCAAGTACATGTTCTCAATTAATATGAAAGACTCATTGCAAATTTCGTCGCTCACTTGCAAATTTAGATTCGATGTTGCAACACGCATCTGATGCAAAATATAATCGCACATGCCGTCTATGTATTTGCTCCACAAATCAATTAATTTCGATGGGAGGCATGTTGAGATAATTATCGAAAACAGTGTTCGTATTTGATGAGGATTTGACAATTGATTGTAGTGCATGGAGGGTATATTAAGTTTGTTATTCCGTTTGTAACACCTCGAAATACATATTTTAGACCCCACAAAGTATATATATTCTTGATCAGCATAAAATTCTATGTCGATTGAATCCGTCTATCGGACTCAAGTATTGAGTCCGTCTATCGGACTCAAGTAGATTGATGAAATTTTACTCAAATTTATATTATGTCTGCAGGACTTTTGGTATGAATAAAAATGGGCCATGTAGGGCCACGTTTTGGTGTAGCCCCCATATAACGGTACCCCTGATTATCGGTACTTTAATGATTTTAGCGATACTATTCACCGGAATTGTTTTAAATTTGGTTTCTGAAGTTCGTAATGGATACTACAGCCTATGACAGAAAATTGTCTATGCAGGTTCACGTCTTCGTATAGCCCCATATAACTGTACCTCCCGATATTCGGTACTTTGTTGTTTTTAATTGTTATACTTCAAAGCCTTACAATGTGGACACATAACGCTCATTGAACCAATAGCAACTGATTCATCGGCACTGTAATTAATCGTTCTGTTGTAATGGAAAGCAGCACGATAAATGTTAACGCAGCATTAATTGTCTTCTTGCAGGGATATTTAAATTTATTACAACTCGGGCCAACAATAATTAACGATTGTATCTCATTCTATGGATATCTACTTCATTGGAAGTTCTCGTTGTTGTGGTGTACGTGTTGCACGTGTTTGTGATACTCGATTCCGTGCGATTACATTTCGCTCTTGGGCTTCTCCCGCGTTTATTTGATCAGAAATATGATTGACTTGAAGCGTTCTGCAACCTAAACTGCTCTTTCTTATTCGAGGCATTACGGTGCGAGAGGGATTTTTAAAATCAACATATCGTGTGTAACAAGCTTTTTTCAATTAATATGGTATCTTAGTTAAAAAACTATTATTTTTTAGGTGTTTAGAAAAACTGTGAACTAATAACCATAATCCAAAAAAATAGGCATGGCAAATTTATTTTTCCTCTGAGTCATTTGTAAAAAAGATTATCCAAATCGGTTCAGCCATTTTCAACCGCCAAATAAATACTTAGGGTTAGATTGATATACCACAACATCTCGTGTAATAATTTTTAAACCGATATTTTCATTATTTTGACAAATATGAGGATTTTAGACAAATCGAAATTGTGGACGTAAAAGTGCTCGTGATCAACATTTCTTTCTATAAAAACCAAACTCGGGGTATGATGAACGTTGTTAAAAAATTATGCAAATAGGTCAAGCCGTTCTCAGTTGATACAATTACCAAAGAAAAATTGATTTTCATATATACATATAGATATAGGTAAAATACCAACTCCCATCGCATTACTATTCCTAATGCAAAATATTTAAAAAAATAATTTAGCTACAGAAATGATATTATGTTATTTCTATTTTGTCAGTTCTGCGATCTTTGCAACCCATCTCGTAATTTCTACTTCATCTATGAAAATAGAATACCACAATAGGAACAAGTTCAATTGCATTCTTATAAATCTATATCGACTGAAAATATTCATATGGACTTATACACATATATCTTCTTTAATTCCTGTGACAAAAAAATGTGTATGTGAGTTTGCCACACACGAAGTTAGCCACAAAATTTATCTTGTCAGAAATTTTAGGAAATTCATTAAAAGTATTTCCGTCTGCATAATTTGAAGGAGAAGTGTCATCTTGTGTGCGTTTGTATTTGTGCTCAGCATACAACATAAACAAGAATATTACACTTTACTGCAGCAAGTGCTGGTAACATTTGCAGTATCAAATTAAGCCATACTTTTGAGTAAAATTTATAGCATGAGCTCTTGAGATATGCGAAGCAACAATGTGTTTAGGTGATTGCATGTGCATTTGTATGGTCTGTGTGTTTTAAATAAATATGTTTTTTTTTTATGCAATATTTTATAATATCGCAGAATTGTCCTGACTAAATAGCGTGAAAAAAACCACTATTAATTCTGCAGACATTTAAAGTGGTTAACATTGCAATAGGTCTGGAAGTAAAAAAGTGTATTTTGCAGCAACGAAACATGTGAAGAGCTACAGTACACAGAGAATGAAGAAACCCAATAAAAAAGTAGAGCGGTCCGACTATATGATAATTTGCATAGTTCGGGTTTGAGCGGCTTAAAAGCAAAATTGGAAGAAACATACATATAAAAGCTCTAGCTATATCCGAAACGGATTTTTATATCTTCCACCATACTATGGAGGGTATCTTAACTTTGTCATTCCGTTTGTAACCCCTCGAAATACTCATGTCAGACCCAACAAGGTTTATATATTCTTGATGTCCGATGTCCGTTTGTCTTTCTGTCTGTCCGTCTGTCTGTTGTAATCACGCTTTCTTTCGAATTGAAATGAATTGAGATAGATGGCTAAAATTTTGCACACATGCTTATTTTTCCAGTAGGCATGTTAAGTTCGTAAATGGGTCATGTAGGTCCTTGTTTTCATATAGCCCCCATATAACAGTACTTCAATATATTCGGTATTTTGATAATTTAAGCGACATTATTCACCGGAATTGTTTTAAATTTGGTATTTGAAGTTCCAAATGGATACTACACATTAAGATAGACAATTGTCTGTGCAAGACTATGTCTTCGAATAGCCCCCATATAACGGTACCTCCCGATATTCGGTATTTTGATGATTTTAGCGACCTTTACCCGGAAGTAATTTAAAATTTGGTATTTGAAGTTTAAAATCGATACTACACCCTAAGACAGAAAATTGCCTGTGCAGGTCCACATTTTCGTATAGCCCCCATATAACGGTATCTCCCTATATTCGGTATTTTAATGATTTTAGCGACATTATTCACCGGAATTGTTTCAAAATTGGTATTTGAAGTTCTTTATTGGAACTACAGTTTGTGACAGAAAATTGTCTGTGCGGGTCCAGGTCTTCGTATAGGCCCCATATATCAATACCTCCTCATATTCGGTAATTTGACGATTTTAGGTATAATACCCACCGAAATTGTTTGACATGTGGTATTTCAAGTTCGTAATGGATGCTACAGCCTGGGACAGACAGAAAATTGTCTATGCTGGTCCAGGTCTTCGCACAGCTCCAATTTAACGGCTCCTACTTATATACGATATTTTGGTGATTTTAGCTACATTATTCACCGTTTATTTCAAGTTTCGAATTTGAATATGGTAATGTCATATAGACCCCAATATAACGGCTAAATTCGGTATTTTTAAGATTTTAACAGAATTTTTTAAGGATTTTATTTTTTGAAAATTTCCAAATTCGTTGCAAATGGTGGAGGGTATTAAAAGTTCGGCCCGGCCGAACTTACTGCTTTTAACTTGTTAAAAATGAATTCGGTCGCAAGTATCAAAATCAGCTTTTTTGGTCTGCTATACGAAACATGTGAGATTCGGCTATGGTATATATGAGATCAAAATATCAAAGCTCTCGGTTAATCATTACTAAATTTAGGTCGTAGTATATTTTGAGACTTTTAAGGTTATATATAGGGTTATATAAAAAAACTGCAACAAAGTCAAACGCCATAATTTCTATTTTTTTTTTAAATTTAATTAAATAAAACCAAAAAATGTCGGAAATTTTAAATTAAACCGTCACACGCTGGCCGAATGTTGCTCTGCGGTATTTTGGCCCATTCCCGGCGAAGCGCTTGCTTGAGCTGATTGAAGCTTTGTTATTTTTTAGTGCCAACCTTGCTTTTCAAAATATTCCAGACACAATAGTCCAACGGATTGGTATTCGGAGATTTTTGTGCGATGGAAATGAAGCGAAATTTTGTAAACATTCTTTGGTGGCGCGTGCTGAGTGCTATGGTGCTGAGTCCTATTGGAATGTCCAAGGTCTGCGCCTAAAATGTTTGGGTGCCCAAAGCTTTAATGCACCCTTCAGAATATTTTTGCGATAATATTCGGCATTTATTCTGATGGCACGGTCGATTAATACGAGCGGAGAGCGACCATCGGCTGTTATGGCAGCCAACACCATCACCATGGCCGGCGCTTTAGTTCTGGTGGCCAACCGAAGTTGCACATCTTCAGCTGACCTCTTTTACAAGTAAACACGATCATTTTCTTTTTTTTTACAAACTGGTGGACAACGGAGAAAACCAAATTCGGCAGTTCAGCACTTTCGGCCAAGAGAAGCAACTCTTTAGCTCTTTGAGTCTATTTTCTTTCTGTTGCTGTGTAAGTTCTGCCACTTTTTGGAATTTCAATGGCTCGGGGTAGGAGCTCATTTTTCAATATTGCGAATGGAGTATTGCGATATGCTCAGCTCACGAGCCATTTTTCGGCCACTGCAACGAGGGTTTCGATCAAGTCGCTTCTTCACATTTCTGCCAACGTTGCTGTTTTCTTCCACACACTCCCTTGACGTCGGGCTACACTACCAGTATCACTGTAAAGAGCGATGGTACGAGGCACAAAAGATTTATTCACATTTAAATGCTGGAGGGCTCAAACGATATCCACTTGAGATTTTCCAGCCAACCGCTTCAACTCCATCACGAATAACTTTTCTCTGGAAAATTCGCACCAAAATGCTTTTGTACGCTTATAAACAATATAATGAGCTGTCACCGGAATAATTTTAACAGCTGTCGGATGAGTGGCATACAAAAGACAGCAGTCGAAAATTGATTGCAGTTTTTTCGTCTCACCCTGGATATTATTTTTTCCCTCATATGTCAACAATTATCACCAACATCCAAATCAAAAAATAACAACCATTACTCCGTGTGGACATCAACCATTAATTTCAACAAATGACAGAGAACCTTATCAGGATGCACAAACAGCGATGAACATAACCAAAAACAAAGCCATTTTGGTATGGCGCTTGGCAGCGACAGTGAAAATTTGAAAATTTTTAGCTTTTAACGGAAATTACATTTTGTGGTCAAAAGTCAGACACATTAATTATTCTCCATCACATTTGGTTTGTTACTGAAGCATTTTATGATATTTTCAACCGTTTATATGTTAAATTTGACGGAAAATTAAAGTTATGTAAAAGTGAAAAATTTGGCCAATATTGAAAGGTTGGACGTTTTTAGTTTTGCCAATATTTGCATTATATTAATCTACAAAAGCTAGAAGTGGTGTCAAAAAAGCACTTTGGACTAGTAATGGCGTTTTTTATGAAATAACTGGCAAAACAAACGCAAACCGTATACCAACTTAAAGGTTAATTAAAGATAAAATTGTTATCCAATTGACATTATTTACATTTGATAAATGAAAACAAGTAAGCAAAGGCTACAGCCGTGCGGGGCCGACCATTTGATACCCTACAACACTACAATATGTTAGAAGCCCTCTTATGTCCAATATATTTTGGAAGATTTCGCTTTTGAAATTATGTCACGGATCACTGCCCAGATATTACCCTTAGCATTTTGACAAGGGACATTTCCCAATATTTATCACTCCGTCGTGCTGTTAGTTTTTGTGGTCCATTTTACGGCTAAACATAACCCAATGGTCATCCACAATGCTAGAATTCTTCACCTTTGTCAAAAATTTCGTAAGGATCGAAAGATATTTGCAATCTGTATATAAATAATAACCCCAACCTGTGTTGTAAAGTGAAAAAATATTACAAAATATACACTTCACTATTATAAGTCAAATTGAAAAAATCGCATGCGATAAAAAATATGAAAAAATAAACAAAATGTCACAAAATACTACAAAATCTATATTAACATCATTATTGGCATTTTTTATGCGATTTTTTTAGATTTTATACTTTTATGCCAAAAGGCATTCTAAATTTACAAAATTTGTCAAAACCGCTGCAGCCATTCTGGAGATATAAACAACTGCAAAAACAGGAAATTTTTTAGTTTTTGGTCCATATCAACCCCTAAATATTATGCGATCTTCTCCAAAAGAAATCTATTTTGACCTTAACCCCACCTACATTTTAAATTTCGTGAAAATCGGGCCATAATTGCAACCTGTAGAGTGATTACAAATTAACATGGACAGACGGACATACATAGCTAGATCGACTCAGCTCGGCGATATAGGAAGTTCCATATATACTTTCCTATGTGGGAAATCAATATTTCGTGGTGTTACATATTTTGGCCCAATTAAACTTATAATACCCCAACACAAAGTGTTGTAGGGTATAAATATTGCAACTTCTATTTTAATTGATTTTATTGTCTTGTTTAGTTTCATGAAATATGTTTCTTTACTTTTACTTTTGGAAACCTTTTTAGTTCCTTAATTGTCGTCTGTTACATGTACGAACAATTGATGCCTAGGTGCACCATCGAACATATCACAGAAAAAGCTACTAGTCATTCTTCAATTTGCCTCAATGGGATTTCTGGTTTTTCTCTTTGTTAGAAAAATATCCATTCTTGTCAAACTCATACATTCAAATATATATGTATGTGTGTGCACAAATATCGCCATGTGCACAAATAAGCCATAGACTATAATAACAATGTCAATGCCAGGAATGCCAGGTGCACATACATACATACAAAAGTGTTGGGAATGGGAATAATAGTTGTACACTAGAGTGTGGAGGAATCCAGGTCATTGATGTTGTATTTAAATGATAATTTTATTATTGATTTTGGGTTTTTGATGCATCTGGATGTAAAAGCGAAAATGCAAATAACAACATTAATTGAAACTGTATTAAATTTGCATTGAGCACTGAGGAAGAAAGTGAAAAGAAGAAGAAACTAAAAGAAAATACAAATGAAGAGAGATAGATAGTGAATGGTAACAAATTTAGCTTGATAGTACAGTTAAATAGAATATTTTGTTGTTGCAAAATGGTCTGGCTTTATCCCTTTATTGTTGTTTTTATAAAAACAACGTTTGTTTATTAGTGGAGAACGATGGTAATGTTTACCAGGGGGTAAGGCAGGGAATACCTAGGTTTCGGAAAGAGCCACCAATCCTCATCAGTTCCCTTGTTTTTGTCTGGGATATTCTCCCCAGAAGTTATTTTAAAAATAACTTCTATGACAAAAAAAACATTTTTTACCCAAGTAACGAGATCGTAAGCTCAATAGAAGAGGAACCAAAGAATTAAATAAAACTAAAATTCTCTTGGAAAGTCTTCTAAATCTTACAACCGCACTTATAAACATTTACAACTTTCTCCACTTGTTATGCTTTCGTTCAGCCTGAACGAAGTAGCATAACCATGTAAGTTGGTTTTGTCTGTTACAACAAAAAACCCTTTTCCACTAATAAACAAACGTTGTTTTTATAAAAACAACAATAAAGGGATAAAGCCAGACCATTTTGCAACAACAAAATACTACGGTATCCCGAACAAACAAGCCACACTGTTCTATTAATAGACAAGGCACGGTCGACGATGGGGTTTTTGTTGTAACAGACAAAACCAACTTACATGGTTATGCTACTTCGTTCAGGCTGAACGAAAGCATAACAAGTGGAGAAAGATGTAAATGTTTATAAGTGCGGTTGTAAGATTTGGAAGACTTTCCAAGAGAATTTTGGTTTTATTTAATTCTTTGGTTCCTCTTCTATTGAGCTTACGATCTCGTCACTTGGGTAAAAAAATGTTTTTTGTCATAGAAGTTATTTTTAAAATAACTTCTGGGGAGAATATCCCAGACAAAAACAAGGGAACTGATGAGGATTAATGGCTCTTTCCGAAACCTAGGTATTCCCTGCCTTACCCCCTGGTAAACATTACCATCGTTCTCCACTAATAAACAAACGTTGTTTTTATAAAAACAACAATAAAGGGATAAAGCCAGACCATTTTGCAACAACAAAATACTACGGTATCCCGAACAAACAAGCCACACTGTTCTGTTAAATAGAATAAATGAATTCGTAGTTTATGGGAAGTACTGGAAAATCTTATTAACTTAAGTGTTGATATTATTTGATGTGCAACACCTGATAGCCAATAAAAGTCAATTACTAAATTAATATCTATAATAAAACCCAGAAAAGAAAGTCTTAAAGTCGGGCGGGACCGACTTTATGATACCCTACACCACTTTTCTAATTTGGTAGAGCTCCACATAACAATTAAAAAATTTTATGGGAGAATTCAATCATACACGCTATGATTATAAGTATAATTTAAAGTTCAAAGGACTAAATATGCCGAAGCATTTGTATCTTTTAAATTCAGACTTGTATTGCCTATTTGGTGCCCAATTAATTTGAAATCGGATAAAGTTATATATGCGAGCTATATCCAAATCTGTACCGATCTCGATAAAATTTGGCAAAGATATTTGATATATTTCCCTGAATATCGTTGTTACGGAGTGCGTATTACGGTTGTGGGTAACAAATATAACAAATCGGATGAACAATATATATGGGAGCTATAGCTATATTTGAACCGATCTTCAAATTTGACATACTACCTTCTAGACTCAATTCGGTTGTAAGTGCCAAATTCCATTCCATTTGGGCAAATATTAGACGTTAGGTGCACAATAAAAGCTAATTCGGACGAAGTTATATATGGGAGCTATATCCAAATTTGAACCGATCTCGATAAAATTTAGCAAACATATTTCTGAGCTGTATTTGCTATATTTCCCCAAATATTTCTGTTACAGAGTGCACATTACGGCTGCGGAGGACAAGAATAACAAATCGGATGAACAATATATATGGGAGCTATAGCTATATCTGAACCTATTTCGATCAAATTTGGCACGCTTATTTTCAGGCCTAATATGGTTGTACGTGTAAAATTCCATACTATTCGAGCTGATATTACACGTTTGGTGCACAATAAAAGGCAAATCGGACAAAGACATATATGAGAGCTATATCTAAATTTTGACCGATTATATCCAATTTCAATAGGGTTCGCCCTTGGGCCAAACAAATGATCTGTGCAAAATTTCTGGATAGGGCAATAAACGCGAACTGTACTTTGTTTACAAAAATACATGGACAGACGGACGGACGGACGGACGGACGGACATGCATAAATCGACTCTGAATGTGATTCTATGCAGATCATCAAAAGGAACTATGGGTCTATCTCGTTTCCTTTTGCCTGTTACAAACAAATGCACAAAGACATAATACCCTGACCACCTTGTGGTGTAGGGTATAACAAATAATAGTATTTTACTTCATTGTTTTGTGGTTTTACATTGTGTGAAAGAAATTATGATAAATTATCGAAAACTCTTTGCATATGTGTACATGCTCATCACATCAGTGGTTTGCACCCTGAATGCTTTTTGATACCAAATGTTATGAAAAATTTTCTCTGCGAAATAAATTGCATTCGTCTTTTTGTGTTTTTCATAAGGGTTCCTCTTTCAGTTTGACTTAAATGCGCTAAAATAACTCCAAAGCCACCCTTACGCATTATAGTGAGGAAAGAATAGTTACGCATTGCAATAATTTTTAAAGTCGTTTTTCGTGGCAAAAACAATTGGGCATTAACGTACAACAAAAAAACTTCTTTCTTGCCCAATGTTTCTTTGAAATCGCACAAATTAAAGTAAGTAACCTTTCCTAACACCATAGAATAGAACACAACCTGTTTTTCCAGCAATCATAAATTGCATCAGCAACATGCACGTCATTTTCTTCACAGCTTTGTTCGTCTTTTACTTCTTTCTTGGTTTTATCTATCCAGTTTTTGTTTTGCAAAAATGAAAATAGTTGGATATATGATGCTTCCCTTTTGTTTCCTTGCCAATATCGATGTTGGATTTGTCGGAATTTCTTTTGATAACATTTTTGATTTGAACATGAATTTTTGTTTCTTCTGAAACGGAATATTTATCCAAAGTTGAAAGAAAAAGAAATGCATTGAAAGTGAAAGTTAAGCTGGAAAGTTACAAGGTCATGTGGCAAAGGGTGGAGGGTTTAAGTAAAAAAATAAAAAAATCATTAATTTTCTTCAATATCATATGCTTGTTTTTATAAACCTTCATGTTGGAAATTTAGGTATTAATTGTGTATCAAGGCTTTAGAACTACTTAAATTTGAAATAGGTTAAGACTATCCTATAAAGTCCATGTTTTAATTGATTTCCACTGAACATGACTGTGGTAAATTTATGTTGCATGTGGCCTCTCTTTGCTACGGACATGTTATGACTTTCTGTATACTTTAATGTAAAACCAGTAAAAAAGTCCTAAAGTCGGGCGGGCCGATTTTATGATACTCTACACCACTTTGCTAATTTAGTTTAGCTCCACATAACAATTAAAAGTTTTTATGGGAGAATTCAGTCATAAACCCTATGATTATAATTATAATTTAAAGTTCAAAGGACTAAATATGCCGAAGCATTTGTATCTCTTAAATTCGGACTTGTATTGGTGCAAATTTAATTAATTTGAAATCAGATAAAGATATTTATTGGCTATATCCAAATCTGAACCGATCTCGATAAAATTTGGCAAAGATATTTCTGAGCTGTATTCGATATATTTCCCTAAATATCGTTGTTACGGAGTGCATATTACGGCTGTGGGTAACAAATACCACAAATCGGATGAACAATATATATGGGAGCTATAGCTATATCTGAACCGATCTTCACCAAATTTGGCATACTACATTCTAGACTCAATTCGGTCGTATGTGCCAAATTTCATTCAATTTGGGCAAATATTAGACGTTTGGTGCACAATCAAAGGTAAATCGGACGAAGTTATATATGGGAGCTATATCCAAATCCGAACCGATCTCGATAAAATTTGGCACATGTATTTCTGGGCTGTATTTGATATATTTCTCCAAATATTGCTGTTACAGAGTGCATATTACGGCTGCGGAGGACAAAAATAACAAATCGGATGAACAATATATATGGGAGCTATAGTTATATCTGAACCGATTTCGATCAAATTTGGCACACTTATTTTCAGGCCTAATTTGGTTGTATGTGCAAAATTCCATACAATTAGGGCTGATATTACACGTTTGGTGCACAATAAAAGGCAAATCGGACGAAGATATATATGGGAGCTATATCTAAATTTTGACCGACTTTCTCCAATTTCAATAGGGTTCGTACTTGGGCCAAACAAATGATTTGAGTAAAATTTCATCTGGATCGGGCAATAATTGCGAACTATACTTTGTTTACAAAAATACATGGACAGGCGGACGGACGGACATGCATAAATCGACTCAAAATGTGATTCTACGCCGATCACCACAAGGAACAATGGGTCTATCTCGTTTCCTTCTCCATGTTACAAACAAATACGCAAAGACATATTACCCTTACCACTATGTGGTGTAGGTTATAAAAAAACGCCAACATTTTTAAATGTTTATTTAAATTTTATTGATTGAGAGCAAAAAATGTCGGAAATAGCATCAAGTTTTAGAATAATTTAAGATTTGTTCGAATTGGTCACCTTTGACACGAATTATGGCCTACAAACGGCAAACGAAACTGTCTCACGCTGCCGGAATGGTGCTCTGCGGTATTTTGGAATTTCAATGGCCTCCAATCTCATTTTTCAATATTTGCCGAATGGAATATTGCGATATGTTCAACTCACGAGCCATTTTTCGGCCATTGCGACGCGGGTTTCGATCAATTCGCTTCTTTACTCTTAGAACCATTTCTGCTGATATTGCGGTTTTCTTCCGTCCACTTCGTTGACGTTGGGCTACGCTACCAGTATCACGGTAACGAGCGATGGTACGAGACACAAAAGATTTATTCACTTGTGCATTTACAGCCAACTATAAAGAACTCACACTCTTGAATTCCATCACGAATAACTTTTTTTCTGGAAAGTTTTCACCAAAATGCTTTTGTATGCTTGTAACAACATAATGAGCTGTCAATGGAATAATTTGAACAGCTGTCGGACGAGTGGCTTAGAAATGACAACAGTCTGAAGTTGGTTGCAGTTTTTTCATCTCACCCTGCATGTTGGGATAAATTAATTATCAACAGTTATTTCTTGGTATTTCTTGTCATTATAATGGTCAATGGTCTGTGGAATTGCCACTAAGCGCGAACATGAGCATTGTAATAAAGGAGATACTTACTGGCGTTGAGCAAATTAAACTTTCTACTAATACATTCGCTATGAGTTGTTCATTGGAAGAGATTTGCAAGAACTCAGCGACCAAATTGTCTGAGTTCGGTCACACTTCGAACCGAACGTTGGATAAAAATTCCAATGTCGGATGCGACTTTCATGGAAAATTCGAAAGAAAAATTAGAGATTTCGGACCGAATTTGGAATTAATACCCTGCACATTTTCATAATAATGCGATTACTCTAGCAGTTAACAACAACAGAACAGGGTTACCCATATTCGACGTCCCATCTGGCAACGCCATAACTTTTGACAGCGATGTCACATCGCTTAATGAAGCGCAGTCCAAGCGTTTGAAGTGTCAGTCCCAGCAGATTTTTACCATGAACCAATACACGCCACGCGAGCGCTCTGAAATAGTTGAAATTTACATTCAACAGAAGAAGTCAATTGTGAAAACTCAACGTGCTTTTAAAACATTAAAAAATGTGAGAAGTGCGCCTTCTAAGAACACCATTAAGCGTTTATTCGAAAAATGTTCGACTGGTAAGGCTCTTTCTAATCCGAAGAGGCCATATAAAAGTCGACCAAGGCGATCAGCCGAGAATATCGCTGCCGTACGAGGCAGTGTTGAGAGGTCCCCAAGAACATCCCAAAAACGCCGTTCTCAGCAGTTGGCCATGGGTCGGTCCACTTTACAACGGATTATTCGCATTTGTTCCCGTACAAAATTCAATTGACGCAAAGAATGTTGCCTGTGGACAAGCCTAGTCAATTGGAATGGGCCCAAAGAGTCATCAAAAAAACATGGGTCCGTCGAATATGGGCAACCCCAAATATTTCCAGAAAATTGTATTAAAAATTGGTATCAATAATACGCATTTTTCGCCGACGGACCGGCTTGTTAGCAAAAAAAAATCTCTTAAGAAGAGAGAAACTCATTTTCTTTTTGATTGATTACAACAAATGTTACCTCACAAGCAGAAGAGAAAAAAACTCTACAACAAAATAAATTCCTACCACAAATTGACAGAATTTGGACATACGTCGGTCAGACATGTCGGAAAAAACTACCGATTTTGAGTACACGGTTCAGACGTCCGACATTTGGATCTCTTTGAATACACTAGTGAGTTAATAAGCGATACTCACACTAGAGAACCATTGAATGGTGTACCGATTGGAATTTTTTTAATCACACAGTCTTTACGGTTATCAGATATGAAATGTGTCGGATGGGGTCGACTTTAGGCATCGATCTTCTACTGGTTGCAATTTTGCATACAACAAAGTGTGTATATGCGATATGTCCTGCGTTCGTTTGCTGATAGAAGGCAATGCATTCGTATATCTGTAACGTCCACAACTAGAGTAGCGGAAGAACTGTCACAGATGCTGGATGTCAGTTTTGCAATAACTTTAGCGACCAGAACAACCCTCATCGTCGAAGAAATTTAACAACCTTATGGCTAGTCGAAGACGTTGTCAGATTGTGAGAAAAATAAGTACTAAGGATCATCATACAATAGGGTGGCATACAAATCAAGACTAATATTTTTAACAATATCTGTCCGCTTTTCAAAAAATACGTTACTACAATTTTAACAGCACTACTCTAATTGTGGATTAAGTTCTGTCGTTAACCTACTGAGCCAAACCCACGACTCCTGCTCGTACCTCCCCTCAAAGTGTCATAATTTCAAAAATATGTAATTATTTCCCGATTTTCCACATTTCAAGATTTCTGCCACTATAAAGATTAAGTTTGTGTATGTCAACTTTTTCTGGGAACTCAAATTCAAAATTTTCTAAATTTTAACTTCAAGATTTTAAATATTATAAGCTCTAAAAATATGGAATTGGTGATGTTTCCTAAAAAACTGTGCACATCTCAATACATCTGCTCTTATTATATTCCGAGTTAAGTTTAAGTACTCTATCGACAAATCAAAATATAAAGTTCTTGCAATCTGGTAGCATTACCAGAAAAAAAGGTGGAATTGACAATAAAATGGTATTCATTGCGGTAGAGCTATGACCGTAACAGTTAGGAGAAAGTAGTTAATTGTTTTGCTTTGAAACAAACGTTAGTCCGCATACTTTACATGTTCTATGTCATATTTCATCTTCCTCGTTGCCTTCTTCATCGTCGTCTGAGTCTGCATAAGCTCAGACCGATGTGAAACTGATAGCAAAATCTCAAAGTTGACCCTCATACATACATAGGTATGAATATTCAATTGTGATATCCCCTATGCTTGTGTGTTCACAGTATTCTAATTATGGAGGTAGCAGGAATCGTTGTGCAAGCATATTCTTCGAATTCAATATGACAAGACACGATTTACTGAGAACAATAACCGCTATATTGCCATCAGCCTTTTTTAACCATACTGTGAGATGTCCTTCTTTTGAAAAATACATATATGGGCATGCAAATGAACATGCGTACATGAAAAAAGTATGTGAACATTGTATGATAATCGTTTAATTTAATTTTTAAAGTTATACGTTTCTTTGCATTTAATAGAAATTATTTTTAAAATGAGAAGTATACATGTTTAAGGTTTAATTTCGAACAGAACTCGTTCGCCGCTTTAAGAATTCAAAACATAGGATATGATTTTTATACCCTACAACACTATGTGTTGGGGGTATTATAAGTTTGATTGGGCCAAAAATTATGTAACACCTCGAAATATTGGTTTCCCACATAGGAAAGTATATAGCATTTTCAGATTAAATGAAACCTTTTGCAATTAAAATGAAACTTTTTGCAGCGGAAATGAAACCTTTTGCAGCGGAATTGAAACCTTTTGCAGTGGAAATGAAACCTTTTGAAGTGGAAATGAAACCTTTTGCAGCGGAAATGAAACCCTTTGCAAACGAAATGAAACCATTTGCAACCGAAATGAAACTTTTTGCAAATCAAATTAAACTTTTAAATTTATAGGGGGAAAATTAAAAAACATTTTTATTTTTAGTAGTTTTAAAATCAAATTAATTAATTATAACTAATTTATTGATAAAGAGGAATTTTTATTGATTATAAATATCTACATTTTTATTAAATTTTTAATTATTATAATAACAAATGGTTCTTCATTGATTTGATATAAAATGCTTCTATATTATTAAATTCCAAATGCTTAAAGCTAAAAAGAGAAATTTAAACAAATTTTGGCCTTTATAGGTATGGCCAGGATGGAAATGTGAAATTAAGCTTCACCACAATTTTTATAGTTATAGTATACTATTAATCTTACCTAATAAAGGATTCCCGCTTCGCAGTTTTATTGATCATGGAGATAGAGCAGTCGTGATTTTAATAGGCAGATAAGTGGAAATCATTAAATCAACTTTGATCATGATTGTATATACTTTACGACGAATATTTAGAGGTGTTACAAACCGAATGACAAATTTAATATACCCTTCCCTCAATGAATGAGGTTATAAAAAGGTACCCAATTCGGGTACTTTGAAAAAAATACCTTGAAAAACTTTAAGCTTTAAGAAATAATTTTATAAAAACATAAATATTAATAATCAATAAAAATACCTCTTTAACTATATATTATTTATAATTAGTTGATTTCATTTTAAACCTACTAAAAATAAAAGTGTTTTGTTTTTTTTCCTTCTAAAAATCTAAAAGTTTCATTTGATTTGCAAAAAGTTTCATTTCGGTTGCAAAGGGTTTCATTTCCGCTGCAAAAGGTTTCATTTCCACTGCAAAAGGTTTCATTTCCACTGCAAAAGGTTTCATTTCCACTGCAAAAGGTTTCAATTCCACTGCAAAAGGTTTCATTTCCGCTGCAAAAAGTTTCATTTGAATTGCAAAAGGTTTCATTTAATCTGAAAATGCTATATATGAGTCTAAGTTTGGAGACCCAGAGGGATCTCTTGCTTTTGGTGATGTTCGCAAATATTAAGGGTTAAAATGAACCAAAAACAGAAGAAATTTCCTGATCACACAATTGAAGCCAATCGACACGGCTGAGAAAAGAGTTAAGAACAGGGAAGAATTCTAACATTTTGCATGACCATTGGATTATATGAAGCTGTAAAATGGACCACAACAACTAACAACACGACGGAGTGCGTAAATATTGGGCAAATGTCCCTGGATAAAATGCTAAGGGTAATAGCTGGGCAGTGCTCTATGATATAATTTCAAAGCGAAAAATAACAAAATGGATTTGGAAATAAAAGGCTTCCAACATATTGTAGTGTTGGTCGGCCCCGCACGACTATAACCTTTGCTTACTTGTTTTTAATATCGAAAGCCTATATTTTTAATTCAATAAATATATGTAAAATAGCACGTTGCGGCCCGTACTTTTAGTCTTTAATGCATATATTTTAAATTCACAGTTCTGACTTATGTAAGCGGCACAATTTTTAATATAAGTAATTAGTCCATAATAGTGTCTAAATAGAAATAAATATTCATGGCAAAATTTATAATAAATGTTCACCTACAGTCGGTTTTAGATATTTCTTTCTTTAGTTTTTGAGGGCACAATGATTTCCGAATAGTCAAAGATAATTACTCTTTTACACCCATTACCGTAAGATGAAAATGCATTTTTTTGTCATTTAAATTGTGCGTCGGAGACCTCATAAAGTCTATATTTTTCATCATGGTATAATTCAATGACGATTAACAAAATGTTCGGCCCTGTGCTACTTTCTAATATTCGTAATTGTTTTCCATGTTTCTGCACAATTTCCGACTGAATGAGTCCCAGTTTGAAATTTTGGAGTTTGGGTTCTAAAATGTGTATTCCGAGGTGTTACAAACGAAATGACAAAACTTAATATCCTCCATACTATGGTGGAGGGTATAAAACATGGCGAAAATTCCGAAAATAGCTTAATTCATATGATGGTTATACCAAAACGTGATCATTTTTTGTATGAATGGTTTCTTCTCAAACTACCAAGATTTGGCGAAATTAGTATGCCTAAATTAGCATGAAAAAAAAAAAAAAATAATAAAATAGACTTGAATTCGGGTTGTACCCTTTTCCGGGGCTTATGACCCATATCATGACCTGCAAATGCGATTTAAGGCATTTTAAAAGCTTAGGAAGAATTTCTGGAATGATTAAATCATTTGTTTACTAAATGTCTAATTAGCTGTACCCTCTATATTCGGTATTTCACTGATTGCAGTTCCAATGAATTTTGCATTTTTAGTTGTCATTGGATGGATTATTTTCCTATGAAAGAGGTAGTTCCACGTTTTAAAATGAGTCCCATAACGCTTTGTCGGTCATTTTTATACCCTACACCACAAGGTGGTCAGGGTATTATGTCTTTGTGCATTTGTTTGTAACATGGAGAAGGAAGCGAGGTAGACCCATAGTTGCTTTTGAGGATCTCCATAGAATCAATTTCCAATGTCAGTCCGTCTGTCCATGTATTCTTGTGAACAAAATGCAGGTCGCATTTATTATCCGATTTAGATGAAATTTTGCACAAATCGTTTGTTTGGCCCAAGGACGAACCCTATTGAAATTGGAGATAATCGGTAAAAATTTAGATATAGTCCCATATATATCTTCATCCGTTTTGCCTTTTATTGTGCACCAAACGTGTAATATCAGCCCGAATAGTATGGAATAGTATGGCATACAACCAAATAAGGCCTAAAAATAAGTATGCTAAATTTGATCGAAATCGGTTCAGATATAGATATAGCTCCCATATATATTGTTCATTCGATTTGTTATATTTGTCCTCCGCAGCCGTAATATGCACTCTGTAACAACAATTTTGGGGGAAATATATCAATATACCTTTGCTAAATTTTATCGAGATCGGTTCAGATTTGAATATAGCTCCCCTATATAACTTTGTCCGATTTACCTTTTATTGTGCACCAAACGTCCAATATTTACCCAAATAGGATGACATTTGGCACATACGACTGAATTGAGTCTAGAAGCTAGTATGCCAAATTTGAAGATCGATTCGGATATAGCTATAACTTCTATATATATTGTTCATCCGATTTGTTGTATTTGTTACCCACAACCATAATATGCACTCCGTAACAACGATATTCGGGGAGATGTATCAAATAAACCTCAGAAATATTTTTGCCAAATTTTATTGAGATCGGTTCGGATTTAGATGTAGCTCCCATATATATCTTTATATGATTTCAAATTAATTGTGCACCAAATGGGCAATACAAGTCCGAATTTAAAAGATACAAATGCTTCGACACATTTAGTCCTTTGAACTTTAAATTATAATTGTAATCATGGTGAGTATGATTGAATTCTCCCATAAAAAAAATTTAATTGTTATGTGAAGCTCTACTAAATTAGCAAAGTGGTGTAGGTTATCATAAAATCGGCCCGCCCGACTTTAGGACTTTCTTTACTGGTTAACATTTAGCGAACAATTTTCACTTCTATTCTCTCTCTCTCTCTCTCTCTCCTCTCTCTCTCTCTGTATAATTGCTCATGCATTTGGTAATATTAATTTTATTCAAATTATTAATACATGAATACAAAAAAATAATAATAATAATTACTAAATATGTCACTATTATTCTGAGGTTAATAAAATTAATTTATCATATTTTTTTCGTTTAACTTTTCCGTTTGACACTTGGCATAACGGTAAGCGATTAATTAATAACCCACGCACTTACTCAGCATGGAACCACCAACAACATCAATGAATAAAGAATGATTAAAATTATTGAACTGTCAAATCCAATGCCACAAGCAAAATGTTGTTAATTTTATGTTATGCCTTTCTGATAAAAAATCCCACTAAATTAAACGGAAGAAATAATAATTCAACAAAAAAGGAACGGCTATATATGCTGTATAGAAGTCTTTTTATAATTGTATGTTCCATTACGAACGACTGACCTTGGGGTATTTTTTGGTACCGACAAGATAATTAAGTTATTTATATCTATATATAAAAGAAAGTTGTATTAGCTACTATGCTTATGAAACGCTTGTGTGATTTCAACGATTCACACGAATTCGGAATTGTGTCTTGGCAGAAAAGGATGAAATCCAAAAAAATTCGTAAACGTATAAAAATTGAAAATTTTACTTTTGTTGCTCGGGGCAAAGTCATTAAAATTCCAAAAAGTGCAAGAACTTACACTGCAACAGAAAGAAAATAGGCTCTAAAGAGCTAAAGTGTTGCTTCGCTTGTTCAAAAGTGGTGAACTGCCGAATTTGGTTTTCTCCGCAGTTTGCAAACAAACAATATGATCGTGTTTACTTGCCAAAGAGGTCAGCTGAAAATGTGCACCTTCGGTTGGCCACCAGAACTCAAGCGGCGGCTATGCTGATGATGTGGGCCTCCATAACAGCCGATAGCTATATTAATCAACCGTGGCATCAGAATAAATGTCGAATATTGTCGCAAATATTCTGTAGGGTGTATTAAAGCCTTGGCCATTCCAACAGAACTCAGCAACATCGCACTCAGCACGCGCCAGCCAAGTATGTTTACAAAATGAGGTTCCTCGCTCAATTTCCAGCGCACAATGCCCACTAAAATCTCCGGATACCAATCCGTTGGACAATTGTGTCTGGAGAATTTTGGAAAACAAGGTTGGCACTAAAAAATTCCAAAATGTCGATCACCTCAAGCAAGCTCTTCGCCGAGAATGGGACAAAATAACGCAGAGCAATATTCGGGCAGCGTGTGACGGTTTCATTGGCCGTTTGAAGGCCATAATTCGTGCCACGGGTGAACAAATTCTAAAATTTGATACTTTTTCCGACATTTTTTCCTTTCATTCAATAAAATTAAAAAAAAAAAAATGTAAAAATTATGGCGTTTGACTTCGTTCCAGTTTTTTATCTCACCCTGTAAATACGAGTATGCTGTTGCTTCTTTTTTATTGACAATATCGTTAAATTTTTACATGGCTCTCTCTTCGTTTATAGTTGTCACTTTTATTTGTCTTTCGAAGTTTAGCACAGTTCAGTTCAGAGTTCAACAAGTTCAGAAACTAGACAAAACCCAATCATAAATGAATAATGAACTATTATTAATAAACACAAAACAGAATAACATAAAAACAGTCTGACTAATAAACCAGTAAAGAAAAGTCAACAGTCGGACTGGATCTATCATATTATACCCTACACCACTATGCAAATTTAGTAGAGCTCCCGTAACAAAATAATTTATTTGAAGAGCATATCACCTATCATCATTTGTCTTTATAGTAGTTATAGTTTTATTTCGGAGGGAACTAATAATTGGGAGGCATATCCAATTCTGAATCGATTTTCACTAGATCTGACGGAGACATTTTAAACTTTTATACCAAATGACATTTCTATAAAGTGCATGATATGACTTCGAGAAGGTTTTTAAATATATAGGAGCTGAGTTGCACAAAATGGAATCCTACGTCCCGAAATTCATTCCATTTGGCCTGTATTAACCATTATTCACACATAAACCTGAAATCGGATTAAGGCATATATGTGAGCTTTATCCAAATCTTAGCCATTCTCGATAAAATGTGGCAAAGGTATTTCCGAACTCTATTAGACATCTGGTACCAAATACCATTGTTGCCGAATGCATATTATGAATGTGGGTGACTTAAACACCAAATCAAATGAAACATATATATGGGAACTATAGCTATATTTCAACCGATTTTCTCCAAATTTGTTGTACTTACTTTTAAATTGAATTTGGTCGGATGTACCAGTATTCAGGAATATTTGACAGCTGAAGATATATATGGAAGCTATATCCAACTCTGAACCAATCGTAATACAATTTTGCAGGGGTATATCTGGGCTGTAGGTGATATCTGGCACCACATATGCACTCTTGTGGAGTGCATATTACGCATGTGAGGGATGCATATTACGGACGGATGGACTGACATGCATAAATCGACTCAGAAAGTGATTCTATGAAGATCCTCAAAAGTAACTATGGGGATATGTCGCTTCCTTCTCCATGTTACAAACAAATGCACAAAGACATAATACCCATACCACTATTTGGTGTAGGGTATAAAACTATTGTAGATGTTCGAACTAAACTGATATTTAGCATGAAAAACGACATGGAGGGAAGTATTGTTTTCAATAGCAAGTGAATATTCGTTGCTGACATAAAACTAAAACATATTGCAATGTGGGTTTATTGGGCTTTTATGGTCAAGTTAATTAAATGAAAATAAACGAAATTATTTCATGTTCTGTCAACGTTTCGTTGGCTTGTTTCCAAAATTTTCAAGAGCGTTTTTTATTGAATTCTGCTTATAAATGAGAAACATATTTCATTATTAGAATTTTGTTTGGTGACATATTCCACTTTAAATTGAACTTACATCAATAATTATGCATTATTTATTTCTTATTAATATTAATAAAATGGGACTCCACAACACTTAATTAATATAAAGTAAAAATAAATTATCAATAAAATATGAATCACACTTAAACTTAAGCTAAATCACAGAACCGTTTCTAAATAATCGCAATAGAATACTGTAGTTTATATTATATTGCAATTGTGTACAAATGTTTCACAGTATTTTCTAATTGGACTTAATTTTGTGAAAACTAAATTTAAAATAACGATTAATTGAGTTTTACTGTTACAAAGCTGTGGGTCTTTCAGAAAAGTATTTTAGCCAATATATATAGTTACGGCGTACAATAGGTCATGGAAAATTGATACGGTATTAAAAACTAAGATTATTTTTTTTGTTAAACCATATTATAACACAATATACTCCTGGAAATGTTAAAAAACACTGTTAAGGTCTGCTTTTTCTGTTTGAAACAGTCTTTATTTGCCAATGAAACACGAACGGCTACAAATAATTTGAATTAAAAACAAGTAAGCAAAGACTATAGTCGTGCGGGGCCGACCATGTGATACCCTACAACACTACAATATGTTAGAAGCCCCCTTATGCCCAACTCTATTTTGGAAGATTTCGCTTTTGAAATTATGTCACAGAGCACTGCCCAGATATTACTAGCATTTTGACCAGGGACATTTAACCAATATTGACGAATTTGGTCGTGCTGTTAGTTGTAGTGGTCCATTTTACAGCTAAATATAATCCAATGGTCATACATAATGCCAGACTTCTTCCCTGTCCCTAACTTTCTCCTCAGGCGTGTCGATTGCCTTCAATTGTGTGATCAGGAAATTTTCCCTGTTTTTGAATATTGTGCGATCATCTCCAAAAGCAAGAGATCCCTCTGTATCTCTAAATTTAGACTCATCTATATGATTTGCTTGTCTAGGATATTTGGCTATATTCGTCAACAAAATTAGCAAAAAAAAAGGCAGAAGTTCATATTTTGTGTATTTCGGCTATCGCCTGTAAGTAATGTTGGTATTTTTCAGACAAAAGTAGTGGTTCATTCTACCCGCTGTCCTAAACTCTAACTTCATGCGAGATTTCGAGTTCATTAGTTTCTATTTGTGACCTTTATAAAGGCTGCAAAATCGGGAACATTTTAGTTGTTGGTCCATTTTAACCCCTAAACATATTGCGGACATCTTTGAAAACAATAGGCCTAGCCCTTCTGAGCCTAACCCTACCCTTTTTGTGAGGATCGGACGATAATTGCAATCTGTATATAATTTCCCAGACCTGTGTTTTAAGGTGGAAAAATATTACAAAATGTATGCCTTAATATTATAAGTCAAATTGAAAAAATCGCATGCGATAAGATAAGAAAAGATAAGAAATATGAAAAAAATTAAAAAATGTCACAAAATACTACAAAATCTATATTAACATAATTTTTGACTTATTTTTATGCGATTTTTTAGATTTTATACTTTTATGTCAAGAGCGCGTTCTTAATTGGCAAAATTTGTCAAAATCGGTCCAGCCATTCTTGAGATATAAGCATTCCATCTTACATTCCTTTTCTTTGTATATACACATTGTATATATTTCGCTATATATATCCGATATATTTACTATCGGCATCTACGTAACGGTCAGAATTTAGCTGTTCGCCTATTTATGATTTCGCCGGGACTAAAAATATTCGCGGTTTAATGGAAATTTGTCTTTTATTTAACACAAATGTATAGTCTTTTTCACCCACTAAATATTACACGATGGCCATCAAAATTGGAAGGCTTCTGCCCAGCCCCAGCCCTATGCTAATTTCCGCGTCGATTGGTCCATAATTGCGACCTGTAGAGCAACTGCAAAATCAAGAAAATTTTCAGTTTTTGGTCAATATCATGCGATCCTCTCCAAAAGAAATAGGGTTCTATTCGTGAAGATCGGGCCATAATTGCGACTTGTAGAGTGATTACAAATTAACATGGACAGACGGACGGACGGACATACATAGCTAGATCGACTCTGCTCGGCGAGATAGGAAGAACCATATATACTTTCCTAGGTGGGAAATCAATATTTCGAGGTGTTACATAATTTTTGGCCCAATCAAACTTATAATACCCCCAACATATAGTGTTGTAGGGTATAAATAGTAAGGTATGTTGGAGGTTTGCTGTAATATCACTGATTGTGAAATATAAATTTTTGAAATGCTTGGCTCGAAATACGTTTACGGACCTTTGTATATAATAATAAAAGATGCTTTATCCGTCTAATTTTACACTGTTTAACTTTGATGTGATTAATTATTTACATTTCTTTATCTTGTCAAAAGTGAACAAACAAATTGATGTGGTCACTGACAATAAAACGTAGAAAGCTTCGTCGAAAGCATCCATGATTGACAAGCAATCATTGGTAACGCATACTTTGAAAAATTATCCCCAATTCTGTGATTAGCCCCCTTCCGTATTTGTCTTTGATATTTAGATCTGTTGTGACAGTAATATTCCAGAATAAAATGTATGACACAGTGGCTGAAGAATTATTGTAGATAATTATTCTAGTTAATTCAAGATTAATATAACGATATAATTTAAGTGAGTTTGTAATATTTTGATGATTACCACCCACTGTATCATCCATTTTTTATCTGTTTGGCTGTGTTTCAGTGTCAATCAAATCTAAAAATTGAAAAACACCCTTCTACATTGTAATGAGAAGAGTAGAATCATGCGATTTGATTTCTAATGTTTTTGTATGAAACCATAACTGTGGTTATAGATAGCCTCAGACACAGCAGCATAGAAGAACAATAGATGTGAACACAGTAGTCCAAAGTCCTACAAACTTACATCGACTACCTTGTGTATGCTTATTCAGAAATTTCGTATGCTAATTTTATGGCAAACAAATGAATGAGAATGGTCAATATCATGCTGGGGAATGTTCAAGGGTGCCATATGAATTTTGCACTAGATTTTTCATAGAATATTGGTAATATCGCTTTTTTCTTCGCCCTACATTGTTTTGCAAAAAAAAATTAAATGAAATAATCCAATTTACATACAATAATGACCACGTATTTGAAATGATAATTAAAAATAAAAAATCATTTAGTCTCAGAACATTAGGAAAAAACCACTGAAATAAAAAGCGAAAATTTTGTTTTAAAAGTTTATTAGTTATATATAGAAATAAATTGGGAAAGTATTGTTTTAAAATAAGGCTTCATATGTCAACGAAATTATTTTCCTCAAGAATACTAAGTAGAATAAGAAAAGAAATTTCGCATCGGACTTATTGCACTGTGAACTTATCTCATATCCCATTTCAAAATGCAGATCGCATTTATTATCCGATTAAGATCAAATTTTCCAAACAATATTTGTTTGGCCCAAGGACGAACCCTATTGGAATTGGTGATAATTGGTTCAAATTTAGATATATCTCGCATATACATCTTCAACTGATTTCGGCTTAATTATGTACCAAATGGCCAATATCATTCAAAATGACCTGATATTTGCACATCCAACCGAATTCAGTATTGAGGCGAGTATATTAAATTTGGATAAATTCGGTTCAGATATAGTTATAGCTCCCATATATATGTTTCATCCGATTTGGTATTTTAAGTCCCTTACATGCGTAATATGCACTCCACAAGAATGATATTTGGCACCAGATAACTTGTGAAGCTCACAAATATCTCTATCAAATTTTGTCGAGATGGGATTTAAATATATAGCTCCCATGTATATTTCTTTTTCCGATATCATGTTTATTGTGCACCAAATGGCTAATATCAGCTCAAAATGAACTGAATTTTGGCAGCTCCGACTGACTTATCCTAGAAAAAAGTACTTCAAATTTTGTGCAAATCGGTTCAGACATATACATATATATTTCATCTGATTTGGGATTTTAAGTCCCTCACATGCATAATATGCATTCCACAATAATGATCGTTGGTACTAGATATCATATAAAGCTCAGACATAAGTGCCTATAATTTTTTTAAAATCGGTTCAGATTTTGATAGGGTTCCCATAGCTAATATCATCTCAAATGGACTGAATTTTTTGGAACTTCCGACGGAATTCAGGCCAGAAGAAAGTACCTCAAATTTTGGTAAAAATCGGTTTAGATAAAGCTATAGCTCTTATATATATGTTTTATCCGATTTGGTGTTAAAGTTCCTTATATGCGTAATATGCATTCCACAACAATAATCTTTGGTACCAGATATCAGATACAGGTCAAAAATATCCCTGCCAAATTTTATCGAGGTCGGTTCACATTTTTATATACTTTCGATATACATTTTCGTTCGATTTCGCCGTTATTGTTTACAATATTAGATAGATTTTTACATATTCAACCGTATTTTTCATTTTGGTGAAACTCGGTCCGGTATATTTATTGCTCCAATAAATATTTTTAATATAAATCATTTCGAACCTGTAGTTCATAGTTGGTATGATCTATTTCACATAAATTCCCAATATAATTTTTTTTTGTTACGGGAGCTCTTCTATCTACGCATAGTTGTGTAGGGTATTATACAGTCGGCATCGCTTGACTTTTGACCTTTCCTTACTGGTTGATCTATACCCACGGGTCCATTCTGTAACTTTTATCGATTGAAAAGTTGTTACCGTTATTTTGTCATTATAACAAAATTTCACATTTTTGATCCGTTCCAAGTTCAAGAAGCTTCTTAATTTTTTTGAGTTTTGAATAAATGCTTTAAATCGGAATAGTTTATCCTTTTGCGTAGCATATTCCCCTTCCGTAATGTTACCTGACCTGCTTTTAAAAGCGACTTACTGCACGAGAATATGTGTGGGTGTGTTTGCAAAAGGCATACAAATTTTGCTTTCGTAATTCATGAGATTTCTTTTTTTCAACACGTACTTGAATCACCGCATACTTTTAATCTTTTAGTTATAGAAGAATGTCAGTACTATTCCACAAATTCTAAATTCTATTCTTCTGAAAATTCTAAGAAAAGGCCTGCTGGAACATACAAACGCGACAGAATGTATGTAGCACCTAGAACTTAGTTCAGTTTGTTCATTGTTTTAAGAAATTCATAGAGTTACTTGCTCTGATGGCTTTGTGTAGAAGAGGGTGATGAAAAGCTGAAAGTGGTCCGTAAGCTTTAGATTTACTTTAATAATTGTATATATCGGTGTCCATTTTTATGTGATGAAACTTTTAGATGCAAAATGTACCAATTGTCCAGTGGACAATTTTCATGAAAATACAAAGGTTATTCCTTTTCGGGTTGGGCATTACCTATCCAAACATTATATAGTAAATATAATATCCCCACCCAGCTTGGTCAAGAAGGGTCTGCATCGATAAAAGAGAGATGCCTAAGTCTATAAATCAAGAAGCCTATCAAACAGACCTAAATAACACACATACTGTGCAGTCAACCTCTACAGGGTGAGATAAAAAAAACCTGCAACAAAGTCTAACGCCATATTTTTTACACTTTTTTTAACTTCATTGAATGATAGCAAAAAATGTCGGAAATAGCATCACATTTTAGAAAATTATTCAGATTTGTTCGAATTGGTTTGGCACGAATTATGGCCGTCAAACAGCCAATGAAACCGTCACACGCTGTCCGAATGTTGCTCTGCGGTATTTTGAACCCTTCCCGGCGAAGCGCTTACATGAACTGATTGACACTTTAGCATTTCTTAGTGCCAAGTTTGCTTTCCAAAATACTCCAGACACAATAGTCTAACGGATTGGTATCCGCAGATTTTTGGTGGTGAGCTGGCAGGCGAGGAACCTCATTTTGTAACCATTCTTGGGTGGGGCGTGCTAAGTGCGATGGTGTTGAGTCCTGTTGGAATGTCCAAGGTGCGGACATAATTTTTGCGTGCCCAAGCTACACCCTCCAATATATTTTCGCGATAATGTTCGGCATTTATTCTGATGCCACGGTCGATTCATACGAGCGGAGAGCGATCATCGGCTGTTATGACGGCCCACACCATCACCATGGCCGGGGCTTGAGTTTTGGTGGTCAACCGAAGGTGCACATTTTCTTTGACAAGTAAACACAATCATATTGTTTGTTTACAAACTGCTGTGCAAAGAATGTTTTCTCATCGGAAAAAACCAAATTCGGCAGTTCACCACTTTCGGCCAAGCGAAGCAACTCTTTAGCTCTTTTGAGTCTATTTTCGCTCTGTTGCGGTGTCAGTTTTCGGCCATTTCGAACCATTTCTGTTGATGTTGCTGTTTTGTTCCGTCCACTTCCTTGACGTCGGAGACACAAAAGATTTATCCACATTGAAATACTGGAGTGTTTTAACGATAGCTCTTGTGGTTTTCCAGGGAAAACCATTAGATAATGGGTAAAACACATGAAAAAATTAAGTCTGTGAAGATATAACCGATCTCGACATTATAAGAGAGAAATAGATCACCAACTCTATAAAAAAATAATTGAATGACTGCTGCGATAAACGATTACATTTACTCTATCCTGTAATGCTTAAACCATTTAGAAGATTTACTTGTCAAATTTATTCGTTAAAGTAGCAGGCATATCTATATCTATAAAAGAGGAAAATGTTTGTATGTTTGGAATTTATGGACTCGAAAACCGCTGAACAGATTTTCCTGAAAATTTGCATGTATACTGCAACATCGCCTGAAAGGAACATAGGCTATATACATTTTTGAAATTCCACTTGGAAGTGGAGATATAGCATCAGAATCGGAGGTACCTCCCAAAAATTTAGATTTTGTATGCACATATCTATTGATCGATTACAGATACAGTTTCCCAATTTGGAATTTGGAACAAAAATAAATTTGCAAAATTATATTGAAATCGGCTAAGATTTGGATATAGCTCCCATATATATTTTCGGCCGATTTCAGCATTTGATGCACCAAACACGCTATGTATCCCAAATTTCAATTAAATTTGAATTTTATCTAAAAAATTGATCTCCCAAATTATATTGAAATCGGTTCATATTTGGATATAGCTTCGACATATATTTTCGACCGATTTCGTTCATTTGATGCCTCAAACACGATATGAATGTTCGATTCCAATAAAATTTGGAATGTTTAACGGGATTTGATCCGAAAATAAATTTATCAAATTATATTGAAATCGGTACAGATTTGGATATAGCTCCCATATATATTTTCGGCCGATTTCATGTATTTGGTGCACCAAACACGATATGTATGTCCAATTTTAATGAAATTTAAAATAAGTAACGAAATTGGGAGCAAAAATGAATTTGTCAAATTATATTGAAATCGATTCAGATTTGGATATAGCTCCCATATTTATCGTCAACCGATTTCTTTTATTTGATGCACAAAACACGATACATATTTCCGATTCCAATGAAATTTGCCATGAGTGACTAAATTTGGCACAAAAATTAATTTGACAAATTATATTCAAATTCGCTCAGATTTTATTATAGCTCCCCGATTTCGCATATTTGATGCACCCAAAGCGAGAGAAACGAAATGTGGCACCAGAAAAAAATAGCCAAATTATATTGAAATCGGTTGAGGTTTGGGTGTAGCTAACATATATATTTCGGCCGACTTCATGTTATGCAGCAAACACGATACATATGACCGATTCCAATGAAATTCAGAATGTGTGGCGGAATTTGGTTATAATAATAAATGTGATAAATTAATTGCAAATTAGTTAAGATTTGGACATAGCTCCCATATATATATATTCTCTGCCGATTTCACATACTTGAAGCACCAATTTCAATGAAATATCAAAGTTGTGGCGGAATTTGGTGTAAAAGTAAATTTTTTAAGATTATATTTAAATCGGATCGGATTGGGATATGATTTTAATAAGAACCATTGACCCACAACGCCTTAGGCTAACACTAAAAAACGACACAACAATTAATTTGAAATACGCTTATTGCGGACAAGTATGTTGCTACCTCGAATTCCCTAATAGCAATAGAAATGCCACTCAACTTCAAAAAATTGATCTTTCCTGCACGCTTGGTATTTGCTATGAAATAAATAAATCCAAAGGACAAACCCTTCGTGTATGCATGTCATGTTACTGCTTTTCTAATGGGTTTATTTATTAACGCAGTAAAGTAGTGCAATATATATTTTTACATAGTGCAATATATATTTCAACATATATATTTGTAAATAAAATTTTGAATGCATATAAAATCAAAAGCGGTAGCGAAGCGCACCGGGTTCAGCTAGTATCTCATATAACAGTTTCCCCTGATATAATTTGCAAAAATTCACTATTTTTTACTCGTTTTTGCATACATATATTTCTATTCGTATCTCACAAATATAAATGTGTTGATTTAATTTCATTTTAACACTTGGACACTTCAGATTAATTGGTTTCAGCAAAAGTTCGTTAATTGACATTCGAGAATAAATTTAAACATAATGATGCCATGTACAGAATTTACCATCAGCCAGACACAAAAGACGTTGGTCTGAAGCAAATATTGAAGCTTAACGGATGTGATGACGGAACTTAAATGGGTTCATGCTGTTTTCTCGAACGACATTTTTATACCCTACACCACAAAGTGGTCAGGGTATTATGTCTTTGTGCATTTGTTTGTAACAGGCAAAAGGAAACGAGATAGACCCATTGTTCCTTTTGATGATCTTCATAGAATCACTTTCTGAGTTGATTTATGCATGTCAGTCCGTCTGTCCGTCCATGTATTCTTGTAAACAAAATGCAGGTCGCATTTATTATCCGATTGAGATGAAATTTTGCAAATAACATTTGTTTGGCCCAAGAACGAACCCTATTGAAATTGGAGATCATCGGTAAAAATTTAGATATAGCTCCCATATATATCTTCGTCCGATTTGCCTTTTATTGTGCACCAAACGTGTAATATCAGCCCGAATAGTATGGAATTTTGCATATACAACCAAATTAGGCCTGAAAATAAGTATGCCAAATTTTATCGAAATCGGTTCAGATATAGCTATAGCTCCCATATATATTGTTCATTCGATTTGTTATATTTGTCCTCCGCAGCCGTAATATGCACTCTGTAACAACAATATTTGGGGAAATATATCAAATGCAGCTCAGAAATACCTTTGAATTGATAAATTGATTGATAGAATTTGAAACAATTTCTAATTAGTCTCAAAGGGGCTCGTTAAAATGCAAAAAAAAGTTAAAGATCAATTTTATTGATATAAATTTTACGCATCAACAGTTTTAAATTTTTTACGCATCAACAGTTTTACCTTTCAAATCCTGCCAATCAATGAAAGCTTAATGAGATTTCTGAAAAAAACTTTAAACAAACAAGGCGAAAAACTTGTTCAACTATTCGTCTCCTTTGACGCAAAAACTAAAATTGTCGTCATTAGTCAGGCAATGCAGTAGCAAGCTTTACAATCTTGAAACTAAAAATGCATTCTGTTCTTGTCTTGTGTGCTTAATTTCATGCCCTTAATGCAAAACGAATGTTTTCTATAATTTTTATACCCTACACCACGATATGGTCAGGGTATTATGTATTTGTGCCCTTGCTTGAAACAGACAAAAGGAAACGAGATAGACCCATAGCTCCTTTTGATGATCTGCATAGAATCACAATCTGAGTCGATTAATGCATGTCCTTCCGTCTGTCTGTCCATGTATTTTTGTAAACAAAGTGCAGATCGTATTTCTTGCCCTATCCAGATGAAATTTTGCACAAATCATTTGTTTTGCCCAAGGACTATTGAGCCTATTGAAATTGGAAATAATCGGTTAATAATTAGATATAGCCCCCATATATATCTACGTCCGATATGCTTTTTATTGTGCACCAAACGTGTAATATCAGCCCAAATAACATGCAATATTACACATACGAACAAATTAGGCCTGACAATAAGAATGCCAAATTTGATCGAAATCGGTTCAGATATAGCTATAGCTCCCATATATATTGTTCATCCGATTTGTTATATTTGTTCTGTAACAACGATATTCAGGGAAATATATCAAATACAGCTCAGAAATATCTTTGACAAATTTTATCGAGATCGGTTCAGATTTGGACATTGCTCCCATACATAACTTCGTCCGATTTGCATATTATTGTGCAACAAAAGTGTAATATTAGCCCAAATGGCATGGAATTTGGCACTTACGACAGAACTGAAACTAGAATATCAAATTTGGTGAAGATCGGTTCAGATATAGCTATAGCTCCCATATATATTGTTCATCCGAATTGTTATATTTTTTCCCATAGGCATAATATACACTCCGTAACAACGAATTCAGGTAAATATATCAAATACAGCTCAGAAATGTCTTTGCCAAATTTTATCGAGATCGGTTCTGATTTGAATATAGCTCCCATATATGTCTTAATGCATTTTCAAGTTAATTGTTTACCATATGGGCAATACAAGTCCGAATTGAAAAGATACAAATGATTCGGCATATTTAGTCCTTTGAACTTTAAATTATAATTATGATTCAATTCTCCCATAAAAAACTTTAAAAGTGGTGTGGGTATCATTAAGTCGACCCGTCCGACTTTAAGGCTTTCTTTACGGTTTTTTTTTTTTTTTTTGGTTTAGTGATTTGAATTTTTTCAACGACTTAGTTAACTTTTCTAGTCGGCCATTGGAAAAATTGGTAATAGACTCAATTTATGTTTTACAGAGGGCGGGTATATTAAAATTGTCATTCCGATTGTAACACATCCACATACTCATCGAAGACCCCAGAATTAATATATATTGTGATCAGCATAACATCCAATGTGGATTGAACGATATCCTTCAGTACATGAGTCTACAGTCCATAATATTTGGCTCAGAGCATAATAATTTGAATGTCTACGATAATTGACATGGAAAATTAGGTATATAGGTCCACTACTTTGTATATCCCATCTATTTAAGGTATTTTAGCCCCAATTATCCATGGAATTGTTTCAAATTCCTAAATTTTAAGGGTCTGTTATACTATCTTTATCCGCTGGCAGAACAATGTCAATACAGCTCCACGCTTTTTTATAGCCCCCCTTATAACGGTACCGCCTGATATTTAGTGATTGTTTTTTTAATGTTTCAAATTCGGCATTTAAAAATCGCGATGTATAAGAACCACTGTAGCGGGGGTCACATTACTCTGCCGAACTTTTTATTTGGATTTATTATTTGGTCAAAAATTTAATCCGAATTTGCTATAAATTGGCAGTTTTTATTCCCAGTGTGTAGGAAATATTTTACCCAAACCTACATAGATCCGAGTTTTGGTATGGTCCCAAAATAATGGTACGTCCTTGTAATCGGAATTTAAATGATTTTTCCTGCATTTTCTACAGGAATTCTTTCAGGTATTTCGTGATAGAAATGTTCCGATTCAGGTTCACGCAATACATCCTTATTGTAATAATTTTAGCCACGTCTTCATATAATCCCTATATAACTGCACCACCCGGTATTCCGCATTTTGATGAACCAAAATTATTAGAAACGACCTCAGTTCGCTAACGTTTTTCAGATTCGGCAAACGTAAAGGCCTTGGTTCAGAGGACTAGACCTTTTTTACAAGTTACTCATAAATACCAATAAATTTAAGCATATCGTTTGTAATGGAAGTTTGTATGTGGGACATGACACAAAACTTATAAGTCAGATATTTGTTACCAGGAATACCCTCCACCATTTGAAACTAATTTAGCAATTTTCAAAAAATAAAATCCGTTAAAAATTCTGTTAATTCTGTTACCAAATGTAGCCGTCATATTAGGGTTTAAACGACGACGTGGACCTGCATAGGCAACTTTAGTCAAAAGCCATTATAATGTTCAAATGCGAAACTTGAAAAAAATATCGGTGAATAATGTAGCTAAAATCATCAAAATAGGGAGATACTTTTATATGGGGGCTATACCAAAGTATGGACCTGCACAGACAATTTTCTACCTTAGGCTGGAGTATTCATTACGAACTTCAAATACCACATTTGAAACAATTCCAATGAATAATATCGCTAAAATCATCAAAGTTCCGAAATTAGAGAGGTGCCGTTATGTGGGGGCTATACCAAAACGTGGACCTATATGACCCATTTTCAATACCAAAAGTCCTGCAGACATAATATACATTTGAGTAAAATTTTATCAATCTACTTCATTTCGTTCGGAAGGAAGAGTGTTTTCCACAAACGGATAGAGGGATGGACATCGCTAAACCGATATAAAATTTTATGCTGATGAAGAATACATACTTTGTGGTGCGTAAAATGTATATTTCGAGGTGTTACAAACGGAAGGACAAAGTTAATATGCCCTCCATACAATGATGGAGGGTATAAAAAAGAGTTGGAAAAAAAACCAACCAGAATTTAGTTCACACACTTATTTAGTTGTCGCCTGCGTAACTCAAGGCAAGATGCAGTGCATATTTAGAACGTCCATAAAAACTTCAAAAGCACAACAACAACTGAAGGAAAATGTGTATCTAGCCGGAAGTAAAAACAAAAGTTGTTTGAGAGTATTTCTAGTTAAATGTTGGTCCGTGGATAAGAGTAAAATAAACTCCTTTGGAAGTTGTAAAAACTGGAGGAATGTTTGAATAAAAATTGTTCGTTCAGTTGTATCTGTGAAATTATGTGGCTTGAATTTCATAACTTTTATAATACATGCATTTTAGTATTACATTTGTGTTTCTTAACAGTGTAGATTTATGTTAATGCGGATACGGACTTGTATTATAGCCTATATAGTGTTGGGAAACGTTTTTAATGAGAGTTCGCGGGAAAATCTGTGTCTAGTGTCATAGAACTTCGTGTGAGGTTTTCCGCTGTGAAATCTAACATCTGTGTACCATGGTTTCCTCCTGAGAGGAAGCTAAATGATACATCTGGGTCACACAGTCTGAAGTAATTAACAGCTACGATAGGTCTCAAAAATTAGATGCTAACATACGAAATGTAAAAAAAAGTGAAACAATTGTGCCTAGTTATCTGTTTTCATAATTTTACATGTACAAGAAAAATGTAAATCTCTGATTTTCTGGAAAACAGGTTGAGTCGACATATACCAATTTTGAGCTAATGGCAAAAACGTTTGTGTATCCCTTGATATTTTTTTGACATAAAGTGGACAGTTAGAAATGGATTACAGTCAGTTGGGAGTGGCTATATGGTCAAATGTATTGATATGTATATAAAGAAGACTACTTGCAAGAAATACACGCTTATGTTGGGAGTTTGTAAGTAAATCAGTGTTCTGTCTGTTGGAGTAAAATTTTATGCAGAACATTGAATTATGGCACAAAGTATAACACTTTCTTTCTTGATTGGAATGAAAAAATTGACATCCTCTGAACGTACAATTTACAAAAAATCATCCTGAATTTCATATTTCGGGTTCTCTCTTAAAAGATTTTAATATAAGTCCAATTTTCAGCATAGCTTTATTAATTTATCGTAAACCAACAGAAGTTATTTCATTTAGCTTATTCTTCAAACGCAACTTAGAGGAAACATCACAATTTTTATTAAGTTTCGTTATGACTTTTCCGACAAGTTAATGTTACGTCATTCTCAATGACATATTTGTCGTTACACTTGTTGGCACCACTGACGATGTTGTCGTCGCCATAGTGTCATTGCCCGTTATGTTGGGGCAATCCCAAAACGTGGACCGACATTACACTTTTCAGTGCCTACACCCTAGACATAATAAGAACTACTGTGACAAATCTCTACGTCAAATGATATGGGCTGTATCGCGATTTCAACAGACGGACAAAAAAATTAATATACGCTCCTTTCCAAGGTGGAGGGTACAAAAATCGCAAGAAACTATATCAAACTTTCAGTTGACAATTTTCGCACCAGAAAACCAGTAAAGAAAGTCTTAAAGTCGGGCGGGGCCGACTTTATGATACCCTACACCACTTTGCTAATTTAGTAGAGCTCCGCACGCATAATCATACACGCTATGATTATAAGTATAATTTAAAGTTCAAAGGACTAAATATGCCGAAGCATTTGTATCTTTTAAATTCGGACTTGTATTGCCCATTTGGTGCACAATTAATTTGAAATCGGATAAAAATATATATGGGAGCTATATCCAAATCGGAACCGATCTCGATAAAATTTGGCAAAGATATTTCTGAGCTGTATTTGACATATTTTCCTGAATATCCTTGTTACAGAGTGCATATTACGGCTGTGGGTAACAAATCGGATGAACAGTATATATGGGAGCTATATCTATATCTGAATCGATCTTTACCAAATTTGACATACTAGCTTCTAGACTCAATTCGGTGGTAAGTGCCAAATTTCCCATTTGGGCAAATATTAGACGTTTGGTGCACAATCAATCTCCAATTTCAATAGGGTTCGTCCTTGGGCCAAACAAATGATTTGTGCAAAATTTCATCTGGATATGGCAATAAATGTGAACTGTACTTTGTTTACAAAAATACATGGACAGACGGACGGACGAACATGCATAAATCGACTCAGTATGTGATTCTATGCAGATCATCAAAAGGAACTATGGGTATATCTCCTTTCCTTTTGCTTGTTACAAACAAATGCACAAATACATAATACTCTGACCACCTTGTAGTTTAGGGTATAAAGATGGAACAACCCAACAACCAAATTCAACATTAAAGTTTAAATATCTTCATGAAATACTTATTCTATATTATACTTATTATACATTTCTATAAACCCAAGATCTAGTATTAACATGGAGCCATTGAACTCATAAAACGCGAAATTAATTTCCGATTCCATTTAGACTTGGCACATCTGAATACTTCTACTAACACAGGATATGTTATAAAAAATGGTAGAGATCGGATAATTTCTTCTGGTAGCTTCCCCACAAAGGGTCAAAGTTTTGAATAACCAAAATGTTTATAAAATCCAAAATAAGCATCAGATTTTCTTTATATTTCACACATCCCATTATTTCCACTAACAAAAGATCTGTTGTGAATATCCATGAAGCTCATACAAAGCGAGATTAACATTCGATTCCATTCAAGACTTCGTATATCTCAATATTTCCATCAACACAAGATCTGTTATAAAGATGGTAGAGATCACCCCATTTCTTTTACTAGCTACCCCCATAGGGTTCAAGATTATGAAAAACAAAACGATTAAAGAAAGCAAAATAAGCATTCAACACTCTTCAAATTTTACACATACAAACATTGTAGATAATACAATATCTGTTGTGCAGATGATATATATCTGTGAACCCCCTCTGGTTCCTCACTCACAAAGGGTCACAATTTTCAATACTTTTATCTGTCATGATTTACGAACAAGTCTGCGATTCTTTACAACTTTCTATATCTAAATATATATCTCTTTGCCAGAAACCTGAGATGAATATGGAATTTATCGGAATTTATTATTTTCCATAAATTGGACATAAATGTTCGATTTTCTTGTAATATTGCCCATACCAATGTTTCTATATGTATTAGATGAAGCATGAAAATGGAATACTTCGTTCGACTATATCTGGTACATCACGCACATGTTAACATTTACTAAATATTATCATATATGTCATTTAAGTGA
This sequence comes from Musca domestica, assembly GCF_030504385.1. Taxonomy (NCBI): domain Eukaryota; kingdom Metazoa; phylum Arthropoda; class Insecta; order Diptera; family Muscidae; genus Musca; species Musca domestica. The sequence goes on along the minus strand of NW_026712230.1, from coordinate 8,712,800 downwards.
AGAATGTTACCAATATAGTCCAAACCTGTCACGTCGCAAAATTTATATCATATTTATTTAGGTCCGAAATGTATCGAAATGGGTTAAATATTTGAATAATCATAACAGAAGTCAAAATAATTTTAAGTAATCGTACATTGGCTGAGGTAACTTGTTTCCCGTATCACACATAGAAAATACTATTACAGAAGTAATCCATAAGTTTAGCTTTAACGACATGTCATCAAGTTTAAATTGAATTAATTAAATGAAACACTTTGGTTTTTTTCAAAAATTCTTTGGAAACAAATTTGTAAAGCTTCCGTTCATTCTTCAAACATAACGGTAATGATACTCACAATCGAAAATCAAAAAATGATTCCCATAATGCATGGCAGCCTCAAGCTATTTGCAATCATTCAGGTGATAAATGCCATGTTTTACAATGTATATGTATCTATGTCTATACATGGATTGTAAAGTTGAAATAGCGCAACGAAAGAAAGCTCCAATTTAAATGCTAATATAACACAAATAATATAAAACATTCTTCCTCGAATATTATATACGAATTTAATTTGGAACAATTTGTGTTTGGATGAGTTGCCAAGAAAGAAGTAAGGGTAGTATAAGAATTTAGTGCAATGTCATTTCCAAAAAAATACATTTTAACAAGTAAGCAAAGGTTATAGTCGTGCGGGGCCGACCATGTGATACCCTAAAGTACTACAATATGTTAGAAGCCCCCTTATGTCCGAATCCATTTTGGAATATTTCGCTTTTGAAATTATGTCATGGAATGTAAAAGGTCTGCGGTCGAAATGTTTGCGTGCCCAAGGCTTAAATACACCCTCCAGAATACTTTCGCGATTATATTTTGTATTTATTCTGATGCCACGGTCGATTAATACGAGCGAAGAGCGACCATATGCTGTTATGACGGCCCACACCATCACCAGGACGGCCCACACCGGCGCTAGGTCTGGTGGTCAATCAAGGGTGCACATTTTCAACTGACCTCTTTAAAAAGTAAGCACGATGATTTTGTTTGTTTACAAACTACTGGACAACGAATGTTTTCTCATCGGAGAAATAAAAATTCGGCAGTTCACAACTTTCGGCCAAGCGAAGCAACTATAGCTCTTTTGAGTCTATTTTCTTTCAGTAGCGGTGTAATATCTTACACTTTTTGGAATTTCAATTGCTTTACCCCTAGCTCGTTTTTCAATATTTGCCGAATGGAATATTGCGATATGTTCAGTTCACGAGCCATTTTTCGGCCTCTGCGACGCGGGTTTCGATCAAGTTGCTTCTTTTCTTTTAGAACCGTTTCTGCTAATGTTGTTGTTTGCTTCCGTCCACTTCCTTGATTTCGGGCTACGCTACCAGTATCACGGTACCGAGCGATGGTATGAAACACAAAAAATTTATTCATATTTAAATGCTGGAATGCTCTAACAATAGCCACTTGTAGTTTTTCAGCCAAATAGAAAGAAATCACACTATCACGCTTGAATTTCATCACGAATAACTTTTTTTCTGGAAAATTCTCACCAAAATGCTTTTGTACGCTTGTAAAAAATATAATGAGCTGTCACTGGAATAATTTTAACAGCTGTCGGACGAGTGGCATAAAAATGACAGCAGTCTGAAGTTGATGCAGTTTGTAGTGTGACGAAAATCTATGGAGGTCCAGTTATGGGATCCTTTCCAAAACTTTGACTTATATGAACAGTGCCCTACTTACTAGGAACACAATCTGCAAATTTGGTTTCAAATTGTGACTAAAACATCTAAAGCACATAAAATCTGGGTATACAGTTATATGGTGGCTATACCGAACATGAACTCGATGTTCCATTTTCATTACCAACTAATGAACAAAAACAAAGGCAGACCGACGTTTGTTGTTCTATGATGAACATGAATATATATATACTTTATGGGGTCTCTGACGAATATTTAGAGTATAACGCTAGGAAAGTCAATTTAATATACCCTCCTTTCCATGGTGGATTGTATTCAAAATCGTTTACCTCATTTGCTTCGATATCAATAAAACTTTCCGCATCCGCCTCAGACCATGGTTTCGCAATTTTGGGGTAAGTTTGAGGAAAATTCCAGACGAGTTACGAAAAGTAGTAAGTAAGATGTAGTGTTGGATTGTGAATTCTTCGTCTTCTACAACGTATTCTGCCAAATTATTTACAGGACAAAATAATTTGAACAGGATACATTTTTCAAAGACATAGAAGTATAAAGATAGGACAAGTCAGAGTCAAAATATTGTCACCAGGGGTATTTGCCTCTGTTGTTACGATATCATAACAACATAATCATCAATGTTAAGTTATTTTAACAGAAAATGCAATTTTCAATTAATTGAAAATATCAATGGAATGCAATTTTGAGCCCAAATTTTTGGTTTACAGAAAATGTTATTCGTAAAATTGCTCTGTAAATATGATTTTGTGAGCAGCGCCCCTATATATATTTCACATTAATTATTATTCCATAATGCATTTTGTCCAGTCTTTACCATTTTAGGTCTTTGCATTTTTCTTCTTTAGGGCTTTGTAGTGTCTCCTTTTCTGAATATCCGATTCTTTACTCCATGTCACTTTGCATTTACGTGAAACAATTTTACACACACACTCATTTCAAATATCAGCCTGATTTTGGTAATTTCCTTGGATGCCAATTTGATTCAATATTCAACCTATTTGTTATGAACAGCATAATTTAAAAACATTTCCCGTACCTTCAAGTTTAAATTTTCTCTATATTCATTTCTTGGTAGAATACTGTAATTTCTCAGTAACAACTTTTCAAATTAAACCCCGGTAAGCCATAACTCTTTCGAGTTGCAAATATGTTTATGCCTGTGAGGAATCAGTATGATTGGAACGTGGTTTCAAGAATGGATTTTGTGTAAACGTGTAAATTCAACTGAAAGAGATTCCTTCAGTTTGGTTGAATCTTTTCATAAATATGTGTGTCTGTAACTTTCAGGTTCTCTGTTTAAGAATAAGCGAATGACTGTGTTTGTTTGAAATTTTGGTATAGTTCATAAATTATGCACCATTTTAAGAAGTGGTACATATGTATGTAAAAATAATAATATTATATGATAAAATATTAAGAATTCGTGGAGCCTAACTGGTATTGGTCTTTAATACAGAGCGATTACTCAATTAGTGTCTGCGAAAAGACAGATGCTTGTTCAGCTATTATTATTTGTTTATGTCTGATAGAAAAACCCACTCCCTATGGCGGTAGGCTTTTTTTCAACATTTCTTTTTAAAAACTCATTGAAATTAACTTACTCCTTACGGAGGCTAGCATAGGTTCCATACTTAAACCTGTGAAGGAAAAATTATACTAAACCCAAAACGAAGTAAAATTCTATTCTGATCAAGAATATATTTAGTAGCTTTAAATGTATATTTTTGTGAGTTATAAACGAAATTACAAACTTAATATGCACCCCATCATTTTGCGGGGGATATAGTAAGCCACAATAAATTTTGAAGATGTATAAAACGGAGTAGACGAGAAAAGGCACAAAAAGAAGACTTATGGACATACTCATAAGTCATTTTGGTTCAAAAAAGTCTTTTTACAAGTTAGGATGTGAGTTAGTAGTATCTGCATGAGGTGAAACAAAGAAATATGGAAACACCTCCTCCACCATTGCACAGTTTTTGAAATATGAGTTCAAGTTTTTTTTTAAAAAGGTCACCACATAGGGTCTTCCTCACATTGCTATACATTAAATTATAAATTAAGGGATTTTGTCGAAAGCCCCTTCGTTACAAATATATTTAAAGACTATTCACTCACATAGATATTTGCATATTTACACTCCCTGCTTTTCCTTGTTTTATTTCTTTGCACTTCCTGTTTTGTTTTAAGTCGTTGTTGAATCTGCTGTGATTCTGACATGAGAGACACAAAAAAGTTCTGTTGCTGTTGGGAACATCAAACATAAAAACTTTACAACCAACTTGATTAACCACAAGACCATTGTCGTCATAAACATCACCGTCGACATTTTGTGATATGTTGTTATTAAAAACGACACAGTCAAAAAGGATATGTCGTGTTCACAGCATGTATTTATCAAAGAGCTGAAAGAATTGTGTTTTAATTTTTGGAAAAGATACCATACAATTGCATGAGTGAAAGCAGAAAATATATAATACCCTCCTTTCCAAGGTGGAGGGTACAAATATTGTGATTAATATTGAATTTAAACTTTTTTCGGTCCACGATAAGACCTACAACTGTACCTCTCGATTTTTGTTACTTTGAAATTTTTGTCTACAATTTCCAACTGAATTTAAATTTGATTCTGATTCTCATTAGGTATGTTTTTCTATACAAAAAACTTTATGATGAGTTCCCATTAAAGGATATTTTATGCTTCTTGGTCTGTTTACGGTTTTTGCTACAGTTTCCAAAAAATTAGGAGAATTGAAAACAAGGAAAAAGCTACAAGTTTGGCCGAACTTTGAATACCCTCTACCATTTATAAGGAAAATGGAAATTAAACAAGTTAAAAAGCAGTAAGTTCGGCCGGGCCAAACTTTGAATACCCTCCACCATTTGGAACGAATTTGGAAATTTAACAAAAAAAATAAAATCCTTAAAAAAATCTGTTAAATTTTAAAAATACCGAATGTTGCCGTTATATTGGGGTCTTTACGACGTGGACCTACATAGGGATTGTTTGTCATTAGCCATTACCATATTCAAATTCGAAACTTGAAATAAACGGTGAATAATGCAGCTAAAATCATCAATATATCGTATATAGGGAGGTACCATTATATCGGAGCTGTGCGAAAACCTGGACCAGCATAGACAATTTTCTGTCACAGTCTATAGCATCCATTACTAACGTCAAATACGATATCTCAAACAATTTCGGTGGGTATTGTACCTAAATTCGTTAAATTACGGAATATAGGGAAGTACTGATATATGGGCCCCATTACGAACTCTAAATACGTAATTTGAATAATTGAATAATGGCGCTAAAATCATCAAAATACCGAATTTTGGGAGGTACCGTTATATGGGGGCTATACGAAGACGTGGACCTGCACAGACAATTTTCTGTCATAGGCTGTAACATTCATTTCGAATTTCAAACACCAAATTTGAAACAATTCCAGTGAATAATGTCGCTAATATCATCAAAATACCGAATATAGGGAAGTACCGTTATATGGGGGCTATACGAAGACGTGGACTTGCCCAGATAATTTTCTGTCATAGGCTGTAGTAAACGTGGACCTACATGGCCCATTTACAAACTTAACCTGCCTACTGGAAAAATAAACACGTGTGCAAAATTTTAGCCTTCTATCTCAATTCGTTCGAAAGACAGCGTGATTACAACAGACAGACGGATATGGCTAAATCGACTTTGAATTTTACGCTGATCAAGAATATATATATTTTGTTGGGTCTGACATGAGTGTTTCGAGGAGTTGCAAACGGAATGACAAAGTTACTAAACCCGCCATAGTATGGTGGAGGGTATAAAAATGATGTTGAAAAATGATGGTAAAAATCATATAAATATCGAATTTTGGAAGGTCCCGTTATATGGTGGCTATGCGAAGACGTGGCCCTGCTTAGACAAATTCCTGTTATGGCTTGCAAAACCCATTAGTAAATGCAAAATTTGCCGCTAAAATAATCAAAATATCGATTATCCCTTATGTGGGAGCTATACCAATACCAAAAGCCCATTTTCAATACCAAAAGTTCTGCGGCACAAACACACCTCTGTGTAATATTTTATCAACCTAATTCAATTCGTTTGGAAGCTAATGTGGTTTCCACAGACGGACAGACGAACAGCCATCGTTTATCGACATAGAATTTTATGCTGATCAAGAATTTATATACTATGTGTGGTCTTAAACGTGTTAATGGAATAACAAACTTAATATACCCTCTCTAACCATTCTTGGGTGGCGGGTGCTTAGTGTGATGGTGCTGAGTCCTGTTGGAATGTCCAAGGTCTGCGGCCAAAATGTTTGCGTGCCCAAGGCTTTAATACACACTCTATAATATTTCGGCCGATTAATACGAGCGGAGAGCGATCATCGGCTGTTATGGAGGCCCACATCATCACCATGGCCGGGCTTGAGTTCTGGTGGCCAAACGAAGGTGCACATTTTCAGCTGAACTCTTTGGCAAGTAAACACGATCGTTTTGTTGTTTACAAACTGCTAGACAACGAATATTTTCTCAACATCCAAATTCTGCAGTTCACCACTTTCAGCCAAACGAAGCAACTCTTTATCTCTTTTCAGACTATTTTTTTCTGCTGCGGTGTAAGTTTTTGCACTTTGTGGAATTTCAATGGCTTTACCCCGACCTCATTTTTCAATATTTGCCGAAAGGAATATTGCGATGTGTTCAGCTCACAAGCCATTTTTCGGCCACTGCGACGCGGGTTTCGATCAAGTCGCTTCTTTACTTTCTGAAGCATTTCTGCTGATGTTGCTGTTTTCTTCCGTCCACTTCTTTAACGTCGCTGGAGTGCTCTAACGATAGCCACTTGTGGTTTTCCAGCCAAATATAAAGAAATCACACTATCACGCTTGAATTCTATCACGAATAACTTTTTTTCTGGAGAATTCTCACCAAAATGCTCTTGTATGCTTGTAAACAATATAATAAGCTCTCTCTGGAAAAATTTTAATAGCTGCCGGACGATTCGCTTAAAAATGACAGCAGTCTGAAGTTGGTTGCAGTTTTTTTCATCTCATCCTGCATGCTATGGTGGAGGGTATAATAAACCGAACATGGAATATCTTTCATGGCATTTAACAAATGAAATGAAGGCACTTGATACCTAGCGTCACCTTACCCTTTGTTATCTTCCATAGTAGCAGCAAACGTAGAATCACGCTGTCGCTATTTTACGATATAGCCGTTGTCCATGTGGAATGTCAACTTTTTTGTACAGACTGCTTAACAAAAGTTCCTTTATCCTTGAATTTAAAGGCGTGCACGTCATCAAGTATTTATAAAGCCGAAAAGGGCGATAGCAACATGGGCGGTGACATGCATCGCCAAACAAAACAACGGAAGACTTTTGTAATTTGTGCAAACCAAGTTGAGAAGTGTTGAATAAATGTTTAAAATGTCCTGTCAAGTCCATGTTCGGCAAATTCTATTGTTGAACATTGTGTGTGAATTCTGGAATGCATTTGTTACAAAAACTATATAAACATTTGAAGAGAACAAAGGAGAGAGTGTTTATTCTCACTTAAACATTCAAATATGAATTGTGCATTTAACAATGGAAAACATTTCTTTTGGTCTTTGAGTGAAGGCAGTTATTCAGTGTAGGAAGTTACAAAATACTACAAGAATCACAAGCAACGATTTTATAAACCAAACTTTTAACACTCTCCACCTTAGGGTAAAGGAAACATTAGAGCCCATTATGACCCTCATACACCAATTTTTAGACAAATTCATGGGAAAAGGTTCCAAAAATCATCAAAATACCGAATATCAGGAAATACAGCTATATGGGGCTATACAAAAACGTGGACCTATATATACAGTGTTTCGCCAAAAGAGCTAGAACCCATTAAAACCAACAAATACCAATTTCTAGATAAATCCGCGAAGAAATGTGGCAAAAACCATTAAAATGCCGAATATCGGGAGGTACCGTTATATGGGGGCTATACCAAATTGTGGACCTATACATGCAATGTCTTGCCACACGAACTAGGACCCATTATTACCTACAAATACCAATTTTTAGACAAATTAGTGCAGAAATATGGCAAAAAAATAACAAAATACCGAATATCGGGAGGTACTGTTATATGGGGGCTATACCAAATCGGGACCCAAACATGCAATGTTTCGCCACACGAACTAGGACCCATTATGACCCACAAATACCAATTATTAGTCAAATCAGTGAAAAAATGTGGCAAAAACCATCAAAATACCGAATATTGAGAGGTACCGTTATATGGGGGCTATACCAAATCGTAAACCCATACATGCAGTGTTTCGCCACCGGAGCTGGAACCTATTATGACCAACAAATACCAATTTTTAGACAAATCAGTAAAAAAATGTGGCGTAAATCATCAATATACCGCATAACGGGAGGTACCGTTATATGGGACTATACCAAAACGTGGACTGATATATCTCATTTTCAATACCAACCATCCTAAACACAATACAAATTGCTATGCCAAATTTAGGCGCTCTATGTCGTTAAATCGACTTAAAATTTTATGCTGATTATGAATATATATACTTTATGGGGTCTACGACGATATTTAAGGATGTTACAAACCTTTCCAAGGTGGAGGGTATAAAAATTATAAAAGGAATAAAAAATCCTGCAGAAATATTTTCAATCAGATGTTTTATACATAACACCAATGTGAGCAGAGTTAAAAAAAATTTTTCAAATATGTTTACTTTTTAGGCTGTTAATTTTATACGATTTTAATTTCCATTATATTATTTGGGAAAAATGTCGAAGGATAAAATTTCATAATTCTAGATAAAATTTCATAAGAATTGTCTGAACAAAGGAAACTCACAAAATACATTAACTCTCCTTTGTCACAGTATAATAAAAAAGTAACAAGTAAAAAAGCAGCTAAATTCGGCCGGGCCGAACTTTTTATACTTTCCTCCATTCGGAAGGAAGTTGAATTTAAAAAAAAATCCGTCGAAAAATACAGCTAAAAAAAACTTTATAGGGGTGGGGGGTAGGTTTGCTATACGAAGACGAGGTGCTGGATAAGTAATTTTCTGACATAGGCTGTAGTAGCACCGATTCCGAACTTCGAATACGAAATTTGAAACAATTCCGGTGAATAATGTCTCTAGTATCATCAAAATACCGAAAAAGGGAGGAACAGTTGTATGTGGGCTATACTAAGACATGGACCTGCATAGACAATTTTCCATCATAGGTTGTAGTACCCATGATGAACTTTAAATACGATATATAGAAATCCCGGGGGAGCGTTATATGATTAACATACTAAAACGTAGATCTGTACAGACATTTCTTTTTCAGGGGGTAAATTACTCAGAGAGAACTTCTATGTGGATTTTCAGAGTATTCAATTGAAAATGTGGATAAAATCATAAAAATACCGAATATTATACCATTGTATGGGGCTATACTATATCGTGGACCTTCGGGAGGTACAGTTATATGGTGTGTAAACGAGATCGTAGACCTATATAGACAATTCCTTTTCTGAGGTTGAAGTAGTTACTCCTTGTGTAGAATTTCAGGCAATTCTATTGAAAATGTGCCTAAAATCAACAAAATACCAAATATCGGGAGGTACCGCTTTATTGGGGGTGGGGGGGGGGGGGTCGCCATTCGATACCGTGGACCGATATAGCCTATCTTCGATCTTGACCTGCTTCCATTTATAACTAATCGAAATAATGGTTTAACATTTAACAGTATATATATTCTTGATAAGACTAAAATACTAAACTGATATAGCCATGTCCATACGTCTGATGTTATCATGGTAGAGTCCCAACGACTTGCAATTTGAAACAGAGATTTTGCAAAGATGTATCTTTTTCTGCAGGCAGGTCAACAACATCTGGAAGCTCCCATATAATGACACCACCCGATATTAGATATTATACTGATTTAAGCCATTTTTTTAATAGAAGTGTTTAAAATTCAGTATTTAGAGTCCGTAATGGAATCTACTTATGGTGGCAGAACATTGTCTACATTGGTTCACGATTTTCTGTGGCCCGATTTCCTGAAATTACTTACATTTATCCAGTATTTCAAAGATTTTAGCCACACTATTCAAAATAATTGTTTCAAATGTTGCACGCGAAACACACAATATACAACAAATTCAATTGCTGTGAATTGTAAATTTATGTTCAAGTATTGGGAAAGCCCCCATATAGCGCCAACTTTTGGACCATTTGAAAATTTTTACTGTGTTCTCCAACCGATTCTTCTGGTAATTTCAGTATAAAATAGAACTTGTTTGAGTATTAAGTTGCGATAATTTTTTAAAGTTTTATTTATAATTTCTGATTTCAATTAAAAATGAAAAAGTTTTACTCCACATTTAGATGTAGTTTTAAAGTTGCGTTGCAGACCCGTTGTCTTAGTCATTAATGCATATTAAAACCAGTAAAGAAAGTCTTAAAGTCGGGCGGGGCTGACTTTATAAATCCTACACCACTTTGCTAATTTAGTAGAGCTCCACATAGCAATTAGAAGTTTTTATGGGAGAATTCAATCATACAAGCTATGATTATAATAATAATTTAAAGTTCAAAGGACTAAATATGCCGAAGCATTTGTATCTTTTAAATTCAGACATGTGTTGCCCATTGCACAAATGCAAAGTGCACAAATAATTTAAAATCGGATAATAATATATATGGGAGCTATATCCAAATCTGAACCGATTTCGATGAAATTTGGCAAAGATATTTCTGAGCTGTATTTGATATATTTCTCCAAATATTGTTGTTACAGAGTGCATATTACGGATGTGGGTAACAAATATATTCCATCCCATTTAGACAAATATTAGACGTTTGGTGCACAATAAAATGTAAATCGGACAAAGTTATATATGGGAGCTATATACAAATCCGAACCGATCTCGATAAAATTAGGCAAAGATATTTCTGAGCTGTATTTGATATATTTCCCCAAAAATTGGTGTTACAGAGTGCATATTACGGCTGCGAAGGACAAAAATAACAAATCGGATGAACAATATATGTGGGAGCTATAGCTATATCTAAATCGATTTCGATCAAATTTGTCATACTTATTTTTAGGCCTAATTTGGATCTATATGCAAAATGCCATACTATTCGAGCTGATATTACACGTTTGGTACACAATAAAAGGCAAATCGGACGAAGATATATATGGAAGCTATACCGATTATCTCCAATTTCAATAGGGTTCGTCCTTGGACCAAGCAAAAGATCTGTGCAAATTTTCATCTGGATCGGGCAATAAATGCGACTTGTACTTTGTTACAATAATACATGGACATACGGACAGACGGACGGACATGCATAAATCGACTAAGAATGTGATTCTATGCAGATCATCAAAAGGAACAATGGGTCTATCTCGTTTCCTTTTGCCTGTTACAAACAAATGCACAAAGACATAATACCCTGACCACCTTGTGGTGTAGGGTATAAAAATGTTGGTTATAAATAATGACTCGCACCGATCGATTTAAAGTGTTTTAATCATATTATTTTTCTGCCAAAGGATTTAATTTGAGAGTTAGAAACTTAAATAATAAACAACAGGGGCTATACCAAAATATATATACCTACACTCTACATTTTAATACACCTTTTTATACAAATCGTATTGAAAATGTGAACAAGACCCTAGAAATAGGTTAAATCTGGAGGTACCTTTATGTAGGCGTTACTCTAAAACATTGAACTACATTGCGAAGAGGTTTTCTACCCCCTTAGAAGCCAAGGTGCCAAATATGGGCCCAAATTGTATGGTATTTTGCACATACTAACAAATTAGGCCTGAAAAGGGGTATGCCAAAATTTATCGAAATCGGTTCAGATATAGCTATAGCACTCACATATATATATTGTTCATCCGAATTGTTAATTTTATCCTACACAGCCGTAATATACACTCTGTAACAACAATATTTGGGGAAATATATCAAATACAGCTCAGAAATATATTTGCCAAATTTTATCGAGTTCGGTTCAGATTTAGATGTAGTTCCCATATATAACTTCGTTCGATTTACCTTTTATTGTGCACCAAACGTCTAATATTTACCCAAGTGGAATGGAATTTGGCACCGAATTGAGCCTAGAATCTAGTATGTCAAATTTGGTAAAGATCGGTTTAGATATAGCTATAGCTCTCATATATATTTTTCATCCGATTTGTTATATTTTTTACCCACAGTCGTAATATACACTCCGTAACAACGATATTCAGGAAAACATATCAAATACAGCTCAGAAATATATTTGCCACATTTTAAGGAGATCGGTTCGTATTGGGATATAGCTCTCATATCCGATTTCAAATTAATTGTGCACCAAATTGGCAATAGAAGTCAGAATTTAAAAGATACAAATGCTTCGGCATATTTAGTTCTTTGAACTTTAAATTATAATTATAATCATAGGGTGTATGATTGAATTCTCCCATAAAAACTTTTAATTGTTATGCGGAGCTTTACTTAATTAGCAAAGTGGTGTAGGATATTATAAAATCGGCCCCGCCCGACTTTAAAAATTATTTTATGTAGAATATCAGAAAACTTTACGAAAAAGTGGTTCAATATGAACCGTTTAATAGTCATGATTCTAATTGTCATCCAAGGGTCTTAATTTAATTTTTTAATTAACTCTTGCACAGTACAGGCCATATTTTTAGGGACCTACTGCGTATGAGTAAGTTCATATTTCTAAATTGACCTATTGGTATTTAGCCTTATCGTAAGTAATCCTATTGATGCTCTGTATTGATTCTCTAATTAATTCTTTGATTTACCGAAAAAAATCGGTAAAATTAAGTAAGTAGCAGCATCGTATCGCATCAGATTAAATTTAAATGAAACACTTTGATTTTTGCAATAATGCTTTGAGAAGAAGCGTCCGTGATTTTCAATAATTTTCCTTACTTCGATCATTCTTCAAACACACCGATAACGATACTCACTATTTCCATTTACCATAATCGAAAAGTGATCCCCCATGATGTATTGTAGCCTCAAGCCATTTGCAATCATTCAAGAAAAAATTCCATGTTTTACAGTATACCGTGTGTGTATAAAGTGCATTATAATGTTGAAGTAGCGAAGCGAGAGAAATACCCATTTCAAATGCTAATATAACACAAAAAACTACAAAAATTCGTCCTCGAATATTTGATGGGAATTTTTTTTGGAACAATTTGTGTTGGAATAAGCTGCCAAGTAAAAAACAAAAGTGAGGGTGGTATTAGAATTTGGTGCAATGTTACTTCCTAGAAATTAAATTTTAAACATTCATTTACTTTCACTTTTCTCTGTATCGATTCTTTTCTTGCAAGAAATACACAAAAGATTTCATTTCCATGATCTTTTTTTAAATTCAAAGTTTATAGTGTTGGGTAGGTATGTGTTTGTATGGATTCTTTCACTCCGCTTCACCAACACAAACACCCACACCAATGCATATGTACAGATTTCGTGTCTATAGCCATATATATGCCATCAACTGCTGCAAACAGTATTCCTTGATTGTGGAGGAACACCAAAGATGAACAATTCGCATTAAAGAAACATTTTCTTTACGGTTGTTGCACATCTTCCTACATACATATAATCATTTCTGCTTTCCGTCATAGTACATGTATTCTTATAAGTACAAATAGATATGCGTAACATGCCTGTGTTATATGCGTAACATGCCTGTGTTATGTGTTATGCACTCTCCCACACACATGATTTACATTATAATTGATGTTGGTTTATTCCTGATGACGAGGTACGATATCAGCAGTTACTAAAATATTTGACCGATATATACTATAGTCAAACTATATCTAATAATGGCAGCGAAGAAGACCTAAGAGTTTAAGCTTATTATGATCGTCGACAAAGAGACATGGGAGGCAAAGCCAAAAACAATTTTCTCTTGGTTTTATTGGAATAACTCTGAATAGTATTCCTTTCACTAAATTTTATCGAGATCGGTTCAGATTTGGACATAGCTCCCATATATAAATTCGTTCGATTTGCCTTTTATTGTACACCAAAAGTGTAATATTTGCCTAAATGAGAATTGGCACTTACGACCGAATTGAGTCTAGAAGCTAGTATGTCAATTTGGTGAAGGTCGGTTCAGATATAGCTATAGCTCCCATATATATTGTTCATTCGATTTGTTATATTTGTTACCCACAGCCGTAATATGCACTCTGTAACAACGATATTCAGGGAAATATATCAAATACAGCTTAGAAATATCTTTGCCGAATTTTATCGAGATCGGTCCCGATTTGGAAATAGCTCCCATAAATATTTTTATCCGATTTCAAATTAATTGTACACCAAATGGGCAATACAAGTCCGAATTTGAAAGATACAAATGCTTCGGCACATTAAGTCCTTTGAACTTTAAATTATAATTATAATCATAGCGTGTATGATTGAATTCTACCATAAAAACTTTTAATTGTTATGTGGAGCTCTACCGGCCCCGCCCGGCTTTAAGACTTTCTTTACTGGTTTCTTCTTTAGGGCTTTGCAGTGTCTTCTTTCATGGATATCCGATTATTTTCGTAATGTCTTTTTACATCTAAGTAAAGCAATATTATACACACAAATTTTATACGGGGATCATCTCATATATTATACCGATTTTGCAATTTTTCCAACATACATTTTTTTGTGGAAATGAATTCCGTTGTGTTTGAATATTCAATCTATTTGTTATGAGCACTAATTTTAAAACCATCTTCCGTACATTATTTTTTCACCTTCACTATAATTATTTCTTGGTATCTTATTTATTTTTATTGACAGTCTTATCTCTTTTTAATAACAACTTTCCAAATTAAACCCCGCTAAGTCATAACTCTTCCGAGTTGCAAATATGTTGATGCCGGTGAGGTTGTAAGAAGGGGTTTTGTGTACACGTGTAAATTTAAGTGAAAGAAATTCCTTCAGCTTGGTTGAATCTTTTCATGAAAGTATGTGTCTGTAACTTTAAGCTTCACTATTTTAAAATAACCCAATGACTGTGTTTGCTTGTAACTTTGGTATAGTTCAAAAATTATGCACTATGTTGGTTTTGGTCTTTAATATAAGATGATTGCTCAAATATTGTCTGCGAAAAGACAGAAGCTTGTTCAACTATTATTACTTTTTATGTCTGATAGAAAAAACCACTCCCTATGGTAGTGGGCTTTATTTCAACATTTTCTTTTTATAAACTTATTAAAATTAACTTAATCCTTACGGAGGCTAGCATAGCTTTCATACCTAAACCTGAAAAGGACAAATTACGCTGAACCTAATTCTTGGAGGTAGTAACAGCACACTTTACATGGTAAAGGTAATATTTTTCTAATCGGATGCTCACAGAAAAACTAACTGACGGACTGAAATGGCTAAAACGATATAAAATTTTACGCTGTTAAATAATATGTATTTTTAGTAGGTTTAAATATATATTTTTTAAAGTTATAAACGAAATAACAAACTTAATATACAACCCATACTATTGCGGAGGACATAGTAAGCCACAATAAATTTAGAAGATGAATAAAACGAAAAAGACGGGAAACGGCACAAAAAATCAGACTCATGGGCATACTCATAGGTAATTTTGGCCCAAAAAAGTCTTTTTACAAGTTATGTTGTCAGTTAGTAGCATCTGCATGAGGTAAAACGTAGAGATACATCGTCTGTCATTGCACAGTTTTTGAAATATGAGACCAAGTTTTTTAAAAAGGTCGCCACATAGGGTCTTCCTCACATTGATCAACACTAAATTATAAATCAAGGGGTTTTGTTGAAAGCCCCTTCATTACAAATATATTTAAAGACAATTCACTCACATACATATATGTATATTTACACTCGCTGCTTTGCCTTGTTTTATTTTTTTGCACTTCCTGTTTTATTTTAAGTTGTAAACTTTTTGCTGAATCTGCTTTGATTATGATAAAACAAGTGAAAAAGCTGTAAGTTCGACCGGCTCGAACTTTGATCCATTTGGAACGAATTTGGCAATTCTCAAAAACAATAAAATTTATTAAAAACTCTGTTAAAATCTTAAAAACACCGAATGTAGATGTTATATTAGGGTCTATTCGACGACATGGACCTGCATAGGTAACATTTGTCATAAGCCTTTACAATATTCAAATGCGAAACATAAGAAAAATCGGTAACAATGTAGCTAAAATTATCAAAATACCGAATATCGGGAGGTAGCCCTGCAGACATAACATACATTCGAGTAAAATTTTATCAATCTACTTCAATTCGTTCGGAAGCTAGAGTGATTTTCATAGACGGACAGACGAATAGACGAACAGACAGACAGACGGACGGGCATCGCGAAATCGACATAGAACTTTATGCTTATCAAGAATATATATATATACTTTGTGGAGTCTAAAATGTATATTTCGAGGTGTTACAAAAGTAATGGGAAACTTAATATACTCTCCATACTATGGCGGAGGGTATAAAAAAAAACGTTCTGATGCTGCTGAGAACATCAAACATAAAAACTTTACTTTATAAAAACTTTCGAAATATATACTACTTTCCAGAGAACGACCCTTGTAAGCCATCATCCGCACCAAATATGCCTGATGAGCCGCTTAACCAACGGCGAAACGCGTCGCATAGTGGTGAGTGTGTGATAGTGTCTATCTGGCTTTCCTTTTCACTGCAAATTTCAGATCATTAAGCTCGTCTCGAAAGAGAAAACAAACACATAAATCATAAAACATATGATCTTCGCCTTAACAAGGCAAAACTCAAAAATTCAGCCGAGCCTGGCTGTGGGATTTGAACCGCGGACCTTGGTGTGCAGCCAACTAGAAGTTGCCGTCTCTACGTTCAGAGCCATTAACCTGTCTTCCTAAAGCAGCACTAAAACAAGTGTATGCATTGGAAGCAATGTAGTTGTTGTGGACAAAAAATCCATCACTACAAAAACAAAACTTTGCTGTGAAAAAGATCTACCAATAGAACTTGAGTCGAACCTGGAGAGTTTCTAGTATATAATTCGCATATGCTAATTTGCAATAAGTTCGAAATATATACTACTTTCCAGAGAACGACCCTTGTAAGCCATCATCCACACCAAATATGCCTGATGAGCCGCTTAACCAACGGCGAAACGCGTCGCATAGTGGTGAGTGTGTGATAGTGTCTATCTGGCTTTCCTTTTCACTGCAAATTTCAGATCATTAAGCTCGTCTCGAAAGAGAAAACAAACACATAAATCATAAAACATATGATCTTCGCCTTAACAAGGCAAAACTTAAAAACTTTACAACCAACTGGATTAACCACAAGACCATTGTCGTCATAAACATCACCGTCGACATCTTGTGATATGTTATTATTAACAAGTAAGCAAAGGCTATACTCGTGCGGGGCGACCATGTGATACCCTAAAACACTGTATATATGTATAAATCCATTTTGGAAGATTTCGCTTTTGAAATTATGTCACGGAACACAGCCCAGATATTATCCTTAGCATTTTGACTAGGGACATTTGCCCAATATTTACGCATTCCGTCGTATTTTGCGATCATCTCCAAAAGTAAGAGGCCCCTCTGTATTTCCAAATTTAGACTCATCTATATGATCTTCTTGTCTACGATATTTGGCTATATTCGTCAGCGAAATCAGCAAACAAAAGGCAGAAGTTCGCATTTTGTGTATTTCGGATATCGACTGTAAGTAATGTTGGTATTTTTCAGACAAAAATAGTGGTCCATTCTACCCGTTGTCCTAAACTCTAACTTCGTGCGAGATTTCGTGTCCTTTGGTTTCTATTTATGACCTTTATAATGGTTGCAAAATCAGAAACATTTTTAGTTGTTGGGCCAGACCATTTCAACCAAACAATAGGCCTAGCCCTTCTGAGCCTAACCCTACCCTTGTCGTGAGGATCGGACGATAATTGCAATATCTAAATAATATCCCAAACCTGTGTTGTAAGGTGGAAAAACATTACAAAATATACACATCAATATTGTAAGTCAAATTGAAAAAAATCGCATGCGATAAAAAATATGAAAAAATAAAAAATGTCACAAAATACTACAACATCTATATTAACATCATTATTGGCATCTTTCTATGCGATTTTTTTAGATTTTATTCCTTTATGCCAAAAGGGCATTCTGAATAGACAAAATTTGTCAAAATCTGTCCAGCCATTCTTGAGATATAAACATTCTAGCTTACATCCCTTTCCTTTGTATATACACACTGTATCCGATATATTTACTATCGGCATCTACGTAACGGTCAGCATTAACCTGTCCGCCTACTTGTGATTTCGCCGGGATTAAAAATATTCGCGGTTAATGGAAAATTTTACTTATATTTAACACAAATGTAATGGTCTATTTCACCCACTAAATATTACCCGATGACCATCCAAATTGGAAGGCTTCTGCCCAGCCTTAAGTCTAGCCCCATGCTAAATTCCGCTGCGACCTGTAGAGCAACTGCAAAATCAGGAATTTTTTTAGTTTTGGTCCATGCAGGAGTGACAACAGAAATTGTTTCATTTATTTCAATATTAACCGAGGGTTTTAATATGCCATTTTTTAATTCTGACTTAAATCGTTTCTGAGTTTTTTTGTTAACATAATTAAATGACGTTCAAAGAATAGGTAGTTATATTGTAGATAAGATTATATTGGGAGACCTCCAGAGACAATATTAAATAATGATGACAGAGTTTAAGAGAAAGGGTGTAAATTCTACGTAGCTTGAGAATATATGTATATGTAATACTCTACAATCAGACTTTGTCATATTGTTAAGTTTATATAGCAAAATATGGAAAGGATAAGATTTATTTCATGGCATTTAAGAAATAAAACGAACCCACTGAATTCCATTACCTAACAGCACTTCAAATTCTAAGACATTACCGTTTGTTGGCCTAGTCACGTTACATCAAAGCTGTCATCGTCTATAGAAGCAGCAAAAGTAGATTAGCATTGTTCCTATTTTAGCCATTGCCCTTGTAGAATTCCTTTCTTTTATTCTTTAACTTAAAGGCGTGCACGCCAATTTTCATCAAGTATTTAAAAAGTCGAAAAAAAGTGATAGCAACATGGGCGGAGACATGCATCGCCAAACCAAACAAAGAAAGACTTTTGTAATTTGTGCAAACCAAGTAGATAAGAGTTGAATAAATGTTGATGTTCGATGTTCGGCATGTTCATTTGTTGAAATGTATGTGAATGTAGGAGTGCATTTGTTACAAACACTATATAAACATTGCAAGAGAACAAAAGAGAGAGTGTTTATGCTCACTTAAACTTCAAGTATAAACTGTGAATTTCTTTGGTTTTCCAATGAAGACATGTATTGAATGTAGGGAATTATAAAAAACAAGTAAGCAAAGGCTATAGTCGTGAGGGGCCGACCATGTGATACCCTACAACACTACAATATGTTAGAAGCCCCCTTATGCCCAAATCCATTTTGGATGATTTCGCTATTGAAGTTATGTCACGGAGCACTGCCCAGATATTACTAGCATTTTGACCAGGGACATTTAATCAATATTTACGAACTTTGTCGGGCTGTTAGTTGTAGTGGTCCATTTTACAGCTAAATATAATCCAATGGCCATACATAATGCTAGACTTCTTCCCTGCCCCTCACTTTCTTCTCGAGCGTGTCGATTGGCTTCAATTGTGTGATCAGGAAATATTCCTTGTTTTTGAATATTGTGCGATCATTCCCAAAAGCAAGAGGTCCCTCTGTATTTCTAAATTTAGACTCATCTATATGATTTGCTTGTCTACGATATTTGGCTATATTCGTCAACGAAATCAGCAAAAAACGGCAGATGTTCGCATTTTGTGTATTTCGACTATCGCCTGTAAGTAATGTTGGCATTTTTCAGACAAAAGTAGTGGTTCATTCTACCCGCTGTGCTAAACTCTAACTTCATGCGAGATTTCGTATACATTAGTTTCTATTTGTGACCTTTATGACACCTGCAAAATCAGGAACATTTTAGTTGTTGGTCCATTTTAACCCCTAAATATATTGCGGACATCTTTGAAAACAATAGACCTAGCCCTTCTGAGTCTAACCCTACCCTTTTTGTGAGGATCGGACGATAATTGCAATCTCTATATAATATCCCAAACCTTTGTTGTAAGGTGGAAAAATATTACAAAATGTACACATTAATATTATAAGTCAAATTGAAAAAATCGCATGCGATAAAAATATGAAAAAATTAAAAAATGTCACAAAATACTAAAAAATCTATATTAAGATCATTTTTGACTTATTTTTATGCGATTTTTTTTTAGATTTTTTACTTTTATTTCAAGAGGGCGTTCTGAATTGGCAAAATTTGTCAAAAATCGGTCCAGCCATTCTTGAGATATAAGCATTCCATCTAACATTCCTTTCCTTTGTATATATATACACATTGTATATATTTCGCTATATATATCCGATATATTTACTATCGGCATCTACGTAACGATCAGAATTGACCTGTTCGTCTATTTATGATTTAGCCGGGACTAAAAATACTCGCGGTATAATGGAAATTTGACTTTTATTTAACACAAATGTATAGTCTTTTTCACCCACTAAATATTACCCGATGACCATCAAAAATGGAAGGCTTCTACCCAGCCCGAAGCTCTAGCCCCATGCTAATTTCCGCGTCGACCTGTAGAGTAACTGCAAAATCAAGAAATTTTTCAGTTTTTGGTCCATTTCGACCCCTAAATATTATGCGATCATCTCCAAAAGAAATAGGGTTCTATTCTGACCTCAACCCCACCTCCATTCTAAATTTCGTGAAGATCGGGCCATAATTGCGACCTGTAGAGTGATTACAAATTAACATAGACAGACGGACGGACATACATAGCTAGATCGACTCAGCTCGGCGAGATAGGAAGATCCATATATACATTCCTATGTGGGAAATCAATATTTCGAGGTGTTACATAATTTTTGGACCAATCAAACTTATAATACTCCCAACACATAGTGTTGTAGGGTATAATAAATAGCACCAGAATAACAAGCAAATTTATGAAATACCTTGAAATATTGGTCCAAGACACAGGAAAGCATATATGGATCTTTTTATATCGCCAAGCTGATTAGGCGATATTTGATATTTTGATAATTTGTGCCACACGTTTTACCGGAAAGGTTTCAAATTTGTATTTTGAAGTTCCTGATGGGTGCTACATCTTATGACAGGAAATTGCATATGCAGGTATAGCCCCCATTTGACGATTATAGGGAGGATTTGGAATTTTTATGATTTCAGACACATTATCCACCAGAATGGTTTCATGTTTTGTATTTCAATGTCGTAATGGTCTATGACAGCAATTGTACTATGAGTCTTCGTGTGGACACCAATTTTATACCCTACACCACAAGGTGGTCTTTGTGCATTTGTTTGTAACAGGAAAAAGGAAACGCGATAGACCCATAGTTCCTTTTGATGATCTACATAGAATCACATCCTGAGTCGATTTATGCATGTCCGTCCGTCCGTCTGTCCATGTATTTTTGTAAACAAAGTACAGTTCGCATTTTTTGCCCTATCCAGATGAAATCTTGTACAAATCATTTGTTTGGCCCAAGGACAAACCCTATTGAAAGTGGAGATAATCGGTCAAAATTTAGATATAGCTCCCATATATATCTTCGTCCGATTTGAAATTTGGCACTTACGACGGAATTGGTTCTAGAAGTTAGTATGTCAAATTTGGTGAAGGTCGTTTCAGATATAGCTATAGCTCCCATATATACTGTTCATCCGATTTGTTGTATTTGTTACCCACAGCCGTAATATGCACTGCGTAACAATGATATTCAGAGAAATATATCAAATACAGCTCAGGAAGATCTTTGCCAAATTTTATCGAGATCGGTTCATATTTAGATATATCTCCCATATATTTCTTTATCTGATTTCAAATTAATTTTGCACCAAATGGGCAATAAAGTGTGTGATTGAATTCTCCCATAAAAACTTTTAATTGTTATGTGGAGCTCTACAAGATTACCAAAGTGGTGTAGGGTATTATAAAGTCGGCCCGCCCGACTTTAGGACTTAATAATTATAATAATAGCTGTAGACCGACTTTCTCATGTTATTAGGATTCAATTCCAAAATATGGAAAAGATAAGCAGAATTGGAAATAAACAGAACATAGGATTTCTTTCATGGCATTTAACAAATTAGGCAATTCTAAGACATTAGAGTTTGTTGGCCTAGTCACGTAACATCTAAGCTGTCATCGTCTACAGTAGCAGCAAAAGTAGAATGGCGCTGTTCCTATGTTAGCCATTGTCCGTGTAGAATTGTTTTCCTTTATTCTTTAACTCAAAGGCGTGCACGCCAATTTTCATCAAACAAAGGAAGACTTTTGTAATTTGTGTAAACCAAGTAGCTAAGTGTTTAAAATGTTCTGCCAAGTCCATGTTCGACATGTTCTTTTGTTGAAATGTATGTGAATGTAGGAGTGCATTTGTTACAAACACTTTATAAGCATTGCA
The DNA here is from genome assembly GCF_030504385.1 of Musca domestica. NCBI lineage: Eukaryota > Metazoa > Arthropoda > Insecta > Diptera > Muscidae > Musca > Musca domestica. Next base: position 8,690,472 of record NW_026712230.1, on the reverse strand, counting down.
AGAGAACAAAAGAGAGAGTGTTTATGTTCACTTAAATTTCTAGTATAGACTGGATATTTAACAGTGGAAAGTGTTTCTTTGGTTCTCGAATGGAGACATATATTGAATGTAGGGATTTATAAAAAAAGCACCAGAATAACAAGCAAAATTATGTAATACCTTGGAATATTGGTCCAAGACATTTCCTACGTCTTGGATCTTCTTATCTTCCCTGATTCGGCGATATTCGATATTTTGATAATTGCCGGAAAGGTTTCAAATTTGTATTTTAAAATTCCTAATGGGTACTACATCCTATAACAGAAAATTGCATTTGCAGATATTGCCCCAGTACCTCTCTATAATCGGCATTTTGATGATTTCAGACACATTATTCACCGGAATGGTTTCAAGTTTTGCATTTCAATATCGTAATGGTCTATGACAATAATTGTACTATGAGGTTCGTATATGCCCCAATATAACTCAACTCACTATATTCGGCATATTTACGATTTTAACAATATATATTATATTATATTTATACCCTACAACACTATGTGTTGGGGGTATTATAAGTTTGATTGGGCCAAAAATTATGTAACACCTCGAAATATTGGTTTCCCACATAGGAAAGTATATATGGATCATCCTATCTCGCCGAGCTGAGTCGACCTAGATATGTATGTCCGTCTGTCCATGTTAATTTGTAATCACTCTACAGGTCGCAATTATGGTCCGATCTTCACGAAATTTAGAATGGAGGTGGGGATAAGCTCAGAATAGAACCCTATTTCTTTTGGAGATGATCGCACAATATTTAGGGGTCGAAATGGACCAAAAATTGAAAAAATCCTGATTTTGCAGTTGCTCTACAGGTCGCAATTATGGACCAATCGACGCGGAAATTAGCATGAGTTTCGGGCTGGGCAGAAGCCTTCCAATTTTGACGGTCATCGGGTAATATTTAGTGGGTGAAAAGGACTATAACATTTGTTTTAAATAAAAGTCAAATTTCCATTATACCGCGAATATTTTTAGTCCAGGCGAAATCATAAATAGACGAACAGGTCAATTCTGACCGTTACGTAGATCCCGTAGTAAATATATCGGATATATATATAGCGAAATATATACAATGGGTATATATGTACAAAGGAAAGGAATGTTAGATGGAATGCTTATATCTCAAGAATGGCTAGACCGATTTTTGACAAATTTTGTCAATTCAGAATGCCCTCTTGACATAAAACTATAAAATCTAAAAAAATCGCATAAAAATAAGTCAAAAATGATCTTAATATAGATTTTTTAGTATTTTGTGACATTTTTTTTATTTTTTTATATTTTTTATCGAATGCGATTTTTCAATTTGACTTATAATATTAAGGTGTACATTTTGTAATATTCTTCCACCTTACAACACAGGTTTGGGGTATTATATAGAGATTGCAATTATCGTCCGATCCTCACAAAAAGGGTAGGGTTAGACTCAGAAGGGCTAGGTCTATTGTTTTCAAAGATGTCCGCAATATATTTAGGGGTTAAAATGGACCAACAACTAAAATGTTCCTGATTTTGCAGGTGTCATAAAGGTCACAAATAGAAACTAATGGATACGAAAACAAGGAATATTTCCTGATCACACAATTGAAGCCAATCGACACGCCTGAGAAGAAAGTGAGGGGCAGGGAAGAAGTCTAGCATTATGTATGGCCATTGGATTATATTTAACTGTAAAATGGACCACTACAACTAACAGCCCGACGAAGTTCGTAAATATTGATTAAATGTCCCTGGTCAAAATGCTAAGGGTAATATCTGGGCAGTGCTCCGTGACATAACTTCAATAGCGAAATCATCCAAAATGGATTTGGGCATAAGGGGGCTTCTAACATATTGTAGTGTTGTAGGGTATCACATGGTCGGCCCCTCACGACTATAGCCTTTGCTTACTTGTTTTTCTTTTTTTTTTTTTGGAAAATTTGCTAATCCTCCATAATTGATTGGAGAATGCAGTTTCTGTTTTCAAAATATAATAAAGTGGGTGAAACCATTACATGGGGCCATACGAAACTATATGACAATTTTCAACTACAAGGGTTGTTATCTATTGCGAGTCTTAAATACCAAATTTGGAACAATTTCGTGGAAAAATGTGGCTAGAATCATCAAAATACCAAATATAGACAATACTATTAAACCATGAAAACTTTTAATGAACAAAATTCATCTTTTTTTATCTGAGGACTTGAAATCTACCTTTCTGGCGGTTTAATAGTCACCAAGGTTTTCTCAACTCAAAAAGGAATTATTGAACCCTGAATTTCCGAATGACAGTGTATCCCGCCGTATATTTTTATTGACCTGGTTTTGCACAAGTCGTAAATGGTGCAGGGAGAGTTTATAATCTTTGAAATCTGTATTCGCGAAGCAGTCAGTTTGCTAATATATTTAAGGACTTTACAATACTGTATGAAGCCTATAACAAAATTGAAAATGAAGGCTAAAATCGAAATATCAAAAATAAGGGGATATCGTTGCTTTAAATGGCAAACTTGCCATTGCAAAAAACTAAATTTTTATTTTTGGATGTAAATAGATATACATCTCAAAAACATAATGTTCATACGCATTACGTTAAATGAGAAAATGGTATTATGATATGATTGTTTATTACCTATCTATTTATTTAGTATAATTTATTTTTGAGTATTTTCATTATTTTTCCTATGTCTCAATTTCTCTGGCCTAGTTTTTGTAAGTTGCCCACTCCTAACTTCTTTTAAATGTGATCCACAAAGTATAGCAATTTGTAGTTTTTGGCTTTTACTATCCCTCATTCAATAGTGTTCAATTCTCACGATTTTATGTTGGTTAAGTTGTTCTTACAGCAACAACAACAGAAACGGTCAAAAGAAAAACCAAAACATAGTCGAATAAAGAACCTTTTACAATCACATGAATCTGTTAAAAATTCCACCATGCTAAAAATAACAATATACTTCGTCATACTAGTCCTAGTTGCAGTCTAACAAAAAACCTACAACAACAATATATATACATTGTATTCAACCAGGTTCAGGTTCGGTCAAGACGACTTTTCTGCGTGTGCCTGTTTGTGTGTGAACACTGAAAAAATAACTTGTTTTTTCACGTTGCAAATTAGAAACTGAGTTTTATTTCCAAACTAGGCAAAAAGAGATTGAATGCCTAAACATTTGGGATGTGTGGAAAAGTTACGACCTTGACAGCATTTTTCATTTCTTTTTCCTCTTGCATTTTTCGGTTGTTGCTTTTTCGTTCATTCTTGCTGGCGGAATGTCGCTAATTGAATTTTCAGGTTGGGATTAAATTTACTTTGTTGCAAAGTGGAACAAATTTTGGGTAATAGTTGTTAGAGAAAACTTTACAATGCCCATCTGAGTTTTTTTTTTCGTATAAAAAAGCGACAAACACCTATGAAGAATTAACTTTTCATGATAGATTCACAACTGTTGGAAATTTTAATTATTTTTTGCTATTGTCTATTTAACTTTCATTTGGAAACTTCCTGCAAATATATACATATAAGTTTATCGGTAAGGATAAAATAATAAAATATATTATATATAAAGGGTGAGATAAAAAAAACTGCAACAAAGTCAAACGCCATAATTTTTACATTTTTCTTAATTTTATTGAATGAAAGCAAAAAATGTCGAAAATAACATCAAATTTTAGAATAAGTTTAGATTTGTTTGAATTGGTTGCCTTTGGCACGAATTATGGACTTCAAATGGCCAATGAAACCTTCACACTAGTTATCTGCTGTGGAATTAAAACACTCTAGTTATCCACTGTAGAATTAAAACACACTTGTTTTGTGTTTGGTTGTGGCTGAATTTTATTTCTTGCTTTTAATATTTTGTGATTCAATGTAGGGACAGGGTTTTGCTGACGCTGTATCGAATGATTGTCTGGGAATGTGGATACGAAAACAAAAGTTTGAAATATCATTTGGAACTTTTGTGTTATGCTTTATTCAACAAAAAATAAGTGGCAATGGCCGGGACGTAACTCACGCTGTTGCTCTGCGGTATTTTGGTCAATTCCCGGCGAAGCGCTCGCTTGAGGTGATCGACACTTTGGTATTTTTAAGTGCCAACCTGGCTTTCCAAAATACTTCAGACACCATAGTCCAATGGATTGGTATCCGGAGATTTTGGTGGTCATTGTGCACATTTTCAGCTGACCTCTTTGGCAAGTAAAAACGATCATTTTGTTTGTTTACAAACTGCTGGACAACGAATGTTTTCTCATCGGAAAACCTCGGCAGTTCACAACTTTCGTCCAAGCGAAGCAACTCTTTAGCTTATTTGAGTCTATTTTCTTTCTGTAGCGGTGTAAGTTCTTGCACTTTTTGGAATTTCAATGGCTTTACCCCGAGCTCATTTTTCAATATTTGCCGAATGGAATATTGCGATATGTTCAGCTCACGATCCATTTTTCGGCCACAGCGACGCGGGTTTCGATCAAGTCGCTTCTTTAATTTTCAAACCATTTCTGCTGATGTTACTGTTTTCTTCCGTCCACTTTCTCGACGTCGGGCTACCCTACCAGTATTACGGTAACGAGCGATGGTACGAGACACAAATGATTAATTCATATTTAAATGCTGGAGTTCTCTAACGATAACCACGCTTAAATTTCATCACGAATACATTTTTTTGCAGGAAAATTCTCACCAAAAAACTTTTGTACGCTTGTAAACAATGGAATGAGCTGTCGCAGGAATAGTTTTAACAGCTGTCGGACGAGTGGCTTGGAAATAACAGCAGTTTGAAGTTGCAGTTTTTTCATCTTACCCTGTATATATAATGAAATAAGAAGTTGTGCCAATCTAGATCGATTGAACGAAGAAGTCCCTATCTAGTCCCGTGGACACCTGTCGTTTTTATAAGAGCTGTGCGTTAGAGTGGTATAAAATATATAAGTCACTGATACTTCACTTAGGAACTGATGCACTGAACTTCAAACTAGATTGACACAACTCTATAATCTATTAGTTGTGATTCACAAATCTACCATAAAGTTTTATAAACATTTAGAAAGGATGACATATTTATATATTTTTTAAAACGAGATATCAGCAATTTCTTATTGAAACTTTGCGAATTAAAATACTTAAAATAGTTTTTAGAACGAAGCTGTTTGTTAAATATACACTGCACATACATCCATATTGAAAACTTTTTGCGTGGATGTATTTTTGAACTGGAAAATGGGGATAAAATCTACTACACCCATTATTGCAATCAAAAAAATTCATACTTAGAACAGTCTGATCTATATTTTGTAAAACATTTTGATTTTTTTGTGATAATTTGGTTTACATATACGTATTGGAGCTATGTAGATGAATTGTCATGCCAATAGCTTTCAAATTTTATTAAGAAGAATAAATTTTTTTTCAAAAAAATATATTTACTAGCTGGCCCGGTCCGCGTTGCCGGCCGTACTTTTAGTCTTTAAAGGATAATAAATCACAGATCTGACTTATGTAGGCGGCACAATTTTGATTATATGTAATGACTTGATTATAAGTAATGACTCCATGACTAAATATAAATTAATATTTATGACAAAAATTATAATTACCGTCGGTTTTACATATTTTGAATAGCCTGATCTTATATTTCAGCTATAGGCTTTAATTTGAGTTTTAAATACCTATATGATAAAGAACATCTATAATAGCCCCATGTGAAAATTCAGCTCAATTTTTGGTATTGTAAAAAGCATACAAATGAGCTATAATTTGAAATTTGTATTTCCAACGTTTAAAATCCCGTACTGCGTGGTATTTAGTTTTGTCCACCTCATACTTGAAGGCAGAAATTTGTCAGAATAGGCAAAAAAATACTCTTTTACTTATATTACCATAAGATGGGCATTAATTGTTTGTCATTTAAATTGTGCGGTGGAGATCCAATAAAGTTACTTTATTATTTCGTATTTTTTCATATTTCTGCCACAATTTCCGACTGAATGAGTCCCAGATTGACATTTTGGAGTTTATTTCATATAGACGTACATCCCAAATCTACGTTCCCAACAAATATTCTCTTGGGGGTTACAAATTCAATAGAATACCAAATTTTCTTTTCTGACCACACATTGGTTGGGAAATGCCTATGTGGATAATTATCCGTAAGATGATTTTTTACCCCAGGGTTTTTTTGACCTCAGGTAGCCTTAAGACTAAGATGCGCCCTTTTTCGAAAAATAAAAATTTTATAAGAAGAGATTTTTTTCCCGCTTAGAAACAAAGTTGTCAAGTGAAAAAATTTGCCAAGACGCCGAAATTACCTTATATCATATGATTAAATTATCAACATAAAGCAAAATTAGTACGAAAATTATGGTTAAAATGTAGAATGTACTTGAAATCGAGGTGTTCCGTTATCGGGGGTTATGACCCATATCATGACCTGCCAAAGCGATTAGAGGTATCTTGAATGTTTAGGAAGAATTTCTATTTTGCGTCCTTTACATTCGGTATTTGACTGATTGCAGTCCCAATGTATTTTGCATTTTGTGTTCTCATTTGACAATTTATTGTCATATGAAAGAAGCAGGTCCACTTTTTAAAATGAACCCCATAACGTTTTTTCGGTCATTTTTGTTTGTTTAAATGTGTTCGCATCTTCCAGAGGAAGCACGATGTAGGTCCTCGAGTAGAAAGCATTTAACATCGTATTGCGCCTTCATTTCATTTTTAATATTATTCATTCAGAATTCAAAACAATAAAAAATCTACACTTCAATATAGAAAAAGAATCTTCAACTGGTTCGCTGATTTTTGTGGCAAATTTTTAAAGGTCCTTACGAAGTTTGTCGGTAGAATGCACTATTATTTTGAAATTCGATGCCATTGAAAAATTGTAGATTTTTCCCGATTTTAGAATTTTCCTATAAAACAACAACGGATAAATCTATAAATAACAGTTTTATCCGTTGTGGCTATATACTTCCCAAAAAAAAACACTGCAAATGTACATTCGAAAATAGTAAGTCAAAATAGAAAAAAAAAGGTGCAATATACAACATTACTATTGTACATTTTAAAAGTCAAAATGTTCAAAATTCAAAATTTTACGCAATTTTTTTGGATTTTATTCTTTTCTGCTAAGAGGCAATTCCGAATTTGTCTGAATAGTTAAAATCAGACTGGCGGTCTTTATGTTATAAGAGTAGTAACTAACACAACTTTCTTTTACATACAGAGAGATAGATTTAAAAGTAGGCGCGTTCCTCAGCCCCTACATAAGTACTTAGGGTTGGATGGAAAGCCAACAGCATCTCGTGTAATAATTCTCAAACCGATATCTTCACTATTTTGGCAAATATAAAGATTTTAGATAAATCGTAATAGTGGGCGTAAAAGGAGGCGTGGTCAATATTTTTTTCTTTAAAAACCTAACTCGGGGTATGACGAACATTTGTACAAAAAATCATGCAAATCGGTCCAGCCGTTTTCAACTGATTCCGTTACCAACAAACAACAATTAATTTTTATATATATAGATTTAGAAAATTTAAAAATTTGTTTTATAATAAATTAAATCCGTCGACTTATTCCTTCCCCACAAAAGGTCGAAATTTTGAATACCCATTGAGCGAAATTAATTTTCGATTCCATTTAGACTTGGCATATCTGAATATTTCAATCAACAAAGGATCTGTTATAAAAATGGTAGAGATCGGACAATTTCTTCTGGTAGCTTCCCCACAAAGGGTCAAAGTTTTGAATAACCAAAATGATTATAAAATCCGAAAAAAACATCAGATTTTCTTTATATTTCACACATCCCATTATTTCCAATAACAAAAGGTCTGGTGTGAATATCCATGAAGCTCATACAAAGCGAAATTAACATCCGATTCCATTCAAGACTTCGTATATCTCAAAATTTCCATCAGCACAAGATCTGTTATAAAGATGGTAGAGATCACCCCATTTCTTTTGCCAGCTACCCCCATAGGGTTCAAGATTATTAAAAACAAAACGATCAAAAAAAAAACAGTATAAGCATTCAACACTCTTAAAATTTTACACATACAAACATTTTAGGCAATACAATATCTGTTGCGCAGATGATATATATCTGTGAACCCCTTCTGGTTCCTCACTCACAAAGGATCACCATTTTCAATACTTTTATCTGTCATAATTTACGAACAAGTCTGCGATTCTTTACAACTTTCTATATCTAAATATATATCTCTTTGCCATATATATTATATGTATTAGACGAAGCATGAAAATGGAATACTTCGTTCGACCATATCTGGTACCTCACCCACATTTTAACATTTACTAAATATTATCATATATGTCACTTAAGTGAAGGATGTTACCAATATAGTCCAAACCTGCCACGTCGCAATATTTATATCATATTTACTTAGGTCCGATACGAAATGGCCAATGGTTCGGAACCCACCCCATAAGGGGTGAAATATTAAAATAATCATAACAGAAGTCAAAATATTTTTAAACAATCGTACATTGGCTGAGGTAACTTGTTTGCCGTATCACACATAGAGAATGCCATTACAGAAGTAATCCATAAGTATTTTCAGAAAGCTTTACGAAAAAGTGGTCCAATATAAACCGTTTGAATACTCATGATTCTAGTTGTCATCCAAGGGTCTTTAATTAATTTAACAGCTTTATCTTAAGTCTTGCACAGTATAGGCCAAACTATTAAAGGCCCTCTGTGTATGGATGAGTTCATATTTTGTAATTGCGGTATTTCTATTTAGCCTTATCACATACAATTCTCTTGATGCTCTATATTTCGATTCTCTATCTATTTCCTTGATTTACCGAGACAATCGGTAAAATGAATCAACAGATGGAAATTAATTATACGTTAAACTTTAACGACATATCATCAAGCTTAAATTGAATTAATTAAATGAAACACTTTGTTTTTTTTTTCTCAAAAATTCTTTGGGAACAATTTTGTAAAGCGTCCGTGATTTTCAATTCTTTTCTTTACTTCTATCATTCTTCAAACATAACGACAATGATACTCAGTATCAAAAATCAAAAAATGATTCCCATAATGCATGGCAGCCTTAAGTTATTTGCAATCATTCAGGTGATAAATTCAATGTTTTACAATGTATATGTACCTATGTCTATACATGAATTGTAATGTTGAAGTAGCGCAACGAGAGAAACCCCCAATTTAAATGCTAATATAACACCAAAAATGTAAAACATTCTTCCTCGAATATTCGATACGAATTTAATATGAAACAATTTGTGTTTGGATGAGTTGCCAAGAAAGAAGTAAGGGTAGTACAAGAATTTAGTGCAATGTCACTTCCTAAAAAATAAATTTTAAAAATTCGAAATGGTTTTACTTTTGAATTTCTCTTTTTTTGTTTTCTTCCTTTCAAGAAATATACAAAGGATTTCACTTTTATGATCTTTCTTCAATTCAAAGTTAATATGGTTGGGTATGTGTGTGGATTCTTTCTATCGGCTCCAGCAACAACCCACCCACCCTAATGTATATACAAAAGATTTTGTGCCCTTAGTCCATGCCATCAACTGCTGCAAACAGTATTGCGGAGGAACACCCAAAATGAACAATTCCCATTTAAGAAACATTCTCTTAACGGTTGTTGCACATCTTGCCTGCTTTTCGTCATAGTATATGCATTCCAATAAGTATGCATAGATATGTGTAACTTAACGTGTGTGTATATGTTATGCACCCTCCCACACACACATACACACTTGAATGCAGGTACATGTTTTACATTATAATTGATGTTGGTTTACTTCTGACAACGAGGTATGATTACAGCAGTTACCAAAATGTTCGACCGATATCTCCTATAGTTACACTTTATCTAATATTGGCAGCAATTGCGAAGAAGGCCTAAGAGATCAAGGAGATTATGATCGGAATTCGATGTCAGAGAGACAAGGGAGTCAACTCAAAAAAAACCTTTGTTTTATTGAAACAGCTCTTAATTGTGTACCTTTTCCGTTTTAAAAATAATTGGAATCTGTGTTCTAAAAAGAGAATTTCAGTATCATCGTGAAAAATTGAATTAGAAATATCTCCTTAAAACCATTTAATGCGCTAAAATGCGTTAAAAATTCTCATTCAGTTTGTAGCTTTTTTCCCCAAACTTTTTTCTTTCGGCTTGTACCTCTTAAAATAATCAGATTAGACAAATTGTTAATTTAAAAAGTTAAAGTCGGCAATTTCACTAGTTCCTTCGAAATTATGCCAAGTACAGAGGTAGACATCATATGGGGCTATATCTAAACATAGGCCGATGTAGCACACTTTCAATGACAATCATCCTAGACAACACATGAGAATGACGAATACAATGAAATCGACAGCTGCTGTTTTGAACCTGTATGGCCAATTATATGCCAGAGAACGCGGTGTCTATTACGAAATCCAAAGTTGTGGTTAAAATCGCCAAAATGCTGAATATTGAAAGGTTCTATAATATGGGGGGATAAACGAAGATTGCAAAATTTTAAACTACACCGAGGAATACGGGGTGAGATAAAAAAAAACTGAAACAAAGTCAAACGCCATAATGTTTACATTTTTTTTTTAATTTTATTGAATGAAGCAAAGAATGTCGGAAATAGCATCAAATTTTGGAATAAGTTTAGATCTGTTCGAATTGGTCACCTTTGGCACGAATTATGGCCTTCAAACGGCCAATGAAATCGGGTTTCGATCAAGTCGTTTCTTTACTTTTCGAACCATTTCTGCTAATGTTGCTGTTTTCTTCCGCCCACTTCCTTTGACTTCGGGCTTCGCTACCAGTATCACGGTAACGAGCTACCAGTATCACGGTACGAGACACAAAAAATTTATTCATATTTAAATGCTGGAATGCTCTAACAATAGGCACTTTTCTAGAAAATTCTCACTAAAATGCTTTTGTACTCTTGAGAACAATATAATGAGCTGTCACTGGAATAGTTTTAACAGCTGTCGGACGAGTGAATTAGAAATGACAGCAGTCTGAAGTTGGTTGTAGTTTTTTCATCTCACCCTGTAGTATGACGAAAATCTATGGAGGTCCAGTTATGGGATCCTTTGCAAAACTTCGACTTATATGAACAATTCATTACATACTAGGAACACAATCTGCAATTTTGGTTTAAAATTGTGACCAAAATATGTAATGCACATTAAATCTGCCAATACCAACTTATGAACTAAAATAAAGACAGACCGACGTTTGTGGTTTTATGCCGAACATGAATATATATACTTTATCTCTGACGGGTCTCTGACGAATATTTAGTGTATAACGCAAGGAAAGTTAATTTCATATACCCTCCGAATACAATATACCTACCTGGATTGTATTCGTATCGTTTACCTCTTTTGCTGTTAAGGCTTCGAAATCAATAAAATTTTCCGCATCCGACTCAGACCATGGATTCTAAATTTTGGGGTAAGTTTGAGGAAAATAGGATTCATTTCACGCCTGAGAGCCATGATTATTAAATTTTTGGCCGTTTCAGAGGAGTTACGAAAAGTACTAAGTAAGATGTAGTGTTGGATTGTGAATTCTTCGTCTTCTACAACGTATTCTGCCAAATTATTTACAGGACACAATAATTTCAACAGGAAACGTTTTTCTTCCTAAGGGCTTTGCAGTGTCTCCTTTTCTGGATATCCGATTCTTTTCGCCATGCCATTTTGCATTTACCTAAAGCAATTTTACACACACTCTCATATCATATATCAGCCTGATTTTGGTAATTTCCTTGGATCCCAATTTGTTTCAATATTCAATCTATTTGTTGTGAACAGCATAATTTTGAAACCATTTCCCGTACCTTTAAGTTTTCATTTTCTCTATATTCATTTCTTGGTAGAATACTATGATTTCTTAGTAACAACTTTTCAAATTAAACCCCGGTAAGTCATAACACTTTCCAGTTGCAAATATGTTTATGCCTGCGAGGAATCAGTATGAATGGAACGTGGTTGCAAGAAGGGATTTTGCGTAAACGTGTAAATTCAACTGAAAGAGATTCCATCAGTTTGGTTGAATCTTTTCATAAATATGTGTGTCTGTAACTTTCGGGTTCTCTGTTTAAGAATAAGCGAATGACTGTGTTTGTTTGAAATTTTGGTATAGTTCATAAATTATGCACCATTTTAAGAAGTGGTACATATGTATGTAAAAATAATAATATTATATGTGTAACAACCGTTTTCCGAGGATGACGAAAAATCGCAATATTGGGCTTTAAGTGGCGTTGCCGGTATGCTGGCGTTTAGTGCGGCTATGGCTCGTCGGGTGAGGGGTGGTTCTTGCCACTTGAAGACCTTTTCGGTTGAACACAAAAAATATATCATACCGGGCTTGCACGAATATCTGAAAAGGGGAATATTATAAGAAGCCTGAAACATGCCTAAAAATACAAAGAAAACTACACTTGCTTACCAAAAACTCAATCTTAAACTCACTTTAACCCAATTCTTTCCTCCGGAAACAGCTCTCTTGGCGGCTGTCCGACCAAGAGATAGCCCTCCCACCGAGAACACCTCTCGCCATGACGTCGCCACTCCCTGACGTCCCAAATTTGTCCCTTCACTTACCTCCGTTTAAACCATCCCTACCACCTTCTTAATGGCCTTAAGCCAACGACATCATCTTCATTGGAAGTATACAATTTTATTACACCTATTGTACATTACATATTGATTTATATTATCAATCAATGAAAAGAAGCAGGAAACGTAATTATTAATTCCATAAAAAAAATTAATTCCAACTCTAAGCTCCTTCTCTTTCTTTTTCCTTTTCAGGGTTCGATGGCGGGTATCAAGAGTTAGGACCACTGATGGCAGCTAATGGACAAGGTTCTTCCCAAGGAGTAAGTACGTAATAGTATGAAGTTTAGCTTTATAACTACATTCCCGGTTCAAGGTTAAAAAATGATAATTTATTTTTCAATTCCAGGCCAGGACAAACAAAAGGCAGTAAGTCGACACCAAAAAAACAATCGACGAGAAAAAAGTGGATACCTAACCTCGAAATGAGCTCAATTCAACGAGGGATCCTGCACTGCAACACTAGGCGAGTAAATCTTAAATTAAACTTCTTTTGTTTACCCCTTTTTATTTAAAAATTGTACTTTTCTTTTCAGGAAAACCGCGGAATCTAATTATGTCGCCTCGTCTGTCTGTCCGGAGTTTATAGTGACGTCTATAGGGAAGATACCAAGTCACGCTGGTATAGCAGTGACGGAAAATCTGCGCCTCCCCCGATGGATTGGATGTGCGATGGTGTGGCTCTTTACTCCAAAAATTCTGCCAGGACTTAATTTTTAAGATTTTTCTTACTTTTCTTTGTATTTATTAAGTTTTGTTTCAAGCTTAATTCAGTTTCGTTTTGTTTTAATTTTAATTCATTTTCATTGTGTTTAAACTTAATTCAGTTTCAAGTCATTCCTTTTGTTTAAAATTTTGCCAAACTTTAAGAAGTTTATTTAGCCTTCGTATAAATATTAAGAATACTTTCAGGTTTAGTTCTTAAATGTTCACATTTTAGCTTTTTAAATTTTACATTTTTGGGCTAAGATTGTTTAAAGCCTTTTTAGCTAAAAAAAACAAGTTTGGATTTTGTCTTCTTTGCATGTATTTTGTTGAACACATCAAATTAATAAATGTAATTCCTTTCACTTATGGAATTTATCGCCAAAAAAATGCCGGGTGTTTTACTTCGCTGGGAGCTGGGAGCCACGCATCCAATCTTCTTCGCTGATGAGATAAAAAGGAAAGAATTTTTCTTACCATTTCTGCCAGGAAATTCTGGCTGCCATTTTCCTCGTTTAATTTTTCCATTTTCTTTTTAAATTATTCCCCCTTATTGACATTTAAGTCATTGGAATAATCAGCTGTTCCCTAATAATGGTTGACAACATTCTTCTTCTTCTTCTAGCTATCAATTATTTTCATGGTTACCCCTTTTTAAGGCGCACCCCACAAAGCCAACTATCCTGCTGATATCCTTATCGAAGGTTAGGGGGGAAAAGGTGCGACATTCGATATAAAAATAAAAAAAAATCATTGTTTATGATACGGCAATTGAAAAAAAAAATCGATGTTTGGCATCCCTAACAATCGTGGTTTGGCATCCCTAATACTCATTTTCTGATTTTCCAAAATAAAATTTAATTTGGAACTGATTTATTTATTACAGTGTAAACGCTCCATTTTCGTCTATACGAACCTGGTATAAAGTTTACGCCATACGCTACGCGTTAACGTTTAGTCTGACGTAACGTAACTATCGATAGTAGTGATGTTTATGAATGAAAACAATCGGAGTACGATTGTATTGTAAATTTTTGGCGGATTAGCACGCGGACGGACGGACAATTTTGGAGCTGCGGAAATTATTAAATTTTTGGTAAGTAAAGTGAAAAAAAATATAGTGAAATATTTAATAATTTAATAAAACAAGTGCCAGTGCCGGGTAAGTTATAATAATGTGTGTAATTAAAGTGATTTAAGTGCAAAAGAAATGAATAAAAATTATCAGTGACATACAGTGCGGGTGTATGTGATAATAGTAAATGGCAAATAGTTGCATGAAAAATTAATCCGTATAAATCTTAGAAAATAATAAAGAAAATTAAAAGAATACAAGGAAATATAATAATAAAGGGGTTTAAATGAAACGATTAAAATTAATTTCCTGAAATTAATTTAATTTCCTAGCCCAAAAAAAATGAATGATTTCCCTTCAATGTGTGTGTGTGTGAGTGTAAGTAAAAGTTGCATTTACAATGAAAAATTGCACTCATTAAGAAAAAATGTGACTTTGGCGGAAACAATAAGTTCGAAATAAATTCGAAGTGAGTGAATAGTGAATAAAAATGGAACAGATAAAGAAAATATAGAATTAAGGAATGAGTGATAAGTGCGAATGAAATTAAAAAGATAATTTTGCCAACAGAAAAGAAAATTGAAATAGTGAAAACAAAACAAAATGCAAAAACGAATAATGTAAAAAGTGAAGTGCAAAAGGAATAATTAATGATCATTGTCGGAAATTAATAATTACTAGTGTAAAATGGTGAAAAATTAAGACAGACCTAAATTATATGTGCAAATATTGTGTATATTTTTTCTTTAAAGACAAAAAGTGCGACAAATTGAATTGAAATGAACAAAAAAATTAAAAAGTATTTTTACTAGTTAAGAATTGTGCGAATCAATGTCTAAACAATGAATGAAAAAGAAAAGTGAATGAAAATGAAATTGAAAATATTGTGAATTTAATGAAAATAAATTTTCTTTTAAGAATTTGGCTTAGGTAAAACTGAAGTGAAAAATTATGAGAAATATCCTGAATTTTGATATAAAAAATTAAATTTTAAGAAAAAAGAAAATTTTTACAGGAAAAAAAAAGAAAAAAAAAAAACTTATATAAATCGGACGGACGTAAAAAAAAAACAACTATTGTGTCTATTATTAATAACAAAATGTGAAAAAAAAATTCAGTGCAATAAAAATTTTTGCAAGATTTTAAAAAAAGAGAAAAAAAAATTGAAGTGTCGTAAAAATTAAAGAAACATTAAACATAATAAGCAATGAAATTAAAAAAATTATTGTGAATCAACGAATAAGTTACCGAAAATATTATACAAAATTGGGCTTCGGTGAATTTGATATGACGAATAAAGTGAAATATTCTAAAATTTTAACGGAATTAAATAGAAAAAAATAATAAAAAAAAAAACAAAAATAAATAAATTCTCTCTTCGTTTTAATTTAAATCATAGTCCACCGTTAGGACACAGAACTAATACTTATTTTCTTTTTCTTCTCTTTACAGATTCTTTTCACGAGTTTAGCCTGAAAGAAAGGTGAGTTGAGCATGGTGTTTTCTTTTTCCGTAGGGGTACCATCAACTAGGACCTCAGCTTTGGTCAGAAAGTTGGATACATTACTCCAAATATACCTAGGTGTGTTTGGTTTTGTCTTCCCGATTTCAGACTCTATCTTCATAATTCGATGACTGACAGCTCTGCGACCTTGTGTACAACACTCTTCTGCCTTGTGCCATGGATGCGTATGGGTATACAAAGGAAGAGTGCACTAATGGTCAAAGACAGTCATAAATTGACTGCTCAGGAATCGTTAACATATTGTTAGAGTCCGTAAATTTGGGATGCTTCTATCGTAATCCAGCGTATTCTTTCTGACCTCTGCTGTTGGTGTCTAAGAGATTGGCCTCCTATGGAAACCAAGAAAAATTTTCCATGATCTCACAAGACAACCAAAAAGTTGCCCGAATTGGATATCTAATTCACAAAAGGTAAGTAGATACGGAAATGCTGAAAATTGTATAACAAAAGATATTAATAAGTTATTTCTTCTCTTTCCAGGCGTGGAATTGGCCTGACCTGCAAAAACAGGAAATACAATGGATGGTAAGTTCGAGCAATCCTGTTCTACTTTTTTTCCAGCAGGTGTACCATCGCCTGGACCTTCAGCTTTTGTCAGAATGTCGGATACGATGGCTTACAAATGCACTGAGGTGTATTTGTTTCTTTTTGTCTACCGGCTTCCAGACTCTAGCGTCGTAAGGCGAGTGACGGACTGATCTGCGACCTCGTATACAACAGTTCCCTGGCCCGTGCCATAGAACAAACGGCTACTGCGGTACCTATCGCGAAAGGGGAATTGCACTAATGGCCAAGGACGGTCACTACGTGACTGCTCCGAAAGCGCAGACATCAGCTAGAGTCGGCAAACCCGGGGTGCTTTGATTCGTACTCTGACTTCGAAATTCTGACTTCTGCTGTTAGAGTCTAGAAGATTGGACGCCTGTGCGCATGAAAAAAACAGGGTTCCGAACTACACCATCATCCAAAATTCTAAGCGAGACTTAAGTGGGACTACGGTCGGCGCTTCAGAAATAAACGTAAGATGTAGTTTGAATTCTCTTTCGTAGTTTTTGTAATTTTGCTCTGGAAAATGAGAAAAATTATGAGAACTCTATTTCTTATAAACATAAAATTTATAAAAAATTTCAGCCAAACCCCTTTGTAAGTATGGCATTTCATTTCTAATTTCTTTTCTTTCTTTTGAGATGTTCATTTTCATTACATTTATTTTTCCAACCATATTACCTAATGACATTTCACTAATTCCTTCTTTTTCCTTTACTTTTATGGCTAAAAACTGGAGAAATTGGGTTCATCCCTTAACCATACACTCAACTACACATCACTTATGAAGAGAAAGCTGCCCTACAGCTTGTATCAACTTAGGAATAATAAAGGACATTTCGTAAGTCGTAATTCAGGTTAGTCCTCTTAATATTATATCTTAAATAATACTAATGAAATTTGTTTTTTTTTTTTTTCAACTAAATTCGAGCGGATTTCCCGGAACTCTTGGAAAATTCAGGTGAGTATTGGAGAAAAATGATGCAATTTTAGTTAAGCTAGATTTAGAATTCAATTTTATATACTTTTCGTGTAGACTTTGCGGATTAGTATTTCATCCTGAGATCTCCGCTCCAATTAAAAAAACTAAACTTCAATTAATTAAAAAAAAAAAAAAAAAACACATGCTATCCTCATATATATATGCTTTAGACTTCGGTCGCTATATATATGCAAAAAAAAAAAAAAAAAAAAAAAAGAAAATAACCAAAAGAAAAATTAGATTAACCAATTATTAAGCATTTATTGCTTCAAATCCTTAGCGTGAAACACGCCGAGGGGATGCCCCTTAAGATCTTCGACTTCATAAAGGCATTTCCCAACTGGCTTAACAATGCGACACTTGAAAAATTTCTTGTCAAGTTTAGCATTATAATTATTTTTAAAAACACTTTGCCTAAAACTTCTTCGGAAAACTTCTTGCCTGGGATGAACTTGACCTGACGACTTCTAAGATTATAAGACTTCTCATGTCTCAAGTATGCCTGGTGCAGACTATTTCTTATCTTTTCTCTGATAAGATCATGTTTTACCGAGTTGGGAATGAGTGTTGTCTCGGGGTCATTAAGAAGTTTAAGCTTCCGGGCTAGTTTGTAAAGGCTGGCATGGTTAATCATGTTAACTCCAAAGAGCGCAAAATAAGGGGTAGTTCCGATGGAACTATGTACAGAAGATCGCAGAGAACATTCTATCTCTGACAAATTTCGATCCCATTCTTGGTGATCTTCTCCCAAATACGCTCGAATTGCTGATAAAATTGATTGATTTACTCTCTCCGAGGCATTCGCTTGAGGAGAGTGAAAAGCGGTCTTTGTATGATTTATTCCAAAAAGCTTAACCATGGCTACAAATTCTTTGCTGATAAATTGTTTCCCGTTATCGGAGACAATTACTTCAGGGGTTCCAAACTTATGAAATACCTCACTGATTAAAAATTTCACTACGTTTTTGGAATTTGCTTTGGCCATGGCCTTTAATAGGACGAATTTTGAAAGGTGGTCTACCACAATAAAAATAAAACTATTTCCTGTTTTGGTTCTAGGATAAGGACCTAAGAAGTCTATAAAAATTCGTTGGAAAGGTCTTTCGGTAATTGTTTCTGCTCCCATAGGTGGTCGAAGAGTAACATTAGCTGGCTTTGTTTCTTTGCAAATTACACAATCCTGAACAAAATTCCTAACTTGCGTATTCAAGTTTGGCCAGAAAAAATACTCTTTAATCCTACGAAGTGTTTTGTGGAAACCTCCATGAGATGTTTGGGGTGGGCAGTGTGCGTTTTCTATAATTTGCTTGGTCATTTCACTGGGTACCCATAACTTCCAAGCGAAATCTTCGTTGAGGGGAATACCATCATAGAACTGAGTTCGCTTATATACAAAACCCTCAACCACTTTTAAATGAGGAAGTTGTGAAGAATTGCTTTCAATCGTATCTATCAAGGTTAAGTATTCATCTGATTTAAAAGCTGGTGAATCAAGGTCGATTAACGACTTAACGTCCAGAGAAATCTCCTCCATATCATATCTAGATAGCGTATCGGGTACTACATTTTGTGTGCCTTTACGGTGTTCTATCTCAAAAGAATATCCCTGCAAGTGCAAACTCCATCTGGCTAACCTTCCGCAAAGATCCCTATGTGACATGAGCCATTTTAGACTACTGTGTCAGTTGTTACTGTAAAGGGCATTAACTCTATATATGGCCTAAACTTTTTAATGGCCATCACCACTGCCAAACATTCCCTCTCAGTAACAGAATAATTCCTCTGAGCAGAAGTTAACTTTTGCGAGAAATACGCTATCGGATGTTCACCCTCGTCATCTCTTTGAAACAATACAGCTCCTATTCCTAAGTCTGAAGCATCGCACTGCACGTAGAATCTTTTGGTAAAGTCCGGGTGTGTAAGCACGGGACTGCTTATAAGAGCCTGCTTCAACTTATCAAATGCTACCCTGGCCTCTTCCGTGAAACTGAATCTTTTTCCTTTTTTGAGGGTCTCGAAGATGGGAGCCGCAATGGTGGCAAAGTCGGCTATAAACCTCCTATACCACCCTGCGGTACCCATAAAACTTCTCACCTGTTTTATGGTTTTCGGATATGCAAATTTTACTATAGTTTCCACCTTCGCCGGATCAGTTTTCAGTTTGCCACCGCCAACAATGTATCCCAAATATTTAAGCTCTTTGAAGCAGAACTTCGACTTGGATACATTGATGGTGAGCCCTGCTTTCGCCAAACAATCGGCTACTTGCTCTAACAACCGTAGGTGGGTATCAAAGTCGGGCGAAACTACCAACAGATCATCCAGGTAGACAAAAACTCTATCACGAATTGCGCTGGGGATCACTTTGTCCATTAAACGGCATAACCTTTGGGCCGCATTACACAGACCAAAAGGCATGACCGTAAAATGATAAAGTAGTCTTCCGGGCACTATGAACGCAGTTTTCTCTCTACTAGACGGGTCCAGGGGTATTTGCCAAAACGCATCCTTGAGGTCGACACTGGAGATAAAATATGTGTCTCCCAACCGACTGAGCAAACCCTCTATATGCGGCAATGGATAGGCATCCTTGACCGTAAGTGCATTAAGTTTACGAGCATCCAAACATAACCGATTTTTCTCACCCCTTCGGACTAACGTAACGGGGTGACTCCATGGACTTTCGCTCTCCTCAATTACCCCCAGGTCAAGCATCCTATCCAATTCCGCGTACATGAGCTTTTGCACAGCCGGGGACACCGGATAATGTCGATCCTTCACCGGAGTTGCATCGCCAGTATCGATTGAGTGGACCTCCGCATTCGTTTTTCCCAAACCATACTTGGCAAAGCATGGAAATTTATCCTTCACAATTTGCAAACGCGAACGTTGCTCATCGGACAATATATGGGTTTTCACATCACTGATCTCATCGGCTTCGTCACAGAGGCTCACCTGATGGAGGGACAACCCGTCAATCTGAGCAAAGAGGTGAAAACTACGCATAAAATCGACTCCTAGAAAAAGTTCACGACTCAGAGAAGGCACTAGATAGAAAATGATAGGTTTCTGCTGCTTATTGAAATTGACCATTGTAGCCACTTTTCCAACGATTCTTTATAAAAGAATGAAAATGGATTACATCCAATCCTGCTTTTCCTACAAAACTAAGGCAGTTCTTCCCCAAACATGACACCGTAGCACCACTATCCAACAAACCTTCCAACTCCTGTCCGTTGATCGTAAGCTTTGTATATAGGCGAGTATCATCTCCCTCATACAATGTAGCCGATGCAATTTCTTTCCTAACTCTTTTTCTTCTCTTAAAGCGTTCTCTAGCTTTCCTCACTTTATTAGAAACCTTCCCAAAAATTCGTTCTTTAGCCTCATTATATTCCTTAATTCTAACATGGAGTGGTTTAATCTCCCTCAAATTCTTTACTGCTTCTGATTTCAATTTCTCTAAATTCATGTTCTTCAATACCACTATCTTATCACTAAGGCTATAACTATTTGATTTCTCTGGGGCTATACCGGGGTTGACCTCACCTGCCCCGTTGGAGGTGGGCCCCGATACTTGTTTCCCTGACATTTAGGACAACCTAAAACTGTTACATTCTCCTGTCCACATTTGTAGCAAAACAACTTGCGCTTCTCCCTACAATCTATCCAGCTGTGTCCCCACACTCCGCAATTCCAACACTTATATTTCGCCGGTGTACTAATCGCATCTACTTCCATCTCTTCTGGTATGACTTCTTCTTGCTGCCAATCAAGCTCATGTAGCCTCTGGGGAACGTTATATCGCTGCTGATGTTGCCTCTGGCTCCATATTAAGTTTTCTGCCCTCTTAACTTGGCGATAAAACTCTCCTAGACTTCTTATCTGGGCTGAGAAAATCATTTGGGCTAAAGATGGCTTCAAGTTACCCCGCATTATCTCTACCATGTGGTTCTCTTGATAAGGCGTTTTCTGCTGGGTCCGAAGCTTCAGCACGGAATTATAGAAATCGTCGAACGTCTCATGAGGCAGTTGCCGTCTGTTCAAAATTTGCATTTGTATTTGGAACTCATTCTCATACTGCTGGTACTGGTTCAAAAGCGCAGTCTCAAGCTCGCTCCACGAACGAAAATTGACAAATTTCCTTTGGTTCCAATACCAATCCAAGGCTGGCTTGTGGTGGTGGTTGTGTTACTTGACCAGCTGCTAAGGCACTGGGAATGGATGCTTGGCTGGGTATCTGCCCGTGGGCATAATTTGGTGCTGCATAACCTGCTGGAGGTGGCCGATATGACGGCATGGCATTAGGAACTCCCAGTAGACTCCGTACTTCCTCGCGCATTTCGCGCCGCGCTAATCCGACTGCAGTGTTAATAATTTCTAGCACTCCGGTACTGACTGCTGGCTGACCCGTAGGCACACCGGGTGCCAAAGATGGCTGTTGCAATCCAGTCAACACGCTGTAATTCGGGGAATGGACACTTCCATGTGACCAGAATGACGTGTTGAAAGAATTTGCGGCGTCTTGCAAAACCGACGGTATTGGAGGTGCTGTAGAAGAACTGGTAGGCATCGGTCCAGGCGTTGTAGTCGACACCGTATGCGTCGTTATGGGAACACTTCGAGTATAAGTGGTAACAGAAACAGTAGGAGCGGTCGTGACAACCGCACTGGCGACTACACTATTCTGACCTAAAATTGGCCTGCCAGTTGAGTCCCTATTTGTACACCTAGTGCTGGGCATATTCCACTCTGTTGTTTCCTAACCTCTTATAAAACAAAATTCTTCCAAACTAAAAGAAAAATTGAACTTTTACCAAAAACTTCACTCAAATGAAAAAAACTTCAAGGTATTTCTATGGAATTCAGGCAATACCTTGAGGTTGAAAAAATATTTATAGAACTTAAAGTACCAGTTTCAAATTTAATAAACTTAATTTCCTATTCCATAAAATTTAATTCGGTTTAATTTTTAAAACACTTTTTCACATTCACAGGCCCTTTGAAAATTGACACGGCGTATCAACCCTTCAAGCCGAAATTGACTGAAAAAAATAAATAAATGCTAAAGATAGGTGGTGGGATAAAAGGTAAACTTAAAGGTAAGTGAAGGTCAAATATACTGTTTCTAAAGGAATACCAATTTTAAACTGTTTTAAAATATTTTCTACAGGGTTTCGGTGAGTTCTACTGGAAAAAACTGAGGAATTTAACTGGAATATGGAATAGGCGGCTTTCCCCAGACCTTACTAAGAAATTCCATGACAATACGGCCCCTGGTCAAAAACCAAGATTGTCGCAGACCAAAGGAAAACTCCGGTATGTCTGCGGTCCGCTACCTAATTCCGGGTACTGGAATTGTATAAAAAAAGGAAATACTACTAACCTAAACCTACAAATTCGATTGAGACTAACAATTCACATTCATGTAGCAGCGCGTCACCTGCCACTTTATAGGCTGCTTGAACGGGTCTCCACAAATGAAAACTGTTCGTCCAGACGAATTTGTTATTTGAAATTTTAACTGTAGATAAATATGAAACAAAATTAGTAATACTAGTGCGATTAGACGTAAATGCAAATTAGCACGACTAAGCCACTAGAAAGGAACAAGTTTCATATTTGTTTTTGAAAAATAAATGATGTCTTCTTGCGTCTTCGATGAAGCATCGCGCCAGGGACTCTCAATGTAACCTAAACGGGTCTCATCGAAGATATACGGAAAACACATTTATACACTATCACTAACAACTATTACAAACTAACGACATGTTTCAGGCCCCACGTTCTGGGCGCCATTTTGTAACAACCGTTTTCCGAGGATGACGAAAAATCGCAATATTGGGCTTTAAGTGGCGTTGCCGGTATGCTGGCGTTTAGCGCGGCTATGGCTCGTCGGGTGAGGGGTGGTTCTTGCCACTTGAAGACCTTTTCGGTTGAACACAAAAAAAATATCATACCGGGCTTGCACGAATATCTGAAAAGGGGAATATTATAAGAAGCCTGAAACATGCCTAAAAATACAAAGAAAACTACACTTGCTTACCAAAAACTCAATCTTAAACTCACTTTAACCCAATTCTTTCCTCCGGAAACAGCTCTCTTGGCGGCCGTCCGACCAAGAGATAGCCCTCCCACCGAGAACACCTCTCGCCATGACGTCGCCACTCCCTGACGTCCCAAATTTGTCCCTTCACTTACCTCCGTTTAAACCATCCCTACCACCTTCTTAATGGCCTTAAGCCAACGACATCATCTTCATTGGAAGTATACAATTTTATTACACCTATTGTACATTACATATTGATTTATATTATCAATCAATGAAAAGAAGCAGGAAACGTAATTATTAATTCCATAAAAAAAATTAATTCCAACTCTAAGCTCCTTCTCTTTCTTTTTCCTTTTCAGGGTTCGATGGCGGGTATCAAGAGTTAGGACCACTGATGGCATCTAATGGACAAGGTTCTTCCCAAGGAGTAAGTACGTAATAGTATGAAGTTTAGCTTTATAACTACATTCCCGGTTCAAGGTTAAAAAATGATAATTTATTTTTCAATTCCAGGCCAGGACAAACAAAAGGCAGTAAGTCGACACCAAAAAAAACAATCGACGAGAAAAAAGTGGATACCTAACCTCGAAATGAGCTCAATTCAACGAGGGATCCTGCACTGCAACACTAGGCGAGTAAATCTTAAATTAAACTTCTTTTGTTTACCCCTTTTTATTTAAAAATTGTACTTTTCTTTTCAGGAAAACCGCGGAATATAATTATGTCGCCTCGTCTGTCTGTCCGGAGTTTATAGTGACGTCTATAGGGAAGATACCAAGTCACGCTGGTATAGCAGTGACGGAAAATCTGCGCCTCCCCCGATGGATTGGATGTGCGATGGTGTGGCTCTTTACTCCAAAAATTCTGCCAGGACTTAATTTTTAAGATTTTTCTTACTTTTCTTTGTATTTATTAAGTTTTGTTTCAAGCTTAATTCAGTTTCGTTTTGTTTTAATTTTAATTCATTTTCATTGTGTTTAAACTTAATTCAGTTTCAAGTCATTCCTTTTTGTTTAAAATTTTGCCAAACTTTAAGAAGTTTATTTAGCCTTCGTATAAATATTAAGAATACTTTCAGGTTTAGTTCTTAAATGTTCACATTTTAGCTTTTTAAATTTTACATTTTTGGGCTAAGATTGTTTAAAGCCTTTTTAGCTAAAAAAAACAAGTTTGGATTTTGTCTTCTTTGCATGTATTTTGTTGAACACATCAAATTAATAAATGTAATTCCTTTCACTTATGGAATTTATCGCCAAAAAAATGCCGGGTGTTTTACTTCGCTGGGAGCTGGGAGCCACGCATCCAATCTTCTTCGCTGATGAGATAAAAAGGAAAGAATTTTCTTACCATTTCTGCCAGGAAATTCTGGCTGCCATTTTCCTCGTTTAATTTTTCCATTTTCTTTTTAAATTATTCCCCCTTATTGACATTTAAGTCATTGGAATAATCAGCTGTTCCCTAATAATGGTTGACAACATTCTTCTTCTTCTTCTAGCTATCAATTATTTTCATGGTTACCCCTTTTTAAGGCGCACCCCACATATGATAAAATATTAAGAATTCGTGGAGCCTAACTTCTTTGGTTTTAGTACAGCGCGATTGCTCAATTATTGTCTGCTAAAAGACAGATGCTTGTTCAGCTATCATTATATGTTTATTTCTGATAGAAAAACCCACTCCTTATGGCGGTGGGCTTTAATTCAACATTTTAAAAACTTATTAAAATGAACTTACTCCTTACGGAGGCTAGCTTAGCATTCATACATAAACTTGTGAAGGAAAAAATATACTAAACCTGAAGCGAAGTAAAATTCTATGCTGATCAAGAATATATTTAGTAGCTTTAAATATGTATTTTTGTGAGTTATAAACGAAATACAAACTTAATATGTACCCCATACTTTTGCGGAGGATATAGTAAGCCATAATACATTTTGAAGATGTAAAGATGGATAGACAAAAAAAGGCACAAAAAAGAAGACTTATGGACATACTCATAAGTCATATTGGTTCAAAAGAGTCTTTTTACAAGTTAGGATGTGAGATAGAAGTATCTGTATGAGACGAAACAAAGAAATACGGAAACACCTTCTCCACCATTGCACAGTTTTTGAAATATGAGTCCAAGTTTTTTAAAAACATTACCACATAGGGTCTTCCTCACATTGATATACATTAAATCTATATCTATAAAAGAGGAAAATGTTTGTATGTTTGTTTGTTTGTTTGTTTGTTTGTTTGTTTGTAAATTATGGACTCGAAAACCGCTGAATAGATTTTCCTGAAAATTTCCATATATACTGCAACATCGCCTGAAAGTAACATAGGCTATATACATTTTTGAATTTCCACTTGGAACTGGAGATATAGCATCAGAATCGGAGGTACCTCCCAAAAATTTTGATTTTATATGCACATATCTATTGATTGGTTGAAGATACAGTTTCCAAATTTGGAATACGTAACGGAATTTGGAACAAAAATAAGTTTGCCAAATTATATTGTAATCGGTTCAGATTTGAATATAGCTCCCATATATATTTTCGACCGATTTCGTTCATTTGATGCCTCAAATACAATATGAATGTTCGATTCCAATGAAATTTGGAATGTGTGACGGGATTTAATCCGAAAATAAATTTGTCAAATTATATTGAAATCGGTTCAGATTTGGATATAGCTCCCATATATATTATCGGCCGATTTCAAGCATTTGATGCACCAAACACGCTATGTATCCCCAATTTCAATGACATTTGAAACGTGTGATAGATTTTATCTAAAAAATTGATTTCCCAAATTATATTGAAATCGGTTCAGATTTGGATATAGCTCCCATATACATTTTCGGCCGATTTCATGTATTTCGTAGACCAAACACGATATGTATTTCCAATTGTAATGAAATTTAAAATAAGTAACGGAATTGGGAGCCAAAATGAATTTGTCAAATTAAATTGAAATCGGTTCAGATTTGGATATAGCTCCCATATATATTTTCGACCGATTTCATGTATTTGATGCACCAAACACGCTATGTATCTCTATTTTCAATGAAATTTGGAATGTGTAGCGGAAATTAAAACAAATATTCATTCGTCAAATTATATTAAAATCGGTTCAGATTTGAATATAGGTCTCATATATATTTTCGACCGATTTCATGTATTTTATGCACCATACACGATATGTATGTTCGATTCCAAAGAAATTTGGAATATGTAACGGGATTTTGATTAGAAAATAAATTAGTCAAATTATATTAAAATCGGTTCAGATTTCGATATAGCTCCCATATATATTTTCCGCCGATTTCACATATTTGATGCACAAAACACGATACGTATTTTTGATTCCAACGAAATTCGGCATGAGTGGCTAAATTTGGTATAAAAATAAATTTGACAAATTATATTCAAATACGCTCAGATTTGATTATAGCTCCCATATATACTTAGCCGATTTCAAATATTTGATGCACCCAGAGAGAGAGACAAAATCTGGCACCAGCAAAAATTGATTCCAATGAAATTCAGAATGTGTGGCGGAATTTGGTTATAATAATAAATGTGATAAATTAATTGGAAATTAGTTAAGATTTAAATTTGGCTCCCATATATATATTCTCGGCCGATTTCACATATTTGACGCACCAATTTCAATGAAATATGAAAGGTGTAGCGGAGTTTGGTGTAAAAGTAATTTTTTTTAAATTATATTTAAATGGGATCAGATTGGGATATGATTTTAATAAGAACCATTGACCCACAACGCCTTAGGCTAACACTGAAAGACAACACAACAACTTATTTGAAATACGCTTATTACGGCGAAGTATGTTACTATCCCGAATTCACTAATTGCAATAGAAATGCCACTCAACTTGAAAAAATTGCAGTTTACTGCACGCTTGGTATTTGCTATGAAATAAATAAATCCGAAGAACAAACACTTCGTGTATGTATGTCATGTTACTGCTTTTCTAATGGTTTTGGTTATTTACGCATTAAAGTAGTGCAATAGTTTTTTTTTTAAATTTTTAAATTTGTTTTTTTTTTTAACCAACATATATTCGTAAATAAAATTTTGAATGCATATAAAATCAAAAGGGGTAGCGAAGCGCACCGGGTTCAGCTAGTTATATATAAAGGGATTTTGTCGAAATTACAAATATATTTAAAGACCATTCACTCACATAGATATATGCATATTTACACTCCCTGCTTTTCCTTGTTTTATTTCTTTGCACTTCCTGTTTTGTTTTAAGTCGTTGTTGAATCTGCTTTGATTCTGACATGAGAGACACAAAAAAGTTCTGATGCTGTTGGGAACATCAAACATAAAAACTTTACAACCAACTGGATTAACCACAAGACCATTGTCGTCATAAAAATCACCGTCGACATTTTGTTATATGTTGTTATTAAAAACGACACAGTCAAAAAGGACATGTCATGCTCGCAGCATGTATTTATCAAAGAGCTGAAAGAATTGTGTTTTAATTTTTGGAAAAGATACCATACAATTGCATGAGTGACAGCAGAAAATATTTCATTATCGCCGGCTGGTCTTGTATTGCATTTTAAAGCCTGATTAACTATTGTACGTAGTAAGTATATTATAGGTAAGTATATTGTAGATGAGATTGCATTTGGAGACCTCCACAAACAATTTCAAGTAATGATGACGGAATATGAGAGTGTGTGTGTGTATATTTTTTATAGCTTGGACGGAAACCCCTACATCGACCCCAACTGTCCCGAAACAAATTTTACCAAAGAGACCAAGGTTCTAAAACAATTACTTCCGTAAGGCAGTGTTGTACTGTGCCAAATAATAAATACCCTCTGTAGCCTCAGGCTATATTAAGAAAGAATGATTTCATATCAAAAATATCGAAGTATGCGAGTAAAAAACAAGTAAAAAACATTAAGTTCGGCCGGGCCAAATTTTTAATACCCTCCACCTTAGGGTAAATTAAAACGCCGAATATCGGCAGGCACCGTTATATTGGGGCTATACCAAATCGTGGACCTACACATACAATGTTTCGCCAAAGGAGCTAGAACCCATTATGACCTACAAATACCAATTTTCAGACAAATCCGTGAAAAAATGTGGCAAAAATCATCAAATTACCGAATATCGGGAGGTACCGTTATATGAGGGCTTTACCAAAACGTGGACCTATAATTACAATGACTCGCCACACGAACTAAGACCCATTATGATGTACAACTACCAATTTTCAGAGCAATTCTTGAAAAAATGTGTCAAAAAACATCAAAATACCGAATGTTGGGAGGTACCATTATATATACATTACTAGCTGAACCCGGTGCGCTTCGCTACCCCTTTTGATTTTATATGCATGCAAAATTTTATTTACGAATATATGTTGGTTAAAAAAAAAAACAAATTTAAAAATTAAAAAATTTATTGTACTACTTTAATGCGTAAATAACCAAAACCATTAGAAAAGCAGTAACATGAGATACATACACGAAGGGTTTGTCCTTCGGATTTATTTATTTCATAGGAAATACCAAGCGTGCAGTAAACTGCAATCTTTTGAAGTTGAGTGGCATTTCTATTGCAATTAGTGAATTCGAGATACCAACATACTTCGCCATAATAAGCGTATTTCAAATCATGTATATATGGGAGCTATATCCAAATCTTAACTAATTTCCAATTAATTTGTCACATTTATTATTATAACCAAATTACGCCACACATTTTGAATTTCATTGGTATCGGTCATATATATCATGTTTGGTGCATAACATGTATGAAATCGGTCGAAATATATATGTTAGCTATATCCAAACCTCAACTGATTTTAATATAATTTGGCAATTTTTTCTGGTGCCAGATTTTGTCTCTCTCGCTTTGGGTGCATCAAATATGTGAAATCGGCTGAGTATATATATGGGAGCGTATTTGAATATAATTTGTCAAATTTATTTTTGTACCAAATTTAGCCACTCATGCCGAAATATGTGAAATCGGCGGAAAATATATATGGGAGCTATACCCAAATCTGAACCGATTTTAATATAATTTGACTAATTTATTTTCTAATCAAAATCCCGATACAAATTCCAAATTTCTTTGGAATTCAACATACATAGGGTGTTTGGTGCATCAAATACATGAAATCGGTCAAAAAAATATATGGGAGCTATATCCAAATCTGAACCGATTTCAATTTAATTTGACCAATTCATTTTGGCTCCCAATTCCGTTACTTATTTTAAATTTCATTACAATTGGAAATACGTGTCGTGTTTGGTCCACCAAATACATGAAATCGGCCGAAAATGTATATGGGAGCTATATCCAAATCTGAACCGATTTCAATATAATTTGAGAAATCAATTTTTTAGATAAATTCTATCACACGTTTCAAATTTCATTGAAATTGGGGATACATAGCGTGTTTGGTGCATCAAATGCTTGAAATCGGCCGAAAATATATATGGGAGCTATATCCAAATCTGAACCGATTTCAATATAATTTGACAAATTTATTTTTGGATTATACCAATTTATAGGGAGGTACCTTTATATGGGGGCTATACCAAAACGTAAACCCATACATGCAATGTTATGCCACACGCACAGGGACCCGCTATGACCTACAAATACCATTTTTCAGACAAATCCGTGAAAAAATGTGGCATAAATCATCAAAATACCGCATATCGGGAGGTACCGTTATATGGGGACTGTACCAGAACGTGGACCGATATATCTCATTTTCAATACCAACCATCCTAGACACAATACAAATTGCTCTGCTAAATTTTGGCGCTCTACTTCAAAAAATGTGGGCTGTATCGTGATTTCAACAGACAGACAGGCGGACAGACAGACAGGCGGACATCGTTAAATCGACTTAGAATTTTATGCTGATTATGAATATATATACTTTATGGGGTCTACGACGAATATTTAAGGATGTTACAAACGGAATGACAAAGTTAATATACCCTCCTTTCCAAGGTGAAGGGTATAAAAAATAAGTTATACAAGTAAAAAAGCAGTAAGTTCGGCCGGGCCGAACTTTGAATACCCTCCACCATTTGAAACAAATTAGAAAAATTTCAAGAAAATAAAAGACATTAAATATCCATTTAAAATCTTTAAAATACCTATTATCGGAAGTCGGTGGATATACGATATATGGGGGATATACGATATTGTGGACCTATATAGACAAATCTATGTTTGAGGGTAAAGTACTCACAAAGAACTCCTTGTGTAGAATTTCAGACAATTCCGTTGAAAACTGTTGCTAAAATCATCAAAATACCGAATATCAGGGGGGTATCGTTATATGGGGGATATACGATATCGTTAACCCATAAAAAGAATTCTCTTTCAGGGGGTAAGTTACTCACAAGGAACTCCTTGTATGGATTTTCTGACAATTCCGTTGATAAATGTGGCTTAAATCATCAAAATACCGAATATCGGAGGGTTCCGTTATATGGGGGATATTCGATATCGTGGACCTATATAGACAATTCTCTTTCAGGAGGTAAAATACTCATAAGGAACCCCTTATGTGGATTTTCAGACAGTTCTGTTGAAAAATGTATCTAAAACCGTCGAAATACCGAATATCGGGGGGTACCGTTATATGGGGCTATACGATATCGTGGACCGATATAGCCCATCTTCGAACTTGACCTGCCTGCAGAAAAAAGAGAGATCTGTGCAAAATTTTAGCTTCCTATCTTAATTCGTTTAGACTGTAGCGTGATTACAACAGACGTACAGACGGACGGACAGGGCTAAATCGTCTTTTTTTGTTGGGTCTAAAATAATTATTTCGATGAGTTACAAACGGAATGACGAACTTAATATACGTGGCCCTGCTTAGACAAATTCCTATTATGGCTTGCAAAACCCATTAGTAAATATGAAATTTGCCGCTAAAATAATCAAAATATCGATTATCCGTTATGTGGGAGCTATACCAATACCAAAAGCCCATTTTCAATACCGAAAGTTCTGCAGCACAAACACACCTCTGAGTAAAATTTTATCAACCTAATTCAATTCGTTTGGAAGCTAAAGTGATTTCCACAGACGGACAGCCATCGTTTATCGACATAGAATTTTATGCACAATTCACATAATCATCGATCATCGGCTGTTATGGAGGCCCATACCATCACCATGGCCGGCGCTTAATTTCGGTGGCCAACTGGTAACGAATGTTTTCTCAACTTCCAAATTCGGCAGTTCACCACTTTCGGCCAAACGAAGCAATTCTTTACCACTTTTGAGACTATTTTTTTTTCTGCTGCAGTGTAAGTTCTTGCACTTTTTGGAATTTCAATGGCTTTACCCCGAGCTCATTTTCAATATTTGCCGAATGGAATATTGCGATGTGCTCAACTCACGAGCCATTTTTCGGCCACTGCGACGCGGGTTTGATCAAGTCGCTTCTTTACTTTTTGAAGCATTTCTGCTGATGTTGCTGTTTTCTTCCGTCCACTTCTTTAACGTCGCTGGAGTGCTCTAACGATAGCCACTTGTGGTTTTCCAGCCAAATATAAAGAAATCACACTATCACGTTTGAATTCTATCACGAATAACATTTTTTCTGGAAAATTCTTACCAAAATGCTCTTGTAGGCTTGTAAACAATATAATGAGCTCTCTCTGGAAAAATTTTAACAGCTGCTGGACGATTCGCTTAGAAATGACATCATACTATGGTGGAGGACATAATAAAGCGAACATGGAATTTCTTTCATGGCATTTAACAAATGAAATGAAGGCACTTGATACCTAGCATCACCTTACCCTTTGTCATCTTCCATGGTAGCAGCAAACGTAGAATCACGCTGTCGCTATTTTACGATAAAGCCGTTGTCCATGTGGAATGTCAACTTTATGGTACAGACTGCTTAACAAAAGTTCCTTTATTCTTGAACTTAAAGGCGGGCACGCCATCAAGTATTTATAAAGCCAAAAAAGGCGATAGCAGCATGGGTGGCGACATGCATCGCGGAGCAAAACAACGGAAGACTTTTGTAATTTGTGCAAACCAAGTAGGGAAGTGTTGAATAAATGTTTAAAATGTCCTGTCAAGTCCATGTTCGGCAAATTCTATTGTTGAACATTGTGTGTGAATTTTTGAATGCATTTGTTACAAAAACTATATAAACATTTAAAGAGAATCAAAGAGCGATTTATGCTCACTTAAATTTTCAAATATAAATTGTGCATTTAACAATGGAAAACATTTATTTTGGTTTTTGAGTGAAGACAGATATTCAGTGTAGGAAGTTACAAAATACTACAAGAATCATAAGCAACGAATTAATAAAAAATTATAAAATCCTGCAGAAATATTTTAAATCAGATGTTTTATACATAACACCAATGTGAGCAGAGTTAAAAAAAAATTGTTCGAATATGTTTACTTTTTAGGCTGTTAATTTTATACGATTTTAACTTCCATTATATTATTTGGGAAAAATGTCAAAGGAAGTAATATTCCAGATAAAATTTCATAAGAAGTGTCTGAAGAAAAGAAACTCACAAAATACATTAACTCTCCTTTGACACAGTGTAATAAAAAAGTTACAAGTAAAAAAGCAGCTTAATTTTGCCTGGCCAAACTTTTTATACTCTCTTCCATTCGGAAGGAAGTTGAATATTTTTAAAAAAATCCGTCGAAAATACAGCTAAAAAAA
Source organism: Musca domestica (assembly GCF_030504385.1). Lineage (NCBI taxonomy): Eukaryota > Metazoa > Arthropoda > Insecta > Diptera > Muscidae > Musca > Musca domestica. Next base: position 8,657,216 of record NW_026712230.1, on the reverse strand, counting down.
CTTTATAGGGGGGATCTATACGAAGACGTGGTGCTGGATAAGTAATTTTCTGTCATAGGCTGTAGTAGTACCGATTCCGAACTTCGAATACGAAATTTGAAACAATTCCGGTGAGTAATGTCTCTCGTATCATCGAAATACCTATAAAGGGAGAAACTGTTGTATGTGGGCTATACTAAGATATGGACCCGCATAGAGAATTTTCTGTCATAGGTTGTAGTTCCCATTATGAACTTTAAATACGATATACAGGTTTGCCCACATTCGACGGACCCATGTTTTTTTAAATCAAAGATAAAATAAAAATTTGGCGGTTGGCAATGTTAAGTAGATTTGTTTACATCAATTTTTGAATATGATATCTCTCAAATGGCCGCCTCTGGCGTTGATGACGTATTGTGCCCTTTTTGCTGCATTTTCCATCGTTTTTGCCAACATTTCGGCCGGAATAGCGGCTATTTCTTCACGAATGTTGTCCTTGAGCTCTTTTACGGTCCTTGGTTTGTTAACGTAAACCTTTGACTTCGAATATCCCCACAAGAATAAGTCAGGCGGTGTCAAATCGGGCGAACGCGGTGGCCAGTCCAAATCACCACTTTTCGACATCAAACGGCTCGGAAACAAATTCTTCAGAAAATCGATTGTTATGCGACTTGTGTGAGGTGGAGCGCCGTCTTGTTGAAACCAGAACTGCTTCATACGCTTTCGACGAATAATTGGCATCACAAAATTGGTCATCATGTCGCGATAACGCTCCTGATTGATGGTAACAGCATGGCCATTTTCATTTTGGAAGAAAAACGGCCCAATGACCGTTTTCGCACTAACCCCGCACCAAACTGTGACTTTTTCGTCATGAAGAGACACTTCTTGAATCTCCTGAGGATTTTCAGTGGCGTAAAACGGCAATTTTGCTTATTTACGGTCCCATTCAATGTATAATGGGCTTCATCGGACATGATAATTTTGTTCCAAAATTGCTCGTCATCTTCGGCCATTTCGATGACTCTTTGGGCCCATTCCAATCGACGAGACTTTCAATAGGATCGTCCTTGGACCAAGCAAATGATCTGTGCAAAATTTCAACTGGATAGGGGAATAAATGCGACCTGTACTTTGTTTACAAAAATACATGGACAGACGGACGGACATGCATAAATGTGATTCTACGCAGATCATCAAAAGGAACTATGGGTCTATCTCGTTTCCTTTTGCCTGTTACAAACAAATGCACAAAGACATATACCCTGACCACCTTGTTGTGTAGGGTATAAGGAATTGTTGGCTATGAAGGCGATCAAAGTAGCAGCATTTGTTTGTAGTTCTTGTGGAGACAAACTTGCCAATCCAGGAAGTGTTGCTGATGATATCCGCCAGCTCAATAAGAAATTCGACAATTTTATTACTACAAATCAAGCTGAGCAGAATGCTATTAAAAGTGCACTTGATAACATAAAAGCTGAGATGGTTTCATGTTTGAATGGCATGAAAGAAGATATTGTAAGTTGTAACAACCGCATTGATGATGTTGATTCTCGCACTTCATTAAAAATGAAATCTTTGGAAGCGGAAAATAATATACTTCATCGGAGGCTTAACCGGGCAGATTTTATTATTGGGGGTTTGCCTGAACATTTAAATGATTTGATTGCTGTTGTTGTTGCTTTGGGTGAATTCTTCAAAATACCCATTACGGCAAACGATATCCATCATGTGTGCTATATGCATAATCGCAAGGCGGTCTTGGTAAAATTCAATTGTGAACTGATTCGTGATAAAGTTATGAAGGAGTACTTCCGGACTCGCTCCCTAAAGGTCTCGGACATCCTGAAAGTTGAAGAGGAGATATTAATGCAAGGATCTACCTGAATGACCACTATTCTCCAGCTGCTGCAAAACTTTACACAATATGCAAGAATATGGTTCGCAAGCAAATTGTAACAAAATTCAATTTTTTGAATTTTTGTTGTCACTATAACTATAGCTTTTGAATTTTTTCTTTTTCTCATAATATGAGTTTACAATTATATTGATCTCGTAAGATTTATGATTAGCTGTGTCTTTCGCATTTTAATGAAATTTCTGGAATTTTTTAATAATACTCTGAATTTGTATAATTATTTTTGTTGGTTCCCCATCTTACGTGCCTTGTATAATTTTGATGTCTTTTAACATGAATATGGGTGAGGCGATTGGTGGAAACACGTATTTTAGATCTATTTTTAATTCAAGCGAAGGAAGATTTATTGTGGCTCATTTAAATTGCCAAAGCATAAGGTCTTCTAGTAATTCAGTTAAATTTGATGAACTTAGTGCAATGTTGGCTGGATCCAAAATTGATGCTTTTGGTATCTCGGAAACGTGGTTGAAGCCTTTTGTATCCAGGAAAGCGATTAGTATTCCAGGATATAACTGTTATAGGAATGATCGTGAGCAGTCAAGAGGTGGAGGTGTGTGCATTTTTGTATCTAAATCCCTCAAACACAAACTGGTTTTTAAGTCCTCAGTGTTGGGAAAGTGTGAATCGCTCTTTTTAGAACTATATTCTGGCAACACAAAGTGCGTTTTTGGGGTTGTTTATTTACCACCTGTAGGGGATCTGGTGGCTTTTGAAGAAATTCACTATGATTTGTTAATGAGTTTTTCAAATGTGATTGTTGTTGGTGATTTTAATTGTGATATGTTCAAAGTTGCGAGAAGTAGTTTAATGCGTGCTATGTGCTCTAGGTTGAACTTATCCGTTTTACATAACTCTATACCGACGCACTTTGATTGATTTTATGCTAATAAGTGACAGCTTAAAGCCCCATTATTCTAATCAAGTCCAATGTCCCTCATTATCACACCATGCTTTAATTTTTTCCTCTTTTGATATTAATATGAAAACCTTGGATGAAATTATAGAGTACAAGGATTACAATAATATAAACTGGGATGGCTTGCAACAAACCTTGAGTAATTTTGACACACCTTTATTCTTCTCAACTAGTGACGTCAATGCTAAATGTTTGCTACTTGATTTGCTTATAAAAGAGCTATTTCTTTTTGTACCTACAGTTAGATGAAAAATTCATTCGTTTGATCATGAGTGGATGAGTAGAAGGGAAATTGTATTTGCTCAGTCTTTAAGAGATGCGTCATATAAAGCATTCCAAGAGAATAGCACTAATGAGAATTGGAGTATTTTCAAAAGATATCGTAACCGGGCTAAATCATTGATTAGAAAAGTGCGGCGTCAGTTCTATTCTAGACATTTTAATGGAATGAATTGTAAAGAATTATGGCGGGCTTTAAAAAGGTATGGTTGTTCAGGTGCTGAGGGTGCAGATTACGATGATGATGTTAATGCGCTGAATAACTTTTTCGCATCAGGTGCTGGTCCTGATGTAGTTGGATTGTTTGATGTTGATCACTTTGAAGATGTTAGTAATTCGTACTCATTTGAGTATGTAGGTAGAGAGGATGTTGCAATTGCTTTAGGTAAAATTGAGTCTAAGTCTGTTGGCGTGGATGAAATACCACTTGAGTTTTTAAAGATTTCGTTTCCTCATATTTCTCACTTGATCTTGGACTTGTTTAACTCGATCATAACTACATCAGTTTTTCCTATAGCATGGAAGACAGCGCGTGTTGTTCCTATCCCGAAAACTTCTGCTATACGTTCCTTTGATGATATGCGGCCCATATCAATTTTACCTGTTTTATCCAAGGTATTTGAACATATATTAAAGAATCAAATTCTGTCTTTTACCAGGAATAAAATCTTTGAATCACAATATGCTTTCCGTGCTGGTCATAGCAGCACATCTTTGCTGTTGCATCTCACCGAGTCTATTAGAGGCAACATGAATAAAAATTATGACAGCATCTTGATTTCCTTGGATCTGTCTAAAGCGTTTAATTCTATATGTTATGCTACTATGATACGTAAACTCAGGTATGGCTTTAATTTTTCCTATACAGCGTGTAAACTGATTATGGATTATATGAATCATAGGTTTCAATTCGTTGAATTGAATGGTATAAGATCTAGGGTTGCACGCCTGACTTCTGGTGTACCACAGGGCTCTGTTTTAGGACCACTCTTATTTATACTTTATATTAATGATTTCTCTGCGTGTTTGAATACAAACTCCTGTGATGCATTCGTATTTGCTGATGATATTTTCTTATTGTTTAGTGCTGATAAGGGATATGAGACTATTTTAGAAAATAATATAAATGTGTGTCTTAATTCAATACTCCAATGGACAAGCAGCAATTCTTTGACTATAAATCCTTTAAAAACAAAAGCAATTCGATTTACTTCTAATGAGATGGTAATAAATATTTTTATTGGTCAAACTATGGTACAATTTTTAGATCAGCACAAGTGCTTGGGAGTCATTATTGATAGAAGGCTTAATTTTGGACCTCATATTGACTCTGTTCATGATAGAGTTTATGGAATTTTACTTGTTTCTATTTTCCAAAATGGATTAAGTTCAGAATAGCTTATGCGCTATTAATGCCGTTGGTTTCCTACGCCTTAGAAGTCATATCTGGAACTGTCTATTACAATGTTCTTAAGTTGAAATGCATTGTTAACTCTATTATTTGATATGTCTATAATATTCGCCGGCGTGATCATGTTTCCCCATTTGTTAAGCAGTTTCTGGGATTGCCTTTCGAACGATATATTGACCTTCGCAATTTGCTTTTTTTTACAAAATTATTAAAACTGATATACCCTTGCCTCTGTGCGATATGTTTAAATTTACCCGTTCCACTAGAAATACCCAGATTGTTTTACCAAGGATTTTTAACTCTCAATTTGAGAAGTCTTTTATAATTCGCGTTGCAAGATGCTGGAACTTCCTACCTGTTGACCTGCGCATTTTTTCGCATTCTAATAATGTGATTCGTTTAAAGTGATGTAACCATTTAACTACTACTGAATTGTAACTTTGCATAATCTTACCTTTGCCTTACAATTTTCCATTTTTCACTTGTTGTTTCTTCGATTTATTCGCCTATCCTATAATTCTGTATTTAATCTTTAAGTATTTGCGGCTGGGGAGCCAACAAATTTAAACTCTAATTTAAACAAAAAAGATAGAGTAAGATAAAGTATTTTATAGTAATGTGTCATAAAATAAATATTTGTATTTGTATAATTAAGATTTTTTCTATTTGGTAATATTACATTGTAATGCTATTTTTGGCCTAAAAAGGCTTCTGTGTTACGAAATCTTGAATATATAAATAAATAAAAATAATGACTCTCACCGATTATTTTGTACAGCCTGCACAGCCGTAATATACACTCTGTAACAACAATATTTGGGCAAATATATCAAATACAGCTCAAAAATATATTTGGCAAATTTTAACGAGATCGGTTCAGATTGGAATATAGCTCTCATATATATTTTTATCCGATTTCAAATTAATTGTGCACCAAATGGGCAATACAAGTCAGAATTTAAAAGATACAAACGCTTCGGCAGTTCTTTGAACTTTAAATTATAATTATAATCATAGCGTGTATGCTTGAATTCTCCCATAAAAACTTTTAATTGTTATGTGGAGCTCTACTAAATTAGCAAAGTGACTTATTTTCTGGTTTTAACATAAAACCGTTTAACTTAATTTTCTTTTACCTATTTTTATTTCCGAATGTTGTCCGTAACACAAATGAAGATTACCATTACAGAAATAATACTTAAGTAGACTATCAGAAAACTTTACGAAAAGTGATTCAATATGAACCGTTTAATACTCATGATTCTAATTGCCACCCAAGGGTCTTAATTTAATTTTTTAATTAATTCTTGCACAGTACAGGCCATATTTTTAGGGACCCACTGCGTATGGGTAAGTTCATATTTCTAAATTGACCTATTGGTATTTAGCCTTATCGTATGCAATCCTCTTGATGCTCTGTATTGATTCTCTAATTAATTCTTTGATTTACCGAAAAAATCGGTAAAATTAAGTAAGTAGTAGCATCGCATCAGATTAAATTTAAATGAAACACTTTGATTTTTGCAACAGTGCTTTGAGAATAAGCGTCCGTGATTTTCAATAATTTTCCTTACTTCGATCATTCTTAAAAACATAACGATAACGATACTCACTATTTCCATTTACCATAATCGAAAAGTGATCCCCCATAATGTATTGTAGCCTCAAGCCATTTGCAATCATTCAAGAACAAATTCCATGTTTTACAGTATACTGTGTGTGTATAAAGTGCATTGTAATATTGAAGTAGCAAAGCAAGAGGAATACTTATTTTAAATGCTAATATAACACAAAAAACAAAAATTCGTCCTCGAATATTTGATGGGAATTTTTTTTGGAATAATTTGTGTTAGAATAATCTGCCAAGTAAGAAACAAAAGTGAGGGTGGTATAAGAATTTGGTGCAATGTTACTTCCTAGAAAATAAATTTTAAACATTCATTTACTTTCGCTTTTCTCTGTATCGCTATCGATCTCGATCTCATTTCCATGATCTTTTTTAAATTCAAAGTCAACAGTGTTGGGTAGGTATGTGTTTGTATGGATTCTTTCACTCGGATTCACCAACACCCACACCAATGCATATGCAAAGATTTCGTGCCTGAGCTCATGCCATTTCGTGGCATGAGCTCATGCCATCAACTGCTGCAAACAGTATTCCTTGATTGTGGAGGAACACCAAAAATGAACAATTCTCATTAAAGAAACATTTTCTTTACGGTTGTTGCACTTTCCGTCATAGTACATGTATTCTTATAAGTACACAGATATGTGTAACTTGCATGTGTGCACATATGTTATGCACTCTCCCACACACATGATTTACATTATAATTGATGTTGGTTTATTCCTGATGACGAGGTACGATATCAGCAGTTACCAAAATATTTGACCGATATATACTGTAGTCAAACTATATCTAATGATGGCAGCGAAGAAGGCCTAAGAGTTTAAGCTTATTATGATTGTCGACAAAGAGACATGGGAGGCAACGCCAAAAACAATTTCCTCTTCGTTTTATTGGAATAACTCTGAATAGTATTCCTTTCACTATTAATTTGGGCCTATTAAGTGATTCTTTCGATTTGAACACATCAATTACATTAATCTATGTAAGAAATAAAGATAATATTTCTTGTTATGAAAATTTCTTGCTCAAAAAGGTTCATGTTTAAAAATAATTGGTATTGTATTTGATATTTAAGTCCTATAGACATAGGGAAAATTGTATTAGAAATATTACTTAAAAATCATTTAACACCCTCCAACACACTATGGAGTGTATATTAAATTTTTCATTCCTTTTTTACCGCCCCAAAATAATAACGTTAGCCAACTTGTTAATTTTTTCCACAAAGTTTCCACAAAATTGCGCCTGAAACATTCGAAGTATAGAATAGACACCAATGCCAATTACCATAGACAACACAGAAGGCGGATGAATACCATTTAATAGACTAAGACTTTTATAGCCAACTAGCTGAATTCGATGCCCGTCGCTACCCCTTTTTGATTTTATATACATTCAAAATTTTATTTACGAATATATATTGGATAAAAAATAAAACAAAACCATTAATAAACGTTAATAAACAAAACCATTAGAAAAGCAGTAACATGACATGCATACACGAAGGGTTTGTCCTTTGGATTTATTTATTTCATAGCAAATACCAAGCGTGCAGTAAACTGCAATTTTTTGAAGTTGAGTGGCAATTATATTGCAATTAGTGAATTCGAGGTAGCAACATATTTCCCCGTAATAAGCGTATTTCAAATTAACTGTTGTGTTGTTTTTTAGTGTTAGCCTAAGGCGTTGTGGGTCAATGGTTCTTATTAAAATCATATCTCAATCTGATGCGATTTAAATATAATTTTAAAAAATTTACTTGTACACCAAATTCCGCCACAACTTTCATATATCATTGAAATTGGTGCGTGAAATATTTGAAATCGGCCGAGAATATATATATGGGAGCTATATCTAAATCTTAACTAATTTCCAATTAATTTATCACATCTATTATTATAACCAAATTCCGCCACACATTCTGAATTTCATTGGAATCGGTCATATATATTGTGTTTGGTGCATAACATGTATGAAGTCCGCCGAAATATATATGGTAGCTATACTCAAAACTCAACTGATTTCAATATAATTTGGCAATTTTTTCTGGTGCCAGATTTTGTCTCTCTCGCTTTGGGTGCATCAAATATGTGAAATCGGCTGAGTATATATATGGGAGCTATAATCAAATCTGAGCGAATTTGAATATAATTTGTCAAATTTATTTTTGTACCAAATTTAGCCACTCATGCCTAATTTCATTGGAATCGGAAATATCGTGTTTTGTGCATCAAATATGTGAAATCGGCGGAAAAAATATTAGGGAGCTATATCCAAATCTGAACCGATTTTAATATAATTTGACTAATTTATTTTCTAATCAAAATCCCGTCACATATTCCAAATTTCTTTGGAATCGAACATACATATCATGTATGATGCATAAAATAGATAAAATCGGTCGAAAATATATATGAGAGCTATATCCAAGTCTGAACCGATTTTAATATAATTTGACAAATGTATATTTGTTTTAATTTCCGCTACACATTCCAAATTTCATTGAAATTAGAGATACATAGCGTGTTTGGTGCATCAAATATGTAAAATCGGCGGAAAATATAATGAGAGCTATATCCAAATCTGAACCGATTTTAATATAATTTGACTTATTTATTTCGTAATCAAAATCCCGTCGCATATTCCAAATTTTTTTGGAATCGAACATACATATCGTGTATGGTGCATAAAATACATGAAATCGGTCGAAAATATATATGAGAGCTATATCCAAATCTGAACCGATTTTAATATAATTTTACTAACTTATTTTCTAATCAAAATCCCGTCACACATTCCTAATTTCATTGGAATCGAACATAGATATGTGTTTGGTGCATCAAATAAACGAAATCGGTTGAAGATATCTATGGGAGCTATATCCAAATTTGAACCGATTTTAATATAATATGACAAATTCATTTTTGCTCCCAATTTCGTTACTTATTTTAAATTTCATTAAAATTGGACATACATATCGTGTTTGGTCCACCAAATACATTAAATCGGCCGAAAATGAATATGGGAGCTATATCCAAATCTGAACCGATTTCAATATAATTTATTTTTATTTCAAATTTCGTTACGCATTCTAAATTTGGAGGCTGTATCTGTAATCGATCAATAGATATGTGCATACAAAATCTAAATTTTTGGGAGGTACCTCCGATTCTGATGCTATATCTCCACTTCCAAGTGGAATTTAAAAAATGTATATAGCCTATGTTACTTTCAGGCGATGTTGCAGTGTACATGCAAATTTTCAGAAAAATCTGTTTAGCGGTTTTCGACTCCATAAATTACAAACAAACAAACAAACATACAAACATTTTCCTCTTTTATAGATATAGATTTTATGCACAAGAGCACAGCGCCTATTATGAACTCCAAGTAGTGGTTAATTCACTAAAATATTGAATACCAAAAGGTACCATAATATGGAGGATACACGAAGATTGGAAGCTTCGAATAGGACATTTCAAGCTACTCCAGGGAAAAGTGTGACACAAATGATCAAAATACTGGATTTATTGAAGTACAATTAGAAGAGATCCATACATCGACGTATATGAACAGTTCCCTGCAAGAATATTTTCTTTCATACTAAGAACATAAACTGCTAAATTACAACAAATTTGGTTGAAAATTGTGACTAAAACCTAAAAAAACAAGTCAAATCTTCGTATGTAGTTATATAAAGTGAAGTATATAAAATTCGTATACCTTCTTCGCTGTTCCGTATCCGACTCATATTTTCAGACCATAGTTCCGCAGTTCATGTCACGTTTTAGAGAAATTATTATTCCATTTCGGACTTACGAGAAGTATTACGTAAGATGTGAAGTTTGTTTGTGAATTCTTCGTCTTCTGCAAGGCCTTCTGCCAAATTATTTTCAGGACACAATAATTTCAACTGGAAACTTTTTATACCCTACACCACAAGGTGGTCAGGGTATTATGTCTTTGTGCATTTGTTTGTAACAGGCAAAAGGAAACGAGATAGACCCATAGTTCCTTTGATGATCTGCATAGAATCACATTCTGAGTCGATTTATGCATGTACGTCCGTCCGTCCGTCTGTCCATGTATTTTTGTAAACAAAGCGCAGTTCGCATTTATTGCCCTATCCAGATGAAATCTTGCACAGATCATTTGTTTGGTCCAAAGACGAACCCTATTGAAATTGGAGATAATCGGTCAAAATTTGGATATAGCTCCATACATACCTTCGTCCGATTTGCCTTTTATTGTACACCATACGTATAATATCAGTTCGAATAGTATGGAATTTTGCACGATCAGATTGGACCTGAAAATAAGTATGACAAATTTGATCGAAATCGGTTTAGATATAGCTATAGCTCTTATATATATTGTTCATCCGATTTGTTAGTTTTGTCCTCCGCAGCCGTAAAATGCACTCTGTAACAACAATATTTTGGGAAATATATCAAATGCAGATCACAAATACGTTTGCCAAACTTTATCGAGATCGGTTCAGATTTGGATATAGCTCCCATATATAACTTCGTCCGATTTGCCTTTTATTGTATACCAAACGTGTAGTATTTATCCAAATGGGATGAAATTAGGCACTTACGACCGAATTGAGTCTAGAAGCTAGTATGTCAAATTTGGTGAAGGTCGGTTCAGATATAGCTGTAGCTCCCATATATATTGTTCATCCGATTTTTTATATTTGTTACCCACAGCCGTAATATGCACTCCGTAACAACGATATTCAGGGGAATATATCAAAAACAGCTCAGAAATATATTTGCCGAATTTTATCGAGATTGGTTCCAATTTGGAAATAGCTCCCATATATATTTTTATCCGATTTCAAATTAATTGTGCATCAAATGGACAATAAAAGTCCGAATTTAAAAGATACAAATGCTTCGGCATATTTAGTCCTTTGAACTTTAAATTATAATTATAATCATAGCGTGTATGATGGAATTCTCCCATAAAAAGTTTTAATTGTTATGCGGAGCTCTACTAAATTAGCAAAGTGGTGTAGGGTGTCATAAAGTCGGCCCCGCCCGGCTTTAAAACTTTCTTTATTGCCCTGCGGGGAAATTAAATGGTTTAAAACTAACTTAAAATTAGTTAAAAAAAAAACACAACTAGTTATTTTTTGATTTATTTCCTTTACGCCAACTAACTATTTTAACATGGGGATCAGCTAGGCAGTGGACAATTGTCCTTTCCTGCATTACTTTTAAACTAACTATAAACCGGTTTAAAAAAAAAAAAACAATTTATAACCAATTTATAACTAACGGTTTTTTGACCGACTTGTAGTTAGTTCAAAAAGAACAATTTATAACTAGTTGAAATGAAACCAATTTATATCTAACTATTTTTGACTGATTTTTTGTCAGCTTAAAAAATACCAATTCGTTTATTAAAATTCAATATTGTTTGTTAAAACAAATATATATTTCAAAAATTATATAAAATTATTTTACTTATTTTTTTCAATGCAGACTTTGTGAAAATGCCTTTTTTTGACGACATTAAGAACTTTTCAAAATTCTTTGTTTGGGTCGTCCGTCTGTGATCGCAAGGCGTCCATTAGACATTCGAAAACATTTTGATAATCTTTCAGTCGTTTTTTCCCATGCGTCCCATCCGTATTAAAGTCAATTATGATGTTCGTTGAAAAAACTTCAGAAATCGATCTATGAAGTGGCCTTTTAATAACGTATTTAACTCTTTAACCAAAAAATAGAAATTTATTTACCATTAGAAGAATATAAACAACAATGATTTAAAGAAAAAAAACTGACATGTGTTAAACGATTATCATCGTTTACCTCGTCATTTAGTGTTTCCAAATCTGACATTGTCTGTATTATGCTTTTCGTGTAATTGTCCTGTTGTACCAATTTTTGTGTGACAACTTTTTGTGAGGCTAAAGCTGTCATAAATGCCTCATTGTTTAAACGCATTGTGCTCTTTAATTGATTGATACTTTCTGAAATGTAAGAATGTTAAAAATGCATACAAATAATGTTGTTGGTTTTTACCATTTAATTCATTAAATTTTGCCCCCATAGTCTTAACGAGGCTTCTACAGGAGGGACAATTTAAATTAATATTTTATTTTTTCTTAAAAAACTTTTTAGAGCTCGAAGGAACATCTAAATTAGCTTCTCTTAAAATAATCAATAACTCCTAAAAACAAATTCTTGACGGCCTATATCTGCGATACCAATCACCTAACTTCTCAATTAAAGTACTTTTGTTTACATCATCGCCTGAATATCCTGGTATACCGTTCTCTATATCAATAAATACATTTTCACTTGATTCCTGCCCTTCCACACGCTTTCTTTTATTTAATGACTCCGAAACCACACTTTCTTCACTTTCACCCAAAGGCATGTCAGAATTTAATAAATTCAAGTACTCCTCCCTTTGGGATTTAATTAATTTTCTTAAATGAGATTTGCTTGGAAGCATTTTTAATATTTTTAAATTACCCTTTATATTTCACTTTTTTTCACCACAAATAAGGCGTCTTAATCGATTGAAATCTAAACACGAATGACTTCTTTTTATACCCTCCACCATACATAGTATGGAGGGTATATTAAGTTCGTCATTCCGTTTGTAACTCATCGAAATAATCATTTTAGACCCAACAAAGTATATATATTCTTGATCAGCGTAAAAATCTAATACGATTTAGCCCTGTCTGTCCGTCTGTTGTAATCACGCTACAGTCTAAACGAATTTAGATAGGAAGCTAAAATTTTGTACAGATCTCTCTTTTGTCTGCAGGCAGGTCAAGTTCGAAGATGGGCTATATCGGTCCACGATATCGTATAGCCCCCATATAACGGTACCCTCCGATATTTGGTATTTTGAATATGTTAGCCACATTTTTCAATGGAATTGTCTGGAAATTCACACAGTAGTTCCTTGTGAATACTTTACCCCCTGAGAGAGAATTGTCTATGTAGGTCCACGATATCGTATATCCCCCATATAACGGTACCCTTGATATTCGGTATTTTGATGATTTTAGCCACATTTTTTCAGCGGAAATTGTACACAAGATTTTTTTGTGAGTACTTTACCCCCCGACGGTATTTTGATGATTTTGGCCACATTTTCAAATCGTATTGTCTGAAAATCCACACAAGGATTTCACGATTTCTTCAACTGGTTGAAAAAAGCTCTGCAGTGTCTTCTTTTATGGATATCCGATTATTTTCGTAATGTCTTTTTACATCTAAGTAAAGCAATATTATACACACAAATTTTATACGGGGATCATCTCATATATTATACCGATTTTGCAATTTTTCCAACATACATTTGTTTGGGGAAATGAATTTCGATTTGTTTCAATATTCAAACTATTTGTTATGAGCACTAATTTTAAAACCATCTCCCGGACATTATTTTTTTACCTTCACTATAATAATTTCTTGGTATCTTATTTATTTTTAATGACAGTCTTATCTCTTTTTTATAACAACTTTCCAAAATAAACCCCGCTAAGTCATAACTCTTTCGAGTTGCAAACATGTTGATGCCTGTGAGGTTGTAAGAAGGGGTTTTGCGTACACGTGTAAATTTAAGTGAAAGAAATTCCTTCAGCTTGGTTGAATCTTTTCATGAATGTATGTGTCTGTAACTTAAACCTTCACTGTTTTAAAATAACCCAATGACTGTGTTTGTTTGTAACTTTGGTATAGTTCAAAAATTATGCACTATGTTGGTTTTGGTCTTTAATATAAGATGATTGCTCAAATATTGTCTGCGAAAAGACAGATGCTTGTTCAACTATTATTATTTTTTGTGTCTGTTTGAAAAAACCACTCCCTATGGTAGTGGACTTTATTTCAACATTTTCTTTTTAAAAACCTATTCAAATTAACTTAATCCTTACGGAGGCTAGCATAGCTTTCATACCTAAACCTGAAAAGGACAAATTACGCTGAACCTAATTCTCGGAGGTAGTAACTGCACATTTTACATGGTTAAGGTAATATTTTTCACAAAAAAACTGACTGACGGACTCAAATGGCTAAAACGACATAAAATTTTATGCTGTTAAAGAATATGTATATTTAATGGGTTTAAATATATATTTTTGTGAGTTATAAACGAAATAACGAACTTAATATACACCCCATACTATTGCGGAGGAAATAGTAAGCCGCAATAAATTTAGAAGATGAATAAAACGGAGTGGACGAGAACAGCACAAAAAAGCAGACTCATGGGCATACTCATAGGTCATTTTGGCCCAAAAAAGTCTTTTTACAAGTTATGTTGTCAGTTAGTAGCATCTGCATGAGGTAAAACGTAGAGATACATCGTCCGTCATTGCACAGTTTTTGAAATATGAGACCAAGTTTTTTAAAAAGGTCGCCACATAGGGTCTTCCTCACATTGATCAACATTAAATTATAAATCAAGGGGTTTTGTTGAAAGCCCCTTCATTACAAATATATTTAAAGACAGTTCACTCACATACATATATGCATATATTCACTCGCTGCTTTGCCTTATTTTATTTTTTTTTGCACTTCCTGTTTTATTTTAAGTTGTAAACTTTTTGGTGAAACTGCTTTGATTATGATATGACAGAAAAAAAAAACAAGTGAAAAAGCTGTAAGTTCGACCGGGTCGAACTTTGAACCATTTGGAAATCTCAACAACAATAAAATCTATTAAAAACTCTTTTAAAATCTGAACAAGTAAGCAAAGGCTATAGTCGTCCGGGGCCGACTATGTTATACTATACCTACAACACTACATTATGTTAGAAGCCCCCGTATGTCCAAATGTATCCGCTGTCCTAAACTCTAACTTTATGCGAGATTTCGTGTCCTTTGGCTTATATTTGTGACCTTTATAACGGCTGCCAAATCAGGAACATTTTTAGTTGTTGGTCAATTTCAACCCCTAATATATTGCGGACATGTTTGAAAACAATAGGCCTAGCCCTTCTGAGCCAGACCCTACCCTTGTGAAAATTTTCGTGAGGATCGGACGATATTTGCAATACTTATATAATATCCCCAACCTGTTTTGTAAGGTGAAAAAATATTACAAAATATACACTTTAATAAGTCAAATTGAAAAAATCGCATGCGATAAAAAATGTGAAAAATTTAAAAAAAAGTCACAAATTACTAAAAAATCTATATTAACATCATTAGATTTTATTCCGATATATCAAGAGGGAATTCTGAACTGAAATTTGTCAAAATCGGTCCAGCCATTCTAGAGATATAAGCATTCTAACTAATATCCCCTTCCTTTGTATATACACATTGTATATATTTCGCTGTATATAACCGATATATTTACTGTCGGCATCTACATAACTGTCAGAATTGACCTGTTCGTCTATTTGTGATTTCGCCGGGATTAAAAAATATTCGCGTTTTAATGGGAAATATGACTTTTATTTAACACAAATTTTATGGCCTATTTCACCCACTGAATATATTTCACCCACCAAATAAAAATTGGAAGGCTTCTGCCCAGCCCTAAGTTCTAGCCCCATGCGAAATTTCGCTTTGATTGGTCTATAATTGCGATCTGTAGAGCAACTGCAAAAAAACTGGTCCATTTCAAACCCTAAGTATTATGCGATCATCTCCAAAAGAAATAGGGTTCTATTCTGACCCTAGCCCCACCTCCATTCTAAATTTCGTGAAGATCGGGCCATAATTGCGACCTGTAGAGTGATTACAAATTAACATGGACAGACGGACGGACGGACATACATAGCTAGATCGACTCAGCTTGGCGAGATAGGAAGATCCATATATACTTTCCTATGTGGGAAACCAATGTTTCGTGGTGTTACATAATATTTGTCCCAATCAAACTTATAATACCCCCAACACCTAATGTTGTAGGGTATAAAAATACCGAATGTAGATGTTATATTAGGGTCTATTCGACGACATGGACCTGCAGAGGTAGCATTTGTCATAATCCTTTACAACATTCAAATGCGAAACTTAAAAAAATCGGTAACAATGTAGCTAAAATGATCAAAATACCGAATATCGGGAGGTACCGTTATATGGGGGCTATACCAAAATGTCGACCTACATGGCCCATTTTCAATAGCAAAAGCCCTGCAAAAAAAAAAATATCAATCTACTTCAATTCGTTCGGATGCTAGAGTGATTTTCATAGACGGACACACGGATAAACGCACAGACGGACGGACATCGCTAAATCGACGTAGAACTTTATGCTGATCAAGAATATATATAGTTTGTGGGGTCTAAAATGTATATTTCGATGTGCTACAAACGTAATGACAAACTTTATATATGGAGGGTATATGAAGTTGGTGAAGGGTATAAAAAACGTTCTGATGCTGTTGGGAACATCAAACATAAAAACTTTACAACCAACTGGATTAATCACAAGACCATTGTCGTCATAGACATCACCGTCGACATTTTGTGATATGTTATTATTAACCAGTAAGGAAAGCTCAAAAGTCGGGCGGGGCCGACTATATGATACCCCACACCACTATACATATTTAGTAGAGCTCTCGTAAAAAGGTTTACACATGGCATTTCAGAGCTCTGTGCTCTGAGCTTTGTGCATATTTAACCCGAAATCGGATGAAGATATATATGAGAGCTATATCCAAATCTGAACCGATTTCGATAAAATTTAAAACAGCTATTCCTGTGCTCCATCTAATACCTGGCACCAAATATCACGGTTGTGGAGTGCATAGTAGGAATGTGAGGAACTTAAAGATCAAATCGGATGAAAGATATATATGGGAGCTATAGCTATATCTGAACCGATTTCTCCAAATTTGATATACTTGCTTCTAGGCCTAACTCGGTTGGGTGTGCCAAAATTCAGGTAATTTGGACTGATAGTGGATATTTGGTGCACATTTAACCCGAAATCGGATGAAGATATATATGGGAGCTATATCTAAATTTGATCCGATTCTCACCAATTTCAATAGGGTTCGTCCTTGGGCCAAAAAAATATTGTTTGGAAAATTTCATCTCAATCGGATAATAAATGCGACCTGCATTTTGTTCACAAGAATACATGGACAGACGGACGGACATGCATAAATCGACTCAGAAAGTGATTCTATGAAGGTTCTCAAAAGTAACTATGGGTCTATCTCGTTTCCTTCTCCATGTTACAAACAAATGCACAAAGACATAATACCCTTACCACTATGTGGTGTAGGGTATAAAAACGATGAAGTCAAAATTTATGTGTCGTGTTCACAGGATATATTTAGCAAAAAGAGCTAAAAGAATTGATATTAATTTTTATTTTTGGAAAATATACCAGAAACATGCAGGAATGACAACAGAAATTGTTTCTTTTTTTCAATATTGCCCGAGGTTTTTTATATGTCATTCTTTAATTCTGACTTAAATCGATGCTGAGTTTTTTGTAAACTTAATTAAATGACATTCAAAGAATAGGTAGGTATATTGAAGATGAGATTATATTGGGAGACCTCCAGAGACAATATTATATAATGATGACAGAGTTTGAGAAAGTAGGTGTATATTCTATGTAGCTTGAGAATATATGTATATGTAATACTCTACAATCAGACTTTGTCATATTGTTAAGTTTATATAGCAAAATATGGAAAGGATAAGATTTCTTTCATGACATTTAAGAAATAAAACGAACACACTCGATTCCATTACCTAACAGCACCTCAAATTCTAAGACATTACCCTTTGTTGGCCTAGTCACGTTACATCAAAGCTGTCACCGTCTATAGTAGCAGCAAAGGTAGATTAGCGTTGTTCCTATTTTAGCCATTGTCCTTGTAGAATTCCTTTCCTTTATTCTTTAACTTAAAGACGCGCACGCCAATTTTCATCAAGTATTTAAAAAGTTGAAAAAAAGGCGATAGCAACATGCATCGCCAAATCAAACAAAGAAAGACTTTTGTAATTTGTGCAAACCAAGTAGATAAGAGTTGAATAAATGTTTAAAATGTCGTGTCAAGTCGATGTTCGGCATGTTCTTTTGTTGAAATGTATGTGAATGTAGGAGTGCATTTGTAACAAACACTATATAAACATTGCAAGAGAACAAAAGAGAGAGTGTTTATGCTCACTTCAACTTCAAGTATAAACTGGATATTTACCAGTGGAAAGAATCCTTTGGTTCTCGAATGGAGACATATATTGAATGCAGGGAGTTATGACAATGCACCACAATAACAAGCTAATTTATGAAATACCTTGAAATATTAGTCCAAGACATAGGAAAGCATATATGGATCTTTTTATATCGCCAAGCTGATTAGGCGATATTTGATATTTTGATAATTTGTGCCACACGTTTTACCGGAATGGTTTCAAATTTGTATTTTGAATTTCCTGATGGGTGCTACATCTTATGACAGGAAATTGCATATGCAGGTATAGCCCCCATATAGGGAGGATTCGGAATTTTTATGATTTCAGACACATTATTCACCAGTATGGTTTCATGTTTTGTATTTCAATATCGTAATGGTCTATGACAACAATTGTATAAGAGTAACTCACTATATTCGGTATTTTTCAAAATGTTATCAATATATTTCAACGGTTTTTATACCCTACATCACAAGGTGGTATTTGTGCATTTGTTTGTAACAGGCAAAAGGAAACGCGATATACCCATAGTTCCTTCTGATGATCTTCATAGAATCACATTCTGAGTCGATTTATGCATATCCGTCCGTCTGTCTGTCCATGTATATTTGTAAACAAAGTAAAGTTCGCATTTTTTGCCTTATCCAGATGAAATCTCGTACAAATCATTTGTTTGGCCCAAGGTCGAACCCTATTGAAAGTGGAGATAATCGGTCAAAATTTAGATATAGCTCCCATATATATCTTCGTCCGATTTGCCTTTTATTGTACACCAAACATGAATTATATGTGCAAATTTGGCACTTACGACCGAATTGAGTCTAGTATGTCAAGTTTGGTGAAGGTCGGTTCAGATATAACTATAGCTCCCATATATACTGTTCATCCGATTTGTCATATTTGTTACCCAAAGCCGTAATATGCACTCCGTAACAACGATATTCAGGGAAATATAGCAAAAACAGCTCAGAAATATATTTGCCAAATTTTATCGAGTTCGGTTTCGATTGGATATAGCTCCCATATATATTTTTATCCGATTTCAAATTAGTTGTGCACCAAATGGACAATACAAGTCCGAATTTAAAAGATACAAATGCTTCGGCATATTTAGTCCTTTGAACTTTAAATTATAATTATAATCATAGCGTGTATGATAGACTTCTCCCACAAAAACTTTTAATTGTTATGCGGAGCTCTACTAAATTAGCAAAGTGGTGTAGGGTATCATAAAGTCGGCCCCGCCCGGCTTTAAGATTTCCTTTGCTGGTTTCTAATTCTGCTAATTCTTCCAAATGGCGGAAGATTATTCGGCACTGTCGAATTTACTGATTTTTCACTGGTTCATGAGAAACAGACACAGGTGAAAAACCATCAAGATCCGACAGACAGAGCGTTCAGAAAAAAATTGAATAAAAGTTGCTGTAATAAAGTGGGTAAAACCATTACATGGGGCCATACGAAACTATGTAGGCAATTTTCAACTACAAGGGTTGTCATCTTTTGCGAGTCTTAAATACCGAATTTGGAACAATTCCGTGGAAAATGTGGCTAGGATCATCAAAATACTAAATATGGACTTCAAAATACTGTATGAGGTCTATAACAAATACCGAACATAAGGAGGTATAGTTACGTTAAATGGCAAACTTGCCATTGCAAAAATTACATTTTTATTATACCCTCAGCCATATGGCTACAGAGGGTATATATCATTTGATACGGTCAAAACGTGCCTGGTCGAAATAATTGTTTTAGACCCTAGGTCTCTTTGGACCAAATCCGTTTCAGAACATTTGGAGTCGATCTACCGATGTCCGTCCGTCCGTCTGTCTGTCTGGCTGGCTGGTGCGCACGATAACTCTCGAAGGGAGTATCCGATTTGATTCAAACTTGGTGCATCGTAATATTTTTGTCAAACTTAGATCGAGTTCGGAGATGAGCAATATCGGCCCACTCCCTCTAGTACCTCCCACACAAAATGTCAAAAATTTCAAAGAAAATAATTTATTGCACAGAAAGGGAAAGGATAATCCGATTTTGCTCGAACTTTGCGAATCGTAATATTTTCATCAGTGCCAGGTCAGTTGCGAAAATGGACAATATCGGTCCACTCCATCAGGGACCTCCCCCACAAAGGGTCAGCATTTTGAATAATTAAAGCTCTTATAAAATATGATGTAAGAGCCCGATAGTCTTCAAATTCCACACATCCCAATAATTTTATTAGCCCAAGGTCCACTCCTTGTGGTACCTCCCCCACAAAAGGTCGAAATTTTCAAAACATATTTTTGCACAAAAAGAGAAACGATAATCCTATTTTGCTCGAACTTTGCAAATCCTCATATTTTCAGCAGTGCTAGGTCATGTGCGAAAATGGACAACATCTGTCCACTCCATCAAGTACCACCCCATATATATATATATGTATATATTTATATATATATATATATATATATATATATATATATATATATATATATATATATATATATATATATATATATATATATATTTATGTTGTCCATTTTCGCACATGACCTAGCACTGCTGAAAATATATATATATATATATATATATATATATATATATATATATATATATATATATATATATATATATATATATATATATATATATATATATATATATATATATATATATATATATATATATATATATATATATAATATATATATAATATGTAATATGAGGGGATGAGCATGAGATGGTTCTGCTTTCGGCTTATTAAAATTACTTTTATTTATGAAGAGGCTGAGCAGACGTTTTCCGTCAAATTCGCCTACTTATATTTATGTGAAAGAATTCTTGACAGACGTTATACGTCAAGTCTGAATATCTTCCAAACGTAATATTATTTATTAAAGAATATAATTTTATAATTACTTCCCCACTTATCACCAATTAAAAGCGGGTATGTTTATTTTATTATGTCTTTATTGAACAAGATTCGCAAGCAGAATGCCAGAATATCGACAGATCACGGTTACTTATAGGAATATTACAATGTAACAAAATAAAGTTAACGGGATCAAAATAAGAAAACGAGAAAACATAAATGGATTACATGTTGATTTGTTGTTGCAAAATTATGAATTGAGTGTTTCATTAACAAATTGAGTGAAACTATAATTATAGCAAAACGAGATTTTGTCAAATGAGTATAATGGAAATAATAACAATCATGATCATAAAAATAGCAGTGATATAATTAAAGTAATTTCATTTCAATTTAATATGATAAATTAAACAAGTAAGCAAAGGCTACAGTCGAGCGGGGCCGACCGTTGAATACCCTACAACACTATAATAAACGATACAGTTAATATAGGCGAGATACTCGAACGAATTCCACAAGATAT
This sequence comes from Musca domestica, assembly GCF_030504385.1. Lineage (NCBI taxonomy): Eukaryota > Metazoa > Arthropoda > Insecta > Diptera > Muscidae > Musca > Musca domestica. The sequence goes on along the minus strand of NW_026712230.1, from coordinate 8,635,551 downwards.
TGTGACAAATATTAAAAGAAAACCATCAGGTTTCGTTCTCTAATTTTCGAATAATAGCAACTTAAACTAATTTGCTCATTTCCACTTTATTGGTAGATGTTGCACGTAAATGGTCTTCCTAGATATGGAACCAATATTTCCCAAAGACCTATAATCTCTCAGAAGTGGCAAAAGATTAACATTTATTATTGGTTTTTGACTGAAACGCATCTATATGAGATACAGAAATCAGCGTTAACGAAATAGTCAGAAGTGCGTCTTTCCTGTATTTGTGAATTCTCCAATAAGTCACTGGAATGGACATTTTCGTATTTTGTCTATAAAAGTTGGCAAACTCCTTCACACATTGAATATTTTTGGATGGCTATCCAAAACTGCTTGGCTTTTGCAATGTCCGATAACCCCCATAATTACGACCTGTTGACAATTTTGCAGTTTTTTTGGTCCATTTCAATCCCTAAATATATGGCGATTATCTCCAAAAAGAGTAGGCTTCTATTCTGACCCTCATCTGATCCCCATGCAAAATTTCGTATGGATCGGGCCATAAATGCGATCTTTATATGATATCCTGATATCCTAACCACTTAGTTTTGTTAGCTGTAGAAATATTACCAAATGTTTAATTCAAAATGAAAATATGCCAAAAATATGACAAAATTGAAAAAATATGAGAAATTTTACAAAATCAACATTTTCATCTTTAGAGAGATATTTTTATGCGATTTTTTTAGACGTTTTATGTTTCCTGCCAAGAGGCCATACTGTATTAATGAAAACTGTCGAAATCAGTTCAGCCTTTCTCGACATATAAGAGATTTTTCAAGCATATCTTCTTCGATAAACATATATATCGCACATATTTTGCTATATATCCGATTTGATGGATGTTAACATCAATGTAAAGATCAGAAGTAACCTTATCATGGCTTTTGATTTCGCCGGGATTTAAAATATTCGCGGTTTAATGAAAAATTTTGAATTTTTTCAACACAAAAGATATGGTCTATTTTACCCGCTAAATATTATCCGATGACCACCCAAATTGGTAGGCTTCTTCCCCGCCCTAAACTCTAGCTACATGCGCAATTCCGCGACGATTGGTCTATAATTGCGACCAGTAGAGCAACTGCAAAATCAGGAATTTTTTCAATTTTTGGTCCATTTCAACCCCTAAATGTTATGCGATCATCTCCAAAAGAAATAGGGTTCTATTCTGACCTTAACCCCACCTACATTCTGAATTTCGTGAAGATCGGGCCATAATTGCGACCTGTAGAGTGATTACAAATTAATATGGACAGACGGACAGACGGACAGACGGACGGACGGACATACATAGCTAGATCGTCTCAGCTCGGCGAGCTAGGAAGATCCATATATACTTTCCTATATGGGAAACCAATATTTCGAGGTGTTACATAAATTCTGGCCCAATCAAACTTATAATACCCCCAACACATAGTGTTGTAGGGTATAATAAAGCTATAGTGATCTTAACTAAAATATATTTTGGATGAAAGTCAGCACGTTACAACCTCCCCCTCTGCCATAGAAGTCGTCCCGACGATGTGGCAGGATCTAAGTCATCTTTTCCGTGGGCGGAGTACTCTTCTAGTGCAGTCAATGGTTTCAGAACGACTTTTAGTTTCCTCATTGTTTGTTGCACTATTTGTAGTATTACAGTCTTGTTGTTTGTCTTTGAAGATTTGTATATTATTGTTTGGATTTGTTGTTTTCGAAGCTGGGCGACCTCTCTTTCTTAGTGGGTATATTGGTTTATCAGTTTTACCGTCATACTTCGTTAATTGAGATATATGGTACGTTCCCATAGGAATTTCAGGATGTTCGATGGATGAAATAATGGAACATGAGGAACCTTTTTTATCGGTTATTAAATATGGACCGTCTCTTCGGGGTACGAACTTCGAAGCTATATTTTTATCAGCATTACTTAAAACGTGTGTCGCCACTAAAACTTTGTCTCCAATTTCCAAATCTTGACCTTTTCTACGCTTTGAATCCACATAAGCTTTGTTTCTGTCTTGCAATTTTTCAACCGATTCGTTAGCCTTTTCCATAACAGTTGCCATTTTCAACAAAAAGGAGTTATTTGAGGTATAAAATTTTCGGACAGAATAACAGCTTTTAAATCGAGGTTTACTTCTAATGGACTCCTTAATTCACGACCAAAGGTTAAATAAGCTGCAGAATATCCTGTGCTCTCGCAATTAGCAGTGTTCATAGCAAAACGAATCGAAGAAAGTTTGGAATCCCAGGATGTATGATCTGTGCCTACATATATAGCAAGTTGTGTTTTTAGGTCACGATTTTTCCTCTCAACAGGATTAGCTTCCGGGTGATACACAGGGGTGAAGGATTGTTGTATATTTAAGCAATATGTCAGTTTCTGCATGATCGCTGATATGAACTGTGGACCATTATCTGTATGTATCCGTCTTGGGACTCCGTAACGCAATATAATGTCATTTAATATGATTTTTGAGCAAATTTCAGCAGTAGCCTCTCTGATTGCAAACAATTCCACCCAACGACTGCAAATATCTTCTATTACGAGAATCCACTGATTCCCTTTTTGTGTACGTGGCAATGGACCAACGAGATCAATGGCAATAGTTTCGAATCGTTGTCTACTTGATATAGTTTGAAGGAGACCTACCGGTTTTAAGTTTGATGGTTTATAACGCTGACATTGCGGGCATTCTTTGACGTATTTGGTTATTTCAGATCGCATTCTCGGCCAATAGTAATTTTGCGTAATCCTCTTAATTGTACGCTCAATTCCGTTATGACCTGCCAATGGGTCGTCATGACATCTTTTTAATATATCCGAACGCATAGATTTTGGAATAACCAACTGTCCTAATTCAGAATCCTGATCAGGACAGTATCTGTATAGTACACCATCCACCAGAATGTATCCACGGCCTGTGTGTCGCAACACGTTATATTATTGGTTTCGAATGAGTCTATAATATGTTTTATATCGCCGTCTTGCAATTGTAGGTTTCGTACATTTGCAGCACCTTTTGAGGGGAAATCTACTGATATGGAAAAACATTCACATTTAACATCAGTGTGAGTTTCTACCGGACAGGGAGGACGAGAGAGAGTATCGGCTACAACATTTTCTTTTCCAGGGGTATATCCAAATTTTATATTAAATGATTGTAGCTCTAGAGCCCACCTTGCTAAACGCCCTGTTGGTGATTTTAGTGAGAACAGCCATCTTAAAGGTTGGTGGTCTGTAAGAACATTTATAGTGGAAACTTCAATGTATCCCCGAAATTTCTTCACAGCCCAAACAACCGCTAAGGCTTCTCTCTCCGTAGTCGAATAGTTACGCTCGGCAGGCTGCAACAAACGGCTGGCATATTCTATGGGGTGTTCATCTTCTTTCTCCCCCTGCATCAGAACTGCTCCAAGCGCATAATCGCTAGCATCGGTATTTAAATTGAATGGCTTATCTTCACTGACTTGTTTCAGGATTGGAGGAGACGACAACATCATCTTTAATGTCTCAAAAGATTTTTGCTGGTCTTCCCCCCAAATAAATTTTGCGTCTTTCTTTGTTAATTTAGATATTGGTTTCGATATATTAGCAAAGTTTGGGATAAAACGTCGGAACCACGAACAAGTTTGAAGAAAAGACAACACTTGCTTTATATTTTTCGGGCGTGGTCTTTGCATAATAGCGCTAGTTTTATTCGGATCTGGCATCAGTCCTCCGGCCGTTAAAATGTGACCAAGATACTTAACTTCTGACCTGCAGAAGAAAGACTTACTACGGTTAAGTTGGAACTTGAATTTCTGTATTTTCTCGAAAACCAATTTTAAATCCTTTATATGACTCTCAAAAGTTTTAGAGCATATAATAATATCGTCTATGTAAGCCAAAATTAAAACTTGTGGCAGACTGTTTCTGAGTTTATCAATAAGTCTTTGAAAAGTTGCCGGAGCATTTTTGAGTCCGAACGGCATTCTTTTGAAAATATAAATCCCAAACGGTGTAGTAAACGCAGTTTTGACCATGTCTCGCTCAGCCAATTTTATCTGCCAGTAACCTGATTTTAGATCTAGGGTTGACATGTACGACGTGGCTTTAGCTGCATGTAATAAGTCATCCATACGAGGCAAAGGATATTTATCAGTTACTGTGATGGCATTTAATTTTCTGTAATCTACGCATACTCGGATTCCTCCAGTTTTCTTTGGAACAATGACGACAGGAAAAGCCCATGGCGATTCCCTTCTACTATAATGTCCTTTTGCAACATGTCATCAATCTCTATTTTTAGTTTTTCTTTCATGGCTGGGGAAAGTCTGTAAGGAGGACATGATATGGGAGCATTATTACCAGTATTTATATAATGTTCAATATATGGGACCGTATCCATTTTGTCTTCAAAAATTTCCTTTACATTTGTTAACAATTTTCCAATGACTTCTTTCTCTTGTAAGGACAAGTTTGTTCCTTCATCATCCTTCAGAACGAAATCAAACGCATTTAGTTCAAAAATGTCAACTGAATCCCTTCTTCGTTTCATGGGAGGAAATAATTTGAAATCAATTTGTGGCTGATAGTTTTGGGGGACAGAGTATTCAAAAATTCGATTTATAGATCTAGGCGAGTAATCTGTGACGTTGTTAGAGGTGGTTGCATTGTTTTGTTCGATCAGTGATAAATAACTATTTACTGCATTTTGATCCTTTATATTGGTATGTGTTATTGGTATCGAACGTATTTCACAAGGGTTATTCATTTTAAACTCGAAATTTTTATTGGGCTCATCTTTGAAATGCCAACATCTATCTGCCACGTCCAAAACAATATTAGCTTGTTCCATAAAATCTATTCCAATCAGTGTTCGGTTATCTTTAGCTTTGGGTAAACATATAAAGCGTATTTTCCTGAAACGTTTTCCAATGAGAATTTTGACTATTGTGGAAAATACTGTTTCCTGCCGAGGTATTCCATCAGCTAAAATAATTTCTGCCGAAACACTTTGAAACTCGACCTTTCTTTCCTTAAGTTTTTGAAAAAGTTCATATCCTGCTACACTGGTTCGGGCTGCCGTATCAAAATACGCTTCGCCGTCCATACCATCTATATTGATCGCAACTGTTGGTACGTTTCTGCCAACAATGGTAGTGGAAAGGGAATTAAAATCCAATTTTTCTGGACTATTTATTGTGTTTTTGTTTTTGTTGCAGTTTGGGCAATTCGCTCTAAAGTAGCCAGCTGCACCGCAACCGTAGCAATTTATTGCCTGTTCTCGTTCTTTGGTATTACCTCTCCTGTCCGATTCAATCTTTTTGTAGCATGTATCAATTGTATGATTTTTCTTTCGGCAAAAGGAGCATCGAATATTAGGTCTTTCAAACGATTCGGGCCTCGGTTTAGGCATATTATTTTCTTCACGAAACATTTCAATATCTCTAGCCTTATGAAGCAAATCTTGAAACGTTTTTACATCATCTCTAGATAATTTTTCCCTTATGAACACATTAAGTTGAGAGAATATTATGTTGATCATGGTCTTTTCTGACAATCTATCAGACAGTTGAGCAAAAAGTCGACGTTTTCGACATATAAATGAGTCGGTGGATTCAAGAATTTTCTGCTTATCCTGCGTTATTTCTGCAAATATACGCCAATCGGGCTTTGGGGGAGAAAATGCTTTGCGCAAAAAATCAATAGCCATATCAAAATTTTTAGCCTCATGTTGGACTCCCTGCCACCATGTGGACGCATAACCTTCCAGTAACAGCGGAAAACTTGTTAATGCTAAATAATCCGATACATTTTGGGCCTCTTTATAAACGAGTATTGTGGCTATGAAATCTTCCACTTTCGTCGTGTTACGGCCACCGTTAAACCTTGCACTACAGTTAACAAAAGTGGTTTTTGGTTCTGTTTTTGCATTAACGTTATTCATAAGTTGATGAAATTGTTCCTGGGTAAGTGTAACGTTTACGGGGTTGTTGTTAGAAAGGCTACTATTATTGACAGAAGTGCTAGTTTGTGACATAGAAGATTGAGCTGACAATATGACATTCGGCGAAACATTTTCGTTACGCAGTAGCGGATTCGGTATGTCATAATTAGGGTTTTGTGCAACATCCACATTTTGCGCAGAATTAGGGTCACTATTTGATCGGATTGGAGCAGAAAATTGACTTAAAAGAGCTACATTAGAAGTATTTGTGGTGGTACGTGGACTTCTCCTAGGTGGATTTGATAAATCACCATTTGAAGGCGATGCATGATTATTGCCTGAAGTATTTGGCGTGTTTCTGGGGCTGCGACGAATCATCTCGATGTAATTCTTTTGTACCCACAAACAAATAAAACAAACAAATCTCCAAACAATAACTACAAACTGTAACAATGTCTTCAAACTATGTGGATTTTTATAGTTGGGCGCCAATGTAATATGAGGGGATGAGCATGAGATGGTTCTGCTTTCGGCTTATTAAAATTACTTTTATTTATGAAGAGGCTGAACAGACGTTTTCCGTCAAATTCGCCTACTTATATTTATGTGAAAGAATTCTTGACAGACGTTATACGTCAAATCTGAATATCCTCCAAACGTAATATTATTTATTAAAGAATATAATTTTATAATTACTTCCCCACTTATCACCAATTAAAAGCGGGTATGTTTATTTTATTATGTCTTTATTGAACAAGATTCGCAAGCAGAATGCCAGAATATCGACAGATCATGATTACTTATAGGAATATTACAATGTAACAAAATAAAGTTAACGGGAAAATAACTTTATAAGAAAAAGAGAAAACATAAATGGATTACATGTTGATTTGTTGTTGCAAAATTATGAATTGAGTGTTTCATTAACAAATTGAGTGAAACTATAATTATAGCAAAACGAGATTTTGTCAAATGAGTATAATGGAAATAATAACAATCATGATCATAAAAATAGCAGTGATATAATTAAAGTAATTTCATTTCAATTTAATATGATAAATTAAATAAAGCTATAGTGATCTGAACTAAAATATATTTTGGATGAAAGTCAGCACGTTACAATATATATATATATATATATATATATATATATATATATATATATATATATATATTATATATATATATATATATATATATATATATATATATATATATATATATATATATATATATATATATATATAGATATATATATATATATATATAAAATATATCTTTTGCACAGAAAGAACAACGATAAGCCGATTTTGCTCTAACTTAATCCTAATATTTGCGTCAGTGCTAGGTCGGGTGCGAAAATGGACTGTATCGGTCCACTCCATCAAGTACCTCCCCCACAATAGGGTCAACATTTTGAATAATTATAACTCTTAAATAATGTGATGTAAAGATCCGAACGTCTTCAAATTTCACACATTTCAATATTTTTATAAACCCAAGATCTGGTGTTAACATGGGATGTATCGGTCTACTCCTTCTGGTACCTCCCCCACAAAGTGTCGAAATTTTGAATAACCCTGAAGCTCATAAAACTTAACATCCGATTCCATTTAGACTTGGCTCATCTCAATATTTCTATCAACACAAGATCTGTTATAAAGGTGGTATAGATCGAATCATTTCTTCTCCCCCATACATAGGGTTCAAGTTTTTGAAAAACAAAACACTCAAACTCAAATAAAGCGAAATAAATATCCAACTCTCTTCAAATTTCACACACTCAAATATTTTTGCTAACACAAGATCTGTTGTGAAGTTGATATATATCTGCCAACCCCTTCTGGGGCCACAATTTTCAATAAATATATCTGTTATAACTTTCGAAATAATTTAGCAATTCTTTACTACTTGCTATTCTCAAATATTTCTCTCAATAAGAAGCCTGGAATAAATATGAAATTTATCGGTATTAATGATTTCGCATAAAATTGGACATATATATCCTTTCTTGTAATTTCCCAATATTTCGCTCAATATTTATTATTTGTATCAGATGAAGTATAAAAGTGGAATATTTCGGTAGTGTTAAAATTATTACATATCTCACTCCTTCAGTTGATATAATCCATACCAGGAACGTCGGAATATTTATATCATATTTTTGGGCCCGATACGAAATGGACAATATTGGCCCATTCCTTCGGAACCTGCTCCATAGAGGGTCAAACGTTTGAATAATTGTAACACAAATTATATTTAAAAAAAATCGAACACAGGCTGAGGGTATATATCTGTCGGCAATACCGACTGATACTTCTTAACTTGTTTTTGAACGTAAATAGATATACATCTCAAAAACGTAATGTTCATACACATTAAATTGAATGAGAAAATGCTATTACATAATATTATGATCTGACTGTTTATTACCCATCTATTTATTTAGTATAATTTATTTTTGAGAATTTTCATTACTTTTTCCTATGTCTCAATTTTTCTGGGCTAGTTTTGCCCACACATCGTTAACTTATTTTAAATTTAATGCACTAAGTATTGCAATTGGTATTCTTGGGCTTTTTTTTCTCTCATGCAGTTATTCAATTGTGTTCAATTGGCACGATTTACTTAGTTTTAGGTTGGTTAAATTGTTCTCACAGTAACAACAACAGAAACGTTTAAAAGGAAAACTAAAACCAAGTCGAATAAAGAACATTTAACAGCCACATGACTCAGTTACAAATGCCACCAAGCTAAAAATAACAGTATAGTTCGTCATACTAGTACTAGTTGCAGTCTAACAAAAAACCTACAACAACAATATATATACTTTGTATTCAATCAGGTTCAGGTTCGGTCAAGACAACTTTTCTGTGTGAACACTGAAAAAAGCTTGTTTTTTCACGTTGCAAATTAGAAACTGAGTTTTATTTTCAAACTAGGCAAAAAGAGATTGAATGCCTAAACATTTGGGATGTGTAGAAAAGTTACGACTTTGGCAGCCTTTTTCGATTCTTTTTCCTCCTGCATTTTTTGGTTGTTGCTTTTCCGTTTATTCTTGCTGACGGAATGTCGAAAATTGAATTTTCAGGTTGGGATCAAAGTTAATTTGTTGCAAAGTGGGACAAATTTTGGGTAATAGTTGTTAGAGAAAAATTTACAATGCCCTTCTGAGTTTTTTTATTCGTATAAAAAGGGGACAAAAACCTATGAAAGTCTAACTTTTCATGATAGATTCACAACTTTTGGAAGTTTTAATTATTTTTTTCCATATTGTCCATTTAACTTTCATTTGAAAACTTCCTGCAAATATATACATATCAGTTTATCGGTAAGGACACAATAATAAAATATATTATATATAAAGGGTGAGATAAAAAAAACTGCAACAAAGTCAAAAGCCATAATTTTTACATTTTTCTTAATTTTATTGAATGAAAGCAAAAAATGTCGAAAATAACATCAAATTTTAGAATAAGTTTAGATTTGTTTGAATTGGTTACCTTTGGCACGAATTATGGACTTCAAATGGCCAATGAAACCTTATCTGCTGTGGAATTAAAACACTCTAGTTATCCACTGTAGAATTAAAACACACTTGTTTTGTGTTTGGTTGTGGTCTTAAGACTGAATTTTATTTCTTGCTTTTAATATTTTGTGATTCAATGTAGGGACAGGGTTTTGCTGACGCTGTATCGAATGATTGTCTGGGAATGTGGATACGAAAACAAAAGTTTGAAATATCATTTGGAACTTTTGTGTTATGCTTTATTCAACAAAAAATAAGTGGCAATGGCCGGGACGTAACTCACGCTGCCCGAATGTTGCTCTGCGGTATTTTGGTCAATTCCCGGCGAAGCGCTCGCTTGAGGTGATCGACACTTTGGTATTTTTAAGTGCCAACCTGGCTTTCCAAAATACTTCAGACACCATAGTCCAATGGATTGGTATCCGGAGATTTTGGTGGTCATTGTGCACATTTCAGATGACCTCTTTGGCAAGTAAAAACGATCATTTTGTTTGCTTACCAACTGCTGGACAACGAATGTTTTCTCATCGGAAAACCCAAATTCGGCAGTTCACAACTTTCGTCCAAGCGAAGCAACTCTTTAGCTTATTTGAGTCTATTTTCTTTCTGTAGCGGTGTAAGTTCTTGCACTTTTTTGAATTTCAATGGCTTTACCCCGAGCTCATTTTTCAATATTTGCCGAATGGAATATTGCGATATGTTCAGCTCACGATCCATTTTTCGGCCACTGCGACGCGGGTTTCGATCAAGTCGCTTCTTTAATTTTCAAACCATTTCTGCTGATGTTGCTGTTTTCTTCCGTCCACTTTCTCGACGTCGGGCTACGCTACCAGTATTACGGTAACGAGCGATGGTACGTGACACAAATGATTAATTCATATTTAAATGCTGGAGTTCTCTAACGATAACCACGCTTAAATTTCATCACGAATAATTTTTTTTCAGGAAAATTCTCACCAAAAAACTTTTGTACGCTTGTAAACAATGGAATGAGCTGTCACAGGAATAGTTTTAACTGCTGTCGGACGAGTGGCTTGGAAATAACAGCAGTCTGAAGTTGCAGTTTTTTCATCTTACCCTGTATATATAATGAAATAAGAAGTTGTGCCAATCTAGATCGATTGAACGGAGAAGTCCCTATCTAGTCCCGTGGATACCTGTCGTTTTTATAAGAGCTGTGCGTTAGAGTGGTATAAAATATATAAGTCACTGATACTTCACTTAGGAACTGATGCACTGAACTTCAAACTAGATTGACACAACTCTATAATCTATTAGTTGTGATTCACAAATCTACCATAAAGTTTTATAAACATTTAGAAAGGATGACATATTTATGTATTTTTTAAAACGAAATATCAGCAATTTCTTATTGAAACTTTGCGAATTAAAATACTTAAAATAGTTTTTAGAACGAAACTGTTTGTTAAATATACACTGCACATACATCCATATTGAAAACTTTTTGCGTGGATGTATTTTTGAACTGGAAAATGGGGATAAAATCTACTACACACATTATTACAATCAAAAAAATTCATACTTAGAACAGTCTGATCTATATTTTGTAAAACATTTTGATTTTTTTGTGATAATTTGGTTTACATATACATATTGGAGCTATGTAGATGAATTGTCATGCCAATAGCTTTCAAATTTTATTAAGAAGAATAAATTTTTTTTTAAAAATATATATTTATTATTATTTTTCGACCTACAAAAACTTAAATCTAACGAATCAAATGCATGAGCCGTTTGGATTCCAACAGTAATCTGAAAGCAAATTCATTTTAAAATTGTGGCAGAAACCTTAAAATGGCTAAAATTGAGGATTCCATATGTAGGATTTACAATATGGGGGACCCATATTGCGAGGAACTTTCGACGACTAAAATCAAAAATATGAAGTTATAATTGTTAAAGTTGTGACTGACACCTTACAAATATATAATAACTGAAATATGTTGTTAATATTGATACGTCCAAAATGCGTCTCATTGAAACTTAAACCATCAATGCACCGAAGAGGCTGGAAGCACCGATTCTTCGAGAAAACCTCTAACAGCAGAACGGGCTGAGAGAGAACCCAAGGAAAGATGTAAGAAAATGACTTGAAAGCCCTGCCCTGGGATTGATTTTGTCCCTCAACAACTTTGCAATGAATGGTATTAGAATAACAATAAAAAAACTACACAACAATGTAATTGAGATTACGATTATTACGGGGAAGTATGTTGCTACCCTTAATTCTCTAATAGCAACAGAAATGCCATTCACCTTCGAAAGATTGATTGGACTAAATTTGGGATGTTCCTGCTTTTCTCATGGTCAGCTGTGCCTGACATGTTTACGCGATGGTAGAACGATACGCATTATTAAATTATTGCAATGAATGCGATTTTCAAATTCATGAATTTGTTTTATTTATTTTTTTTTAAACAATAAAATATTCGTATCTTAAATTTTGAATGCATATAAAATCAAAAGAGGTAGCGAAGCGCATATAGCTCAGCTAGTACCATATAAATATGAAGTTTGAAAAAACATTTCATATTTCATTTCATTTCAACTTATACATTCAGATTAGGTCCAATTTTAGTGGGTATAAGTACAATGGTGACAATAGTACTCTTAAACTCGACATGGTGCCGATTTAGTATTGTAAATATATGTTTAAATGATATGCAATTAAATAAACAAAACGAACGAAGTCAGCAAACAAAGCTAATAAATGTCTGTGACGCGTGAAAAGTCAAAAATGCGTATAATTTCCATTTTCGTTTTATTTTATTGCAATGGCAATTAGAAGAATGATGTTAAAATAGCTGTGGTTTGCTATTTCAACAGAAAATAAAACCGAATTTGTGTTTGAGCGATAAAATATAATCTACCGCTATACATATGCATTGAAAATGTTTAAGATAGTATTCTTGCTTCAGTAAAATTTAAAATTGTAAAATATTTTGAAAATTATTGAAACTATGATATCAACTGCGTGAATTGACCCAATTTCTTTTGGGTTTTTGGGTATATTCTTGATCAGCATAAAATTTTATGTCGATTTCCGTCCGTCTGTGAAAATCACTCTAACTTCCGAACGAATTGAAGTAGATTCATTAAATTTTACTCAAATGTATACTATGTCTGTAGGACTTTTGGTATTGAAAATGGGCCATGTAGTTCCAAGTTTTGGTATAGCCCCCATATAACGGTATCTCCCGATATTCAGTATTTTGATGATTTTAACGTCATTATTCACCAAAATTCTTTAAAATTTGATATTTGATGTTCGTAATGGGTGCTACAGCCTAAGACAGAAAATTGTCTGTGCAGATCCACGTCTTCGTATAGCCCCCATATTACGGTACCTCCCGATATTCAGTATTTTGATGATTTATTACAAATATAACCACATCGACACCAACGTCGACATTGAACAAAGTCATATTTTCCTGGAAGTCAAACAAGAGTTCAAATGGAATTACCGCCCATAATTGAACATAGGTGGTTGTTCCATTTGAATGGCTTTTGACTTTTGATCTTGAAATTTGTAAAAACAAATTAAAAACAAATAACATATTATTGATTTTCAATGGAAATTCTTTTATAAAGTCTGTACTCCAGAATAAATATATTCATCCCTGCCAAAAAAAAGATTAATTGTCAATTTTATTAATTTTTTTTTCCATTTACCCGACAAATTTTAATGTTTTAATTCTAGCCTCAATCGAATTTGGCAAAAAAATGCATAAAAATACATATGGTTTGTTTGTATATACTGCAAGGCTACTAGAAAAAAAAAAAAAAAAAAAAAATAAAAATGAAATGTTTAAAATACCATGAGAAAAAATAAATATCGATTTTGATCTTGAGAACCGCAACTAAAAGTTTATGAGCAAGATATTTTTTAGGAATATTTGAAATTGTTTGATGACATTTTCACTCCCATATTTTTGTATACAGTTTAATATATAATACATTTTATTTATATTCTTTGTTATTTTATTTTTTCAAATTATTTTATGTATTTTTTATTTTCCACCCCGTATAACACATAATAATTGCCACACAATCAAATCAAAATTACAATTTTACATTTCACATATGAGCCCAATGACGGGATTCAGAAATTTCTGCAACAGCGTTACATATTCCATTACTTAAAAGCCCAGAAAACGTATTTATACATATATTTGCAACTAATATAATTTGACTGAATTTTAATTAATATTTAATGCAGCACCCCCTTCCACTGCACTGTAAAATGTTTCCAGCAAATCAAACGATATTTCATGTAATAGGATTTACTTTAAATAGATTATAGGAGCCAAACTATCAAAAGCTTTTTACTATATGCGCTACTATAAAAGACTCAAGGTAAATAGAACCGCTAATAGACATCAAATTGAAAGTTGGGTGAAAAAAAATTCTAACCAAATCATGTTCAAATATATTACCACCTTTCTACGCAGTTTTGCCATCGTCATAACCATCATCACGGGATGTAGTTTTTATTCATGTGCGCCGTTGGATGAGAAATTTTTATTCATCTTGACACACAACGAATGAAACGGAACCACTTGATATAGTTACCAGCATTTGAAATGTCACTGCAACATGGAAAAAACTGTTACCACTATTTCGAAGTAATGCTTTCTGTGACATGACTTTTTTCAAAAAATTATACTTGTAAGAAAAAACGTGAAAAATGCATAACCAACTTCAACTCTTCAAGTGACACTGCAAATAAGAAGGAGGAAAAGTTATCACTCTCTCAATGTCACCACCTACATGTGGGCTGAGAATGGTGAGACAATTGAACATAACCATTTGTAATCCATAAGTCGGCAATAGCAAGAAGATAATCAACTATAAACAGATTCTTTGTTATGGAGACAACGACCAATACCACAAAACCTGCAAAAAGGAGGACATCAGATGGGGTCTTTTCGAAGAACATTCTTTGGACTTCGTACTGATTACTGCATTTAAGTGTTGACAGCAGAAAATAAATGATAATCATTTACGTGTATTATCCTGGCTGGGATTATATGACAAACTGGTAAATAGTCAATGAAATGTGTACATGAAAAATAACCGTTTAAACAATTAGGTTAAATATGGCGAAGAAGAAGTTAAGTTGTGCATATGTATCACTTTAGGATTACTAGCAATTATAAATACATTCCCTCTGCATTACCAGTAGGACAAAAGCAACATTACAAATAAGATAAAAACATTAAATCATCAAAAAAACAAAAAAAAAAAAAAAAAAAAAAAAACACGTTAAAAAACAGTAAGTTCGGCCGGGCCGAACTTTGAAAACCCTCCACCATTTGGAACTAATTAGAAAATTTTCAAAAAAATAAAATTTTAAAATCTTTAAAATATCTAATATAGGAAGGTGCCGATATATGGGAGATATATGATATTGTGGGCCTATAAAGACAAATCTATGTCTGGGTGTAAAGTAAACACAAGGAACTCCTTGTGTGGATTTTCAGATAATTCCATTGGAAAAAGAGGCTAAAATCATCAAAATACCGAATATGGGGGCTATACGATATCGTGGACCTATATATATAATTTTCTGCCGAGGTATAAAGTACCCACAAGGAACCCCTTGTGTGGATTTTCAGACAATTCCGTTGAAAAATGTGGGTAAAATCATCAAAATACCGAATATCGGGAGGGTACCGTTATATGGGGGATAAAAGATATCGTGGACATATATAGACAATTCTCTCTCAGGGGGTAAAGTACTCACAAGGAACTACTTGTGTGGATTTTCAGACAATTCCATTGAAAAATGCGGCTAACATCATCAAAATACCGAATATCGGGGGGTACCGTTATATGAGGGCTATACGATATCGTGGACCGATATAGCCCATCTTCGAACTTGACCTGCCTGCAGACAAAAGAGAGATCTGTGCAAAATTTTAGCTTTCTATCTTAATTCGTTTAGACTGTAGCGTGATTACAACAGACGGACAGACGGACAGACGGACGGACAGGGCTAAATTAGAATTTAACGCTGATCAAGGATATATATACTTTGTTGGGTCTAAAATGATTATTTCGATGAGTTACAAACGGAATGACGAACTTAATATACCCTCCATACTATGTATGGTGGAGGGTATAAAAAACGATTAAGATCAATTGAGAATGATGGGAAGAAGGTATAAGTAGTGCAGCGGCCAGAGCAAACAAATATATTTGCATTGCCTGAAATTTGCATTGCATTAAATTAATTATGTATTTTAAATAATTTAATTAAAATATGTTCTTAATATTTTTTGCCTGAAAGTCCGGGTTCAATACCCGGGCTGTACCTGGATCCACTTACCTTATACAATATAGGTATCGCTTATGAAAATTTCTATCCATCAATTGATGGGGTTTTTATAAAAACCCCTCCAAGCTGGCACTCGTGTCTTTGCAAAATGCTACAATTTGTGCTAATACCTTTTCTGGGTCCAGAGATATTCTGTCCCAAGTATTTCAATACCCAAGTATTTCAACCGGCTACGCGAACTAAACAAAACTAACAATTGTTGTAAGTAGCCATCATGTGACCACTTGTTAGATAGGATAGCTTTCAAACGATATCTATATTGCCCACATCGGGTAAGTGGATCCCGGTCTTGAACCCGGACTTTCGAGTCGTCACAATTTTTTACGGCGACAGATATTCTCTAAAAACGACTTCACGTTGATTGTTGTATCCTCAATAATAATAGCAATCATTCGTCAAGGAAAATGTGGTAACAAATCACTAAAAAGAGTACTTTTCAATTTTAGATTTTAGAAAATGAGAATAAAAAAAATTCATCAGCATGTGTAGAATGAGAGTGTCAAAAACAATATTTGATATTTACGTGGTATTTTATCCTATTTTCCCGACATCTTTAGAATCACAACCTTAGGATTATGAGCAAAATTTTTGTATAACATTTTGATGTCGAAAAATCTCAGTTTGTTGTACCTGTCTTCTTTAAGATATTAAGGACAAAAGATCTTAAAATTATATAATAATATAAAAAAAGGCAGAATATTTCACACACAATTTTTCTTGTATACATTTTTATATATAGAGATATTTAATTTTTTGTTATTTTATTTCTAAAATTTTATGTATTTTTATTTTTTACCCTGCATAACACATAATAAAATCAAATTACAATTTTACATTTCACATATGATCCCAATGACGGAATTCAGCAATCTGTCCTGAAGCGTTACATATTCCATTACTTAAAATTCAAGAAAACGTATTTAATTAATGTTATAATACAGCATCCCCTTCCACTGCAATTTAAAATGTTTCTATCAAATCAAACGATATTTCCCGTAATAGGATTTAGTTTAAACAGATTACAGGAGAAAACTATGAAAAGCTTTTTACTACATATAATATTATAAAACACTCAAGGTAAAAAAGAACCGCTAAAAGACATCAAATTGAAAGGTAGGTGAAAACAATTCTAACTGGATCATGTTCGAATATATTACAACCTTTTTACGCAGTTTTACCATCGTCATCATCATCACGGGATTTAGTTTCTATTCATGTGAGCCGTTGGATGAGAGATTTTTATACAGCTTGACACACAACAAATGAAACGGAACCACTTGATACCGTTACCAGCATTAGAAAGGACATTGCAACATGAAAAAAAGAACTGTAACTACCATTTCAAAGTAATGCTTCCTCTGACATGACTTTTTTCAAAAAGTGATACTTGTAAGGGTAAAAACGTGAAAAATGCATAACCAACCAATATCAACTCTTCAAGGAGGAAAAGTTGACACTGCAAGGAGGAAAAGTTACCACCTCAATGTCACCATCTATCTGTGGACTGAGAATAGTGAGACAATGGAACACAACCATTTGCAATCCTTAATTCTGCGGTAGCATGAGGATAATCAACCATAAAAAGATTTGTTGTTATAGATACAACAACTAATACCTCAAAATTACAGAAAGGAGGAGGTCTTTCCGGAGAACGTTCTTTGAATGTACTGAATACAGCAATTAAGTGCCGACTGCAGAAAATGAATGATAATCATTTAAGTTTATTATCCTGGCTGGGATTATATGATAAACTGGAAAATATTCAGTGAAATGTATATCTGAAAAAGCCGGACGAGTTAATCGTTTAAACAGTTACGTTACATTTGACGAAGAAGAAGTTGATCTGTGCAAATGTATCACTTTTAGCAGTCCTAGCAACTATAAATACTTTCCCTCTGCATTACCAATAGGCCGAAAGTAACGACAATAATATACATTCTACATTACAAACAAGTAAGCCAAGGTTATAGTGCGGGGCCGACCATGTGATACCCTACAGTATGTTTGAAGCCCCCTTATGTCCAAATCCATTTTAAAAGATTACGCTTTTGAAATTATGTCACAGAGAACTGCCCAGATATTAACCTTAAAATTTTGGCCAGGGACATTTGAACAATATTTTCCCACTCTTTCGTGCTGTTAGTTGTTGTGGTCCATTTTACAGCTAAATATTGTCCAATGGTCAACGTGTCGATTAGCTTCAATTGTGTGATCAAGACATTTTTTCTATTTTTGGTTCATTTGAACCCCAAAAATTTTTGCGCTCATCTCCAAAAGCAAGAGGCCCCTCTGTATCTCCAAATTAAGCCTCATCAATATGAATTGCTTGTCTACGATTTTTGGCTATATTCGTCAACTAAGTCAGCATAAAAAGTCAGAAGTTCGCTATTGGTGTATTTCGTATATCGCCTGTAAGTAATGCTGTTAATTTTTAAACACAAAGTCGTGGTCCATTCTACCCGCTGTCATAAACTCTGACCTCATGCGAGATTTCGTATCCTTCGGCTTCTAATTGTGACCTTTATAGGGGCTGAAACTCAGGAACATTTTTAATTGTTGGTCCATTTCAACCCTTTCTCCGGACATGACTATGCAGCCATGCTTTATTTTAATTAAAATATTTTATTTATATTGTAGCCACGTACATAAATAAATCCTCTGCTGTATACGCCCAATTTTGATCGTTAAGAAGAAAAATTAAGGAATTAAGCTACGATGTAAGAAAACACTTATTGCTTCCACAAAGTCAACAGCGTTGTCAGAACCATAATACTATCCTTCATGTCCTCGATATATCTTCCAAGCAATTATTTTCAATGATACAATTCAATTTCAGAAAATAGCTTTCACCCAGCTTTCTTACATGGACATTTGAGTACGCGCACAAGTGGCAGTAATTGTCTGTTGCTTGTCACATTTCATCCTTCGTATACCCGAATGCGCGACGGAAGTGACACAATGGGTTTTCATTTAATTTCTTTGATTTATGTAAACAAATTAATTTTCGTTTTTATACCCTACAACACTATGTGTTGGGGGTATTATAAGTTTGATTGGGCCAAAAATTATGTAACACCACGAAATATTGGTTTCCCACATAGGAAAGTATATGGATCTTCCTAGCTCGCCGAGCTGAGTCGATCTAGCTATGTATGTCCGTCCGTCCGTCTGTCCGTCTGTCCGTCTGTCCGTCTGTCCATGTTAATTTGTAATCACTCTACAGGTCGCAATTATGGCCCGATCTTCACGAAATTTAGTATGGAGGTGGGGTTAATGTCAGAATAGAACCCTATTTCTTTTGGAGATGATCGCCAAATGTTTAGGGGTTGAAATGGACCAAATACTGAAAAAATGTCGGATTTTGCAGTAGCTATACAGGTCGCATTTATAGACCAATCGACGCGGAATTTCGCATGTAGCTAGAGTTTAGGGCGGGGAAGAAGCCTACCAATTTGGGTGGTCATCGGATTATATTTAGCGGGTAAAAAAGACCATATCTTTTTATTGAAAAAATTCGAAATTTTTCATTAAACCGCGAATATTTTAAATCCCGGCGAAATCACAATGCCATCACAAGGTTACTTCTGATCTTTACTTTGATGTTAACATCCAACAAACCGGATATATAGCAAACTAGGTGCGATATATATGTCGATCAAAGAAGATATGCTTGAAAGATCTCTTATAAGTCGAGAACGGCTGAACTGATTTCGACAGTTCTCATTAATTCAGAATGGCCTCTTGGCAGGAAAGAAAAAACGTCTAAAAAAATCGCATAAAAATATCTCTCTAAAGATGAAAATATTGATTTTGTAAAAATTTCTCATATTTTTTCAATTTTTGTCATATTTTTGGCATATTTTCATTTTGAATTAAACATTTGGTTATATTTCTACAGCTAACAAAACTAAGTAGTTAGGATATCAGGATATCATATACAGATCGTATTTATGGCCCGATCCTAACGAAATTTGGCATGGGAATCAGATGAGGGTCAGAATAAAAGCCTACACTTTTTGGAGATGATCGCCATATATTTAGGGTTTGAAATGGACCAAAAAACTGCAAAATTGTCAGCGGGTCGTAATTATTGCCCGATCCTCACGCACATTTAAAAGGGGATTACCGGACATTGCAAAAGCCAAGCAGTTCTGGATGGCCATCCAAAAATATTCAATGTGTGAAATAGTTTGCCAACTTTTGTAGACAAAATACGAAAATGTCTACTCCAGAGACTTTTTGGAGAATTCACAAATACAGGAAAGACGCACTTCTGACTATTTCGTTAACGCTGACTTCGTTGAAGAATATAGTCAAATGTCTGTATCCCATATAGATGCATTTCAGTCAAAAACCAATAATAAATGTTAATCTCCTGCCACTTCTGAGAGATTATAGGTCTTTGGGAAATATTGGTTCCAGATCTAGGAAGACCATTTACGTGCAACATCTACCAATAAATTGGAAATGAGCAAATTAGTTAAAGTTGCTATTATTCGAAAATTAGAGAACGAAACCTGATGGTTTTCTTTTATTATTTGTCACAATATCTTGTGGAATTCTTTCGAGTATCTCGCCTATATAAACTGTATCATTTATTATGGTGTTGTAGGGTATTCAACGGTCGGCCCCGCTCGACTGTAGCCTTTGCTTACTTGTTCTTTTTAATTTATGTCTTCCTTGATTGTCAACTTTCTTACAAGAAATTACATAATATTCGACGATGTAAAAGGCTCATCATCGAATATTACGCCATTGACAAAGTTGCCAGACCGACATGCGATTTTTTTGCGGTTATATGTCAAGTTATGCATGAGTATGTGCGGTTAAAAAAAAACAACAAGATTAAGTAAGGAGAAGGTTAATGTAAAATGACATGGTAAACATATAAGGACAATTGGAGGGAACAAAATGTGTCAAATAAATTGTAGTAACCTTACAAGGACAACTGAGAGGTTTAATCTCAAAGAGAAAGATTCTCCGGAGATTTGTTGATGGGCCATCCTAAAATGTTTCATTTTCTTAGACAAGAAAATTATAAACGCTTAATCTCAATTTAGAAAAGGTAACGGTGCTCAAAAACGTACTATAATACTAAAATTTGTCATGAGGATTGGTGGCTCTTTCCGCAACCTAGGTATTCCCTGCCTTATCCCCTGGTAAAAATTACCATCGTTCTCCACTAATAAACAAACGTTGTTTTTTATGAAAAAAAAAAAAAAAAAAAAACAATAGAGGGATTAAGCCTGACCACTTTGCAACAACAATATACTATGGTATCCCGAACAAAAAAGCCAAAACTGTTCAATTGTAATTTTAACTGATCTATATCCATAATAGAAAGAAAAGAAAATGTTTGTACGTTATTGTTTCCAATTTCAATGAAATTAAGATTCTGTAACGCAATTTGGTACAAAAATAAATTTGTCGCATTATATTGAAATCGGTTCAGATTTGGATGAAGCTTCCATATACATTTTTGAAGCACCAAACACGATATGTATGTCCGATTCCAAAGAAATTTGGAAGAGTAACGAAGATCGGTACAAAAATAAATTTTGTCAAATTATATTCAAATTGGTTCAGATTATTATAGCTCCCATACATATTTTCGGCCGAATTCGTGTATTTGATGCACCAATTTGTAATGTGTGGTGGAATTTGGTGTAAAAATAAATTTGGACAAAAATAACTACAGAACAATTTATTTCTGGCTAAGTTTATTTCAGGAAATAATATAGATAGGAAATAAAAATCCCTCTCGTTTTTATAAGAATGCGATTTGTAACATTTTGTGTTTGGTTAAAAGGACCATTCAGCATCAGAAAATTGGAGTAGTGTAACGCTATACCATCCGAGTATCAATTCTCTCTTCGAAAGTCTTCAAAAATTCACAAAAGTTCATTGTAAAGATTCTTACCCCACACAAAGTTTTTTACTGGTGTAAGTTTATCGGCATAGACAAAAATGCATACACAATACAGATGACCAGTAAAGAAAGTCCTAAAGTCGGGCGGGGCCGATTTTATGATACCCTTCACCACTTTAGTTGAGCTCCACATAACAAGTCAAAGTTTTTATGGGAGAATTCAATCATACACCCTATGATTATAATTATAATTCAAAATTTAAAGGACTAAATACGCCGAAGCATTTGTATCTTTTAAATTCGGACTTGTATTGCCCATTTGGTGCAAAATTAATTCTAAATCAGATAAAGATATATATGGGAGCTAAATCCAAATCTGAACTGATCTCGATAAAATTTGCAAAGATATTTCTGAGCTGTATTTGGTAAATGCCCCTGAATATCGTTGTTACGGAGTGCATCTTACGGCTGTGTGTAACAAATATAACAAATCGGATGAACAGTGTCTATGGGAGATATAGCTACATCTGAACCGATCTTCACCAAATTTGACATACTAGCTTCTAGACTCAATTCGGTCGTAAGTGCCAAATTCCATCCCATTTGGACAAATATTAGACGTTTTGTGCACAATCAAAGGTAAACCGGACGAAGTTATGTATGGGAGCTATATCCAAATCTGAACCGATCTCGATAAAATTTAGCAAAGGTATTTCTGAGCTGTATTTGATATATTTCCTCAAATATTGTTGTAACAGAGTGCATATTACGGCTGCGGAGGACAAAATAACAAATCGGATGTACAATATATATGGGAGCTATATCTGAACCGATTTCGATAAAATTTGGCATACTTATTTTCAGGCCTAATTTGGTTGTATGTATAAAATTCCATACTATTCGGACTGATATTACACGGTATAAAAATAATAGTTTATATTAGATGAAATAATTGGGTGTTCTATCCAACTGTGAAATATCGAAACGACTGTACCGATTTTAACTCAATTTTATTCCCTTCATGCATAATGAGATTTGGTAGATATATAGGAACTATAATAATATTGGCAACTTTATTGACTAGATTTGACAAAGCATTTCTAGGCTGTGTTTGATATCATGTACCGGATATCATGGTTATGCAGTATTACGGCTTTTCTTGCATTTCGTTTAAGACATAGCACGAAAATATTTAATACAATTTTTGATTCATTATCCCATACATATCATCTTTACTTGCCCTAAATCCAAATAGCAAGAATATCAATACCAAGAATTCACAATCATTCCCAGCATTTTGAATATCAAACTATCTCGAATTCTAACAAATTGCCTTCTTGCTGGAAACATTGTCTTACTTTTTACTTTTTCCAAACAAAAATCGAAAAAAAAAAATACTCCCAATATTGATGTATATTGGGTATATCCAATCATTCATGGGAAAATCCAATGCTTAACAATTTATCCATTGCCTAAAAATGTTCACGTAGGAAATACTGCTAGTTTAAATGCGAATAGAAAGCTATACAGTGAGGGAGAAACTACTTGAAGAAAACTCCCTCTCGTTTTTATAAGAATGTGATTTGTAACAATTTGTGTGTGGTTAAAAAAGAACCATTCAGCATCAGAAAATTGGAGTAGTGTAACACTATGCCATCCAAGTACCAATTATCCCTTCGAAGGTCTTAAAAAATTCACAAAAGTTCATTGTAAAGATTCTTACCCCACACGAAGCATTCTTTCTGGTGTAAGTGTATCGGTATCGACAAAAATGCATACACAATACAGATGAATAGGGGTATGTACTACAAATCCTTAATGTACTGCAAACATTCCTTAATTGTGATGGAAGCTAAGAAATGAAAAATTTTTATGAAGGAAGAGTTCTCGTAGGGCATGCATCTCAACAATTACGATTTGATATGTATATGTATATGTAGACCAACAACACAACTGGTGTTGTGAAAATGAAGTATTTGAAAATGTGCGCCGCATTTCTGGTATATATTTTAAGATGGAATTTCAAATATTATTGGCGCAAATAAATTTACAAAATGTTTCACCCAAGTCCGCAATAAATCGCATTATCTTACGAAACATTAAATTACATCCACTATATATGAAAAAAGTGCCCAGGGCCGCAAAAGCCGTTTAATTAGACGGTGCTTCTTTATAGAAGAGTTTGTAACTAATATGCGTTTACATCGGTAATTTGCCTAAATTACATCATACCTACTGTGATCTTTATTAAATTCGTGTTACGGCTGTATAGCAGATTAAATTTGAAATAGGATGGGATAATAATATTGGATCTATTTATACCCTACTCCACATTATGGTCAGAGTATTATGTCTTTGTGCATTTGTTTCTAAGATGGAGAAAGAAATGAGGGAGACCATAGTTACTTTTAAGGATCCTCATTTCTCAGTTGTGAGTCGATTCATAGATGCCCGTCTGCCCTTGATTTTTGTCAACAAAATGCAGGTCGCATTTTTTTTCAAATTTTCTATACATCAAAGTTTCCTCAATTTAAATTAGTGATAATCGATCCAAGTTTAGATATAGCTGCCATATACTTACATATATCTTCATCTGATTTCAATTTTATTGTGCGCCAAATGTGTAATGTTTGTTCAAATAGGATGTGAATGCATATTGTAAATTTATTAAGGATAAAATATAGAATTGTCCCATATTTGGCTGAATTTATTTTAATCGGAACATATCATCTTATGATCCAAAATTCAACTTAACTAGACACGGTTCGTGTGCCATTTATATCAAATAAGAAGAAAATATTTTTGAGAACTGGGCATAACACATGGTTCATCATTTGACTGCCACAACCCTATTATTATTGAATAATACTTTCTCCAAGGTGCCGAAAATAATGAGAACAGAATAATTCGACTGGCCAAATCTTTTAAAAATGTATCCGGATTTAATATTAATTTTAATGTGGCATTGCCACTTTGTCCACGATTGCATTGTCCAATCGTTTAGAGAATACAGTTAATAGAGATGAAAAAACTGCCACTCGTCCGACAGCATTTAAAATTATTCCAGTGACAGCTCATTATAATCTGTACAAGCGTACAAAAGCATTTTGTTGAGAATTTTTCAGAAAAAAGTTATTCGCTATGGAATTCAAGCGTGATAGTGTGGTTTCTGGAAAACCACAAGTGGCTGTCGTTAGGGGACTCCAGCATTTAAATGTGAATAAATCTTTTGTGTCTCGTACTATCGCTCGTTACCGTGATACTGGTAGCGTAGCCCGACGTCATGGAAGTGGACGGAAGAAAACAGCAACATCAGCAGAAATGGTTCGAAGAGTAAAGAAGCGACTTGATCGTGCTGAATATATCGCAATATTCCATTCGCCAAATATTTGAAAAATGAGCCCATTGAAATTCCAAAAAGTGCAAGAACTTACACCGCAACAGAAAGAAAATAGACTTAAAAGAGTTAAAGAGTTGCTTCGCTTGACCAAAGTGGTGAACTGCCGAATTTGCTTATCTCGGATGAGTGAACATATGCTGTCCAGCAGTTTGTAAACAAACAAAATTATTGTGTTTACTTGCCACAGAGGTCAGCCTTCGGTTGGGCACCAAAACCCAAGGGTCGGTCGTGGTGATGGTGTGGGCCGCCATAACAGCCGATAGTCGCTCTATAAAAAAATCACACTATCACGCTTGAATTCCATCACGAATAACTATTTTTCTGCAAAATTCTCACCAAAATGCTTTTGTACGCTTGTAGACAATATAATGAGGTGTCACTGGAATAATTTTAACAGCTGTCGAACGAGTGGCTTAGAAGTGCCAGTAGTCTGAAGTTGGTTGCAGTTTTCTCATCTCACCCCGTTATATTTGGGGCTATACGCTATAGTGGACCTATATAGACAACTCTCTTTCACACAAGGAAGGAACTTCTTGTGTGGAATTTTAGACGATTCCCTTGAAAAATTCATTATTAAAATACCAAATATCGGAGGATATCGTTATATGGGAGCAATACGACATCGTGGACCGATATTGTCCATCTTTGAACTGCCTGCAGACAAAAGACAGATCTGTGCAAAGTTTTAGCTACCTATCTTTTGACTGTAGCGTGATTACAACAGAGGGACAGGGCTAAATCGTCTTAGGATTTTACGCTGATCAAGAATATAATACTTTGTTGGGTATAAAATTATTATTTTGATGAGTTACAAACGGAATGACGAACTTAATAAACCCTCCATAATATGTATGACCCAGCGATTTCTTATACATTTGCATAATTTGAACCCATAATGTTATGTAAACATTAGACATGGTTTAGTTGAAATTAGTTGAATTAAAAAATCATACCCAAAATGTTTTTGAACACTGTTTTAAAATTAACAATTTTACATTTCACAGTGTTATTTATTCCATTACTTAAAATGCCCGATATTATACAAGTATAATTTAACTAAATTTTAATCAATATTATAACGCAGCACCCACTTCCATTAAAATCTAAAATGTTTCTATCAAATCAAATGATATTTTACGTAATTGGAATTAGTTTAAAGGCATTATTAGAGCCAAATTATCGAAAGCTTTTTACTACATGTAATATTACAAAACACTCAATGCAAAAAAGAACCACTAAAAGACATCAAATTGAAAGGTGGGTAAAAAGAATTCTAAGCAGATCATGTTCGAATATATTGCAACTTTTTACGCAGTTTTACCATCATCACGGGATTTAGTATTTTTTCATGTGCGCCATTGGATGAGAGATTTTTATTCAGTTTGACACACAACAAATGAAACGGAACCACTTGACTTCATTACTTGCATTACGACTTCAATTGCAATATGAAAAAAAACGTTACCACCTCTTGAAAGTAATGCATTCTGCGACACGACTTTTTTTTAAAAAAAAAGTTCTACTTTTAAAGGAGAACAAGAAAAAAAGCTGTAAGTTCGACCGGGCCGAACTTTTAATACCCTTCACCATTTGGTACAAATTTAACAATTCTCAAAAAAAAAAAAAAAAAAATAATAATAATAATAATAATATTATTAATAAATAAATAAATAAAATCCGTTAAAAATTTTGTTAAAATCTGGAAAATACCTAATGTAGCCGTATATTAGAATCTATATGACGACGTGGACCTGCATAGGAAACTTTTGTCACAAGCTATTACAAAATTCAAATGCGAAACTTGAAAAAAAATCTGTTTATAATATAGCTAAAATCATCAAAATGCCGAATGCAGGGAGGTACCATGGTGGTTATAAAACGTGGATCTGCACAGACAATTGTCTGTCATAGGCTGTAGTTCCGATAAATAATGTCGCTAGAATCATCAAAATACCGCATATCGGGAGGTACCATTATATGGGGGCTATACGAAGACGTGGACTTACATGACCCATTTTCTGTCTTAAGCCGTAGCATCTATTACGAACATAAATATTAATTTTGAAACAGTTCCGGTAAAAATGTCGCTAGAATCATAAAAATACCGCATATCGGGAGTAAGCGTTATATGGGGGCTATACGAAGACGTGGACCTACATGGCCCATTTTATTTATACCAAAAGTCCTGCAGACATAGTACACATTTGAGTAAAATTGTATCAACCTACTTCTCTTTGTTCGGAAGCTAGAGTGATTTCTACAGATGGATAGACGAAAGAACATTGATAAATCGACATAGAATTTTATGCTGATCAAGAATATATATACTTTGTGGGGTCTAAATTTTTTTATATTTCGAGGTGTTACAAACGGAATGACAAACTTAATATACCCTCCATAGTATGGTGGAGGGTATAAAAAATGTGAAGAATCCCTAACCAACATCAACACTTCAAGTGACACTACAAGTAAGTAGGAGGAAAAAGTTACCACTCAGGAAAAAGTCACCACCTATCTGTGGGCTGAGAATAGTGAGACAATGTAACGTAACCATTTGTAATCCTTAATTCCGTAGTCGCATGAGAATAATCATCTATAAACTGATTTGTTGTTATAAATACAGCGACTAATACCAGATAAAATATGAGCCCAAAAAAATTTGGTGTTCACTTTCAACTAATCACAAAAATTATACCCTCTGCATTACCGGCGGACAAAAAGGAAGGGCAACTATATACCATATTCATTAACAATAAGCTAAAAATTAACTAACTTGCAACGTAAAATCACTAAATTTTTTAAAACCATAAAATGAGTAACGGCGAAAAAAAGAAGGAACGCCCGAATACAAAACCTAAGGTTACTAGATCGGAAAATACGAACCTATTTTCACTTAAGTTTATAAGCGTTTTTCTCGAATGTGCGAAAATCCATCCAATTGGAATCGGACAAAAATCCGGCCTATATCAAATATGGAAACAATGTCGACAAAACTTGCAAGGGTATTACTGTGTGTGTTACATTGCAACGAATATCTTGTTGCGGAAAACATATGTTTTTTTATACACATTAAACATAAATATATATTCGATGAAACATATTTATGGGAACTATGGCAACATCTAAACCGACTTTCATCAAAATTGACATACTTGTTTCTAGGTCGTTTGTGTTAAATTTCATTTTAGTGGGCATAAATTACGCATTTGATGCATAATAAAACTAAAATCAGGCAAATCTATATGTGGGATTTAAATCTGTAGCTATTATCACCAATTTGAATAGGTTTATCCTTGTAACAACTATGCTAAATGTCTTCCAAATGACAAATAATGAATGCGCCCAGTACTTTGCTTACAAAAATTCTCGAACAGACGGACGTTTGAACAACGTAATCATCAAAAGGAAGCTTGAGTTTATCTCGTGATCTTTTGTATATTTCACACAAATCCACAAAATCATGTTATTCTTTTAACCCCTTGGTGTCGGCACAATGAATTGTGGTGAAACTAAACAAACTACTGCTTTTTGAAGTTATTTAGTGGCTAATTTTGGCAACTTTGTAAGCTTTGTAAAAAAGCAATAAATTATTGGACCGTACTGTAAATACCCTCCACCATTAACTAAAGAAATCATTTTAATATAAAAGTACCTGGATTTAAAAGTTTTCCACTTTAAACTACAAATACCTGTGAACTGGGTTGGAGAATGCAGTTAAAGTTTTCACTAAATAATAAAGTTGATGAAGCCGATATATAGAGGTCATACTAAAACCGGAACCTATATAGGCAATTTATACAATAAGTATTATTATTTATTGCGAGTCTTAAATACCAAATTTGAAACAATTTCATGGGTAAATGTGTCTACAAATACCAAAAATCGGTGGGTATCGTTATATGGAAACTGTGGATTAATATGGACAATATTTCGACAGTGTTTGCAGAACACATTATGAAAATACCAAATTTTTCACAAATCCGTTAGAAAATATGGCTTTAATCATCAAAATACCGAATATCCGAAGGTTATATGTGTGCTATAGGAAACTTGGACCTTCATACACAATGTTCTGCCACCGAAGCTAGAAACCATTAAAAAATCATCGAAATACCGAATATAGTGGTTTTAGAAAAGACAAAGAATAGAAGCTTTAAGGTCAGTGACCAACCATGGATCAGTAAACATATTCGATTTCAATCTCACATTTATGGTAGAATTATCATTGTGAAACTTTCTTATATTAGAATATGAGTACTTATTTCGTTCTAGATGTTCACAAAGTTCGCTCTCCGGTTGTTGGTAGTATTTGCAGAATATTTCTAACTCGCCACGCTTGTTCTTTCTACCTCTTGTCTTGCAAAACCATGATTTTCCTAACATTTTTTTTCATTTGTCCCTTGTGACTTGCAGTATGAAAATTTGTAATGCAATTGTTTGTTTCATTAACCCATAGATATCATCTATACTTTTTTTATATCCAAATATGTATAAAAAGTAACAAGATGTACAAGATCCTTCAAATTATCTAAATTTTTAAACAATTGCGTTCCTGCCATAGGTGTTGCCTTTCTTCTCAGTTTTTGCTAACAAAAATTAAAGAACGGCCACCCAAAATGTATGAAAGCCGTAGCCTATTTTACACATTTTATATTCTCAACGCGATATGTATGTCCGATTCCAATGAAGACGAAAGAGAGATGAAATTCGGTACCAAAAAAAAAAATTAAATTATATTGAAATCGGTTGATGATTGGGTATAGCTCCGATTTCATGTATATAACATACCAAACACGATATGTATGTTCGATCCCAATGAAATTCAGAATGTCTGGCGGAATTTGGTTACAATAAAAAGTTTCACAAATTAATTAGAAATCGTTTAAGATTTGGATATGATGTATGATCCGATTGTAGAATTTTGATCAAGTTTCGTATGGTATAAATTCCATACATATGTTCCATATCAACGAATTTTCAAAGTTATAATGAGATTTGTAAAGCAATGATATTTGGTAGAAGAGAGCACTTGCTCATTGCTTATGTATGATTTTGTGGGATTTTACCTCATTTTTATACACTCCACCATACAAAGGAGGATATATTAAATTTGTCATTTCGTTTGCAACACCTCGACATATTTGTCAATAACCCCAAAAGGTGAATATATTCCTGACTAGAAGAAAATTATAAGGCGATTTAGCGATGTGAGTCTGTCTGTCTGTCTGCCTGCCTGTGGAAATCACGATTGTTTGGCACATTCGTTATTAGTGTTGGAAATAGGCTTTATTGCTCTAAGTTTAAGTATAGCACCCACCTGATGGTACCTCCCGATTTTGGTGTTATGAAGGTTTCTGACTCAATTTCCAAATTAGATGAAACTTGAAAATTGGGGTTCTCTGTAGGTCTATTTTCTCCTTGCAAAAAATGTTCGATTCTTGTCCACTAGTAGGTATAACCCTCATAGCCCCCATGATGATATATTCAGCACATTTTCGACACAATTGTCTACGATTATTCATTTTGCTTGTAATTAACTTAAGTAATCGTAGCAGACAGGAAAAGTTCTTGCAAAGAAGGAAGTATTTGTGATATAGGCCTAGCCTACAACTCCTGGAAACCCTGTTGATGTTCGAGTCACGTTTTGCCCCTAAATATTTTTCAATCTTTAAATTTCATCAATTTGGCTACGATCTCTAGAGTTCAGATGGACATCAGACGAAATGGATATTTCCAGTGGGAAATCGATCGGAATGGTAAAAATTCCAGCGGTATTACTGTGATACGTAAAATTATTTTGGACGAAAAGCTTATTATAGTGCACAACCAGTGGATGTAGTGCACCTGTTAAAATAATGAAATATATTTATGCTAACAATATTTTAATGTAAATATAAAGGAAATTCTTGTTTTGAATATAAAATGAGTAATGCTTTCAATAACAAAATTTAAATAATACTTTCACTAAAAACAAAATAAAAGTTAATAAAGTCTGCATAACCGAGATGTGTTCTCATTTCCAAACAGATTGTTGAGGAAGTAACAAAATTTTTTTCACACATAAATCATACACATAAATTCAGGATGAAACAACTAGTGTTCATAAGCTAACTTATAAATACTAAATTGGGATCACCGTGGCAGCATCATAACTATATGTAAATATTTCCGAAAAGTTAGTAATTTGCAATAAACTTTAATGAAATATAAAACTAAACCATAATTTTTTAACTTTAAATAATTGTGGTAAATATTTTTTTGCTGGCTATGGGGTGCTTATTAATTTAACCAAAACTACTAAGCATAAAATAAAACGAACATCACCTAGCAACTTTAGCTGCCAATAAAGCATATGAAAATAAAAGTTATTTCACTCAATTCCGCATTATATAAATAACAACCAAAGAGAACTTTTAATGTAAAAAACGCTTTTACCAACAACAAAACAATAGCTTCAGGATATTTAAACTGTAGCAGAAAGCGAAATTGAATGAACCGAAGGAATGCCACAATGAAGAACTTTCGTGTTATGAAAGTAAAAGTACATATATAAATGCATTGGGGATTGAAAATTTGGACATTTTTTTTTAAATGGACCCCGTAGTATATAAAAAATTCAGTACAATAACAAACCGAATAGTGTGTTTGGTGCATCAAATTTGTGTAATCAGTCGATCAGTTGGAGCTCTATCTAAATCTGAACCGAATTCAATATAATTTGATAAATTTATTTTTATAGAAAAATCCAAATTCTATTTGAATCGAATATACATATCGTGTTTGGTGCATAAAATACATGAGACCGAAAATGTACATGAGCCGCAAATGTATATCCAAATCAGAACCGATTTCAATTAGTTTTACAAATTAATTTTTGTACCAAATGGCGTAACACAATTAAAATTTCATTGAGATTGGAGATACATAGCGTATTTGGTGCATCAAAGACATGAATTCGGCCCAATATATATATGGAAGATATATCCAACCCTCAACCGATTTCAATATAGTTTGGGAATTGCATTTTTTGTACCGAATTCCAAATTTCTTTCAAATCAGACATACATATCGTTTTTGGTGCATCAGATATATGAAATCGGCCGAAAATATATTTTGGAGCTATATCCATTTTGATGCTATATTTCCAGTTCTAATCAGAATTTCAAAATAATATTTACCCTATGCTAATTTCAAGCAATGCTGCAGTATATTTTGGGAATTTTCAGAAAAAATTATTTAGTGATTTTTGAGTCCATGAATTAAAAAACAATCAGATAAACAATCAACAACAACCAACATTTTCCTCTTTGATGGATATAGAAAAATAAGATACAATATTACAATAGGCTAACATTTGACTAGCCAATAGGCTTGCTTTTTGTGACCTGTCATTAATGATCTATCAAGGTGTGTTTTAATACCCCCGCTCGTATAGCTATAAAGGGAATATTGCATTTAAAGTCGATCTGTCTGTCCTTTTGGTCGGATGTTGCAGTGTAACATTTGATTTTAAGAGTAATATTTTAGCCAACATAAATTAAGTTGTCACCACTATATCACAATATACCCAATAATATTCGTTGTTCCTTTAATTTTGAAATCTTTTAATTAAACATTATTCATATTCCTCTATATTGACAGCAGAAAGATGCCATTCGCACTGACAATGATATGTGGAAAGTTTGAACCGAATGCCTTCATAATTGACTAACCATCACTGATTTCATGAACATTGAAACATTATTCAGTTTTCTGAAATTTGTTTCCTCTCTTGTATTTGTCATCGATATTCACATCTACTGTGATTGCTAATATCGCATGGTGGAAAAAAATAGAAAGAATATACGAACAGAAAATAGGAATAATGATACTTTTAAATAAACTCACTTCTTTTCAAATGAGGTATAATTTGTACAAAATATAGTATAATGTAAAATTAAAACAAGTAAGCAAAGGCTACAGTCGAGCGGGGCCGACCGTTGAATACCCTACAACACAATATAATAAACCATACAGTTTATATAGGCGATATACTCGACAGAATTCCACAAGATATTGTGACAAATAATAAAAGAAAACCATCAGGTTTCGTTCTCTAATTTTCGAATAATAGCAACTTAAACGAATTTGCTCATTTCCAATTTATTGGTAGATGTTGCACCTAAACGGTCTTCCTAGATCTGGAACCAATATTTCCCAAAGACCTATAATCCCTCAGAAGTGGCAAAAGATTAATATTTATAATTGGTTTTTGACTGAAACGCATCTATATGGGATACAGCCATTTGACTATATTTTTCAACGAAATCAGCGTTAAGGAAATAGTCAGAAGTGCGTCTTTTCTGCATTTGTGAATTCTCCAAAAAGTCGCTGGAATGGACATTTTCGTATTTAGTCTACAAAAGTTGGCAAACTATTTCACACATTGAATATTTTTGGATGGCCATCCGAAACTGCTTGGCTTTTGCAATGTGCGTTAACCCCCATTCAAATGAGCGTGAGGATCGAGCGATAATTACGACCAGCCGACAATTTTGCAGTTTTTTGGTCCATTTCAACCCCTAAATATATGGCGATCATCTCCAAAAAGAGTAGGCTTCTATCCTCACTCTCATCTTATCCCCATGCAAAATTTCGTAAGGATCGGGCCATAAATGCGATCTGTATATTATATCCTGATATCCTAACTACTTAGTTTTGTTAGCTGTAGAAATATTACCAAATGTTTAATTCAAAATTAAATTATGCCAAAAATATGACAAAATTGAAAAAATATGAGAAAATTTACAAAATCAATATTTTCATCTTTAGAGAGATATTTTTATGCGATTTTTTTAGACGTTTTTTCTTTTCTGCCAAGAGGCCATTCTGAATTAATGAGAACTGTAGAAATCAGTTCAGCCGTTCTCGACATATAAGAGATCTTTCAAGCATATCTCATATATATATCGCACATATTTTGCTATATATCCGATTTGTTGGATAATAACATCAATGTAAAGGTCGGAAGTAACCTTGTGATGGCTTTGTGATTTCGCCGGGGTTTAAAATATTCACGGTTTAATGAAAATTTTTGATTTTTTTCAACACAAAAGATATGGTCTATTTTACCCGCTAAATATTATCCGATGACCACCCAAATTAGTAGGCTTCTTCCCCGCCCTAAACTCTATCTACATGCAAAATTTCGCGTCGATTGGTCTATAATTGCGACCTGTATAGCTACTGCAAAATCCGACATTTTTTCAGTATTTGGTCCATTTCAACCCCTAAACATTTTGGCGATCATCTCTAAAAGCAATAGGGTTCTATTCTGGTCCAAGCCCCACCTACATTTTAAATTTCGTGAAGATCGGGCCATAATTGCGACCTGGAGAGTGATTACAAATTAACATTGACAGACGGACAGACGGACGGACGGACATACATAGCTAGATCGACTCAGCTCGGCGAGATAGGTAGATCCATATATACTTTCCTATGTGGGAAACCAATATTTCGAGGTGTTACATAATTTTTGGCCCAATCAAACTTATAATACCCCCAACACATAGTGATGTAGGGTATAATTACATTTCTCATTGTAAGTTTTACATTTTTGGTAATATCATTGTTGTATTCAGTATAAAAGAAAGCGTATTCTATTTTGCTTTTGTCATTCGGCGGTAATCATTTACACCAATGTTCTATCAATGAATATCTAACTATGGGAAATCTGATCGAATGCCTTTTCTGGTTTTCCGTCCGAATATGAATCTGTAAGCACAATCTGTGGTTATAAATACAAATACAGGTACATACATACATGCAAACATACATAGACAGGTGACAAATGGAAGTTACCAATAGGAACGAATATATACATACAATACATCTACGTACATCATATGCACGTTTATTAATAAACTGGCTGAACCAGGTGCACTTCGCTACCCCTTTTAATTTTACATGCATTCAAATTTTTTTATACGAATTTTGTTGGTTTAGAAAGAAATAAGAAAAATTTTAAAATTAAAACAATTAAGGAAGACTATAGTCGTGAGGGCCCGAACATGCGATACCCATATTGTACAACACTACAATATGATAGAAGCCTCCTCATGTCCAAATCCATGTTGGATGACTCCGCTTTTGAAATTATGTCATAGAGCATTGACCAGATATTACCCTTAGCTTTTTGCCCAGGGGCATTTGCCCTATATTTACTCACTCCGTCTGTTGTTAGATGTTGTGGTCCATTTTACAGCTAAGTAAAAACTCAAATGGTCATCAAAAATGACTCCCTTGTCAAATTTTTTTTCTGGTTTTGGTTCATTTGAACCTAAATATTTTGCTATCATCTCCAAATGCAAGAGGTTCTACTGTATTGCCAAATTTAGACTAATCTTCTCTACCATATTTGGCTATATTCGTCAACAAAATCAGCATAAAAAGTCAAAAGTTTGCCTTTTGTATATTTTGGATTTCGCCTGTAAGTTATTTTCAGCGTTTCTGTAGAATGAAACTGTTGATATTTTTCACACAAAAGTAGTGGTCCATTCAACACGCTTTCCTAAACTCTAATTTCATGCGAGATTTCGTGTACTGTGTACTTTGGTTTCTATTTGTGACCTTTATAACGGCTGCAAAATCATGAAAATTTTTAGTTGTTGGTCGATTTTAACATCTAAATAAATTGCGGACATCTCTAAAAAGAATTGGCCTAGCCCTTCTAAGCCTAACCCTACCTCTATGAAAATTTTCACGAGGATCGGATGATAATTGCAATATGTATACAATAAGCCAAACCTGTGTTGTAAGGTGAAAAAAATATTACAAAATATATACTACAACATTATAAATCAAATTGAAAAAATCACATGCGATAAAATGTATGAAAAAATTAACACATGTCGCAAAATACTAAAAAAAACCAGTAAAGAAAGTCTTAAAGTCGGGCGGGGCCGACTTTATGATACCCTACACCACTTTGCTAATTTAGTAGAGCTCCACATAACAATTAAAAGTTTTTATGGTAGAATTCAATCATACACGCTATGATTGTAATTATAATTTAACATTCAAAGGACAAAATATGCCGAAGCATTTATATCTTTTAAATTCGGACTTGTATTGCCCATTAGGTGCACAATTAGTTTGAAATCGGATAAAGATATATATGGGAGCTATATCCAAATCTGAACCGATCTCGATAAAATTTGGCAAAGATATTTCTGAGCTGTATTTGATATATTTCCCTGAATATCGTTGTTACGGAGGGCATATTACGGTTGTGGGTAGCAAATATAACAAATCGGGTGAATTATATATATGGAAGCTATAGCTATATCTGAACCGATCTTCACCAAATTCCATCCAATTTGGACAAATATTAGACGTTTGGTGCACAATAAAAAGTAAATCGGACGAATTTATGTATGGGAGCTATATCCAAATCTGAACCGATCTCCATAAAATTTAGCAAATGTATTTCTGAGCTATATTTGATATATTTTCCCAAATATTGTTGTTGTATAGTGCATATTACGGCGGCGGTGGACAAAAATAACAAATCGGATGAACAATATATATGGAAGCTATAGCTATATCTGAACCGATTCCCATCTGATTTGGCATACATATTTTCAGACCTAATTGGGGTGTATAGGCAAAATTCCATACAATTCGGGCTGATATTACACGTTTGGTGCGCAATAAAAGGCGAATCGGACGAAGATATATATGGGAGCTATATCTAAATTTTGACCGATTATTTCCAATTTCAATAGGGTTCGTCCTTGGGCCAAACAAATGATCTGTGCAAAATTTCATCTGGATCGGGCAATAAATGCGACCTGTACTTTGTTTACAAAAATACATGGACAGACGGACGGACGGACAGACGGACGGACGGACATTCATAAATCGACTCAGAATGTGATTCTATGCAGATCATCAAAAGGAACTATGGGTCTATCTCGTTTCCTTCTGCCCGTTACAAACAAATGCACAAAGACATAATACCCTGACCACCTTGTGGTGTAGGGTATAATTATAAACATCATTATTGGCATCGGTTTATGCGTTTATTTAGATTTTATTCTTTTATGCCACGAAGACATTCTGAATTGACAAAATTTGTCAAAATCGGTCCAGCCATAAGCAATCTAACAAACATCCCCTTCCATTGTATATTTCGCTATATATATCCAATATGTTTACTATCGGCATCAGGATTGACCTGTTCGTCCGTTGTGATTTCGCCGGGATTAAAAATATTCGGGTTTTAATGAAAAATTTGACTTTTATTTAACACAAATGTAATGACCTGTTTACACACTAAATATTACCCCATGACCATTTAAATTGGAAGGAATCTGCCCAGCCCTAAGATCTAGCCCTGTGCTAACTTTCGCATTGTTTGGTCTGTAATTGCGACCTGTAGAGCAACTGCAAAATCATGAAATTTTTCAGTTTTTGGTCCATTTCAACTCCTAAATATTATGCGATCATCTCCAAAAGCAATAGGGTTTCTGATTATCAATTTCGTGCGAATCGGGGAATAATTGCGACCTGTAGAGTGATTACAAGTTAATATGGACAGACGGAAGGACGGGCATACATAGCTAGATCGACTCAGCTCGACGAGATAGGCAGATCCATATATTATTTCCCATGTGGAAACCAATATTTCGAGGTGTTACATAATTTTTGGCCCAATCATACAACATATAGTGTTGTAGGGTATGAAAAAGATATTGTAATACTTTAATGTGTAAACAAACAAATACTTCGATCGGCTTGAACATGCCAGGAAATGCTGACCATGAGTTTAGTTAATTTAGATTTATTATTTTCATAGCAAATGCCAAGCGTGCAGGAAACTGCAATCTCTTGAAGTTGAGTGGCATTTCTGTTACAATTAAAGAATTAGCAACATACTTCCCCGTAACAATCCTCAATTAAATTGTGTAGTTTTTTAATGTCAGCTTAATACCATTGCAAAGGCGTTGTGGGTCAATGCATCGTAATAAAATCATATCCCAATCTGAGCCGATTTCAATATAATTTGACAAAATTTACTTTTACGCCAAATTCCGTCAAACCATCCATATTTCATTGAAATTGGAGGTATATATCGTGTTTGGTGCACCAAATACGTGAAATAGGCCGAGAATATATATGAGAGCTATACCCATACCTCACTTTGGTACCAAATTTCGTCCCTCTGTCTAAATTTCATTGGAATCGGACATACATATCGCGTTAGGTGCATTAAATATGTAAAATCGGCCGAAAATAACTATGGGAACTATATCCAAATCTAAAACGATTTGAATATACTATATATTTTTGTATTTTGTACCACATATCGTGTTTGGTGCATCAAATAAACGAAATTGGTCGAAAATATATATGGGAGCTATATCCAAATCTGAACCGATTTCAATATAATTTGGCAAATTTATTTTTGTTTCAAATTACGTTATGCATTCTAAATTTTGGAGACTGTATCTCTAATCGATCAATGTATACGTGCATATAAGATCTAAATTTTTGGGAGGTACCTCCGATTCTGATGCTATATCAATAGTTCCAAGTGGGATTTCAAAAAATTGTGTATGTTACTTTCAGGCAATGATGTAGTATACTTTAAAATTTTCAGAAAAATCTGTTCAGTGGTTTTCGAGTCCATAAATTACAATCAAACATACAAACATTTTCCTCTTTTTATACCTACACCACAAGGTGGTCAGGGTATTACGTATTTGTGCATTTGTTTGTAATAGGCAAAAGGAAAGGAGATAGACCCATAGTTCCTTTTGATGATCTGCATAGAATCACATTCTGAGTCGATTTATGAAGGTCCGTCCGTCTATCCGTCCATCTGTCCTTTTTTTGTAAACAAAGTACAGTTCGTATTTATTGCCCGATCCAGATGAAATTTTGCACAAATCATTTGTTTGGCACAAGGACGAATCCTTTTGAAATTGGAGATAATCGCTCAAAATTTAGATATAGTTCCCATATATATCTTCGTCCGATTTGCCTTTTATTGTGCACCAAAAGTGTAACATCAGCCCGAATAGTAGTCGCATGCGAAATTTGATTGAAATCGGTTCAGACATAGCTATAGCTCCCATATATATTTTTCATCCGATTTGATACTTTTGTCCCCCACATCCGTAATATGCACTCTGTAACAACAATATTTGGGGAAATATATCAAATGCAGCTCAGAAATAACTTTGCTAAATTTTATCGAGATCGGTTCAGATTTGGATATAGCTCCCATATATAACTTCGTCCGATTTACCTTTTATTGTGCATCAAATGTCTAATATTTGCCCAAATTGAATGAGTCTAGACCGAATTGAATCTAGAAGCTAGTATGTAAAATTTGGTGAAGATCGGTTCAGATATAGCTATAGCTCCCATATATACTGTTCATCCGATTTGTCATATTTGTTTCCCACAGCCGTAATATGCACTCCGTAACAACGATATTCTGGGAAATATATCAAATACAGCTCAGAAAAATCTTTGCCTAATTTTATCGAGATCGGTTCCGATTTGGATATAGCTCCCATATATATTTTTATCCGATTTCAAATTAATTGTGCACCAAATTGGCAATACATTTCGGAATTAAAAAGATTAAAATGTTTCGGCGTATTTATTCCTTTGAATTTTAAATTATAATTATATTCACATGGTGTATGATTGAATTCTCGCATAAAAACTTTTAATTGTTATGTGGAGCTCAAATAAATTAGCAAAGTGGTGTAGGGTATCATAAAATTGGCCCGCCCGACTCTAGAACTTTCTTTACTGGTTTTTTTCTTATAAAAAATGGAAAAGGGGATGCTTCATCAAAATTTTCACACATCCTTTTAGTACTGCCTTCATTGAATTTTCCTTGTATATTCAAGAACTCCTTTCTTTGCATAAATTCTTTTCAAAATGAGTTTTTTGTAGGTCAAATTATTCGTCTTAAAACTAACGATATTGTAACAGTGTTACTAAAATGCAGGTCGCATTTATTATCCTATGAGAATGAAATGTTACAAACAATAGTTTTTTGGCCCAAGGACGATCCCTTTTGAAATTTCTGAGAATTAGTCCAAATTTAGATATAGCACTCATATATATCTTTAACAGATTTCGAGTCAATTGTGCAATAAATTAGCAAAATCAGTCCACATGAGCTGTAATTTGGTACATCCAACCGAATTGAGTTTAGAAGCAGGTACATACAATTTGGACAAAATCGGTTCTATAACTCCAATATATATGTTTCATTCGATTTGGTGTTTAAGTCTT
Source organism: Musca domestica (assembly GCF_030504385.1). NCBI lineage: Eukaryota > Metazoa > Arthropoda > Insecta > Diptera > Muscidae > Musca > Musca domestica. The sequence goes on along the minus strand of NW_026712230.1, from coordinate 8,595,129 downwards.
TCTTCACGGAAATATTTTATCAAAATCGGTTCAGATTTGGGTATATAGCTCCCATATATATCTTCATCCGATTTCGGGTTAATTGTGCACAAAATGGCCAATATCAGCCCAAATGGTGTGAATTTTGGCCCATTCGACCGAATTAGGCCTAGAGAAAGTACATCAAACTAAACGAAAATCGGGTCAGATATAGCTATAGCTCCGGATGGGCCTGAATTTTGGCACATCCGACCGAGCTCAGCCTAGAAGCAAATACATCAAATTTGGTGAAAATCGGTTCAGATATAGCTATAGCTCCCATATATGCATTTTATTCGATTTGGTGTTTAGGTCCCGCAAATTCGAAAGATGCACAATGCAAGATTAATATTTGTGAGTACATATCAGATACAGCCAAGAAATAACTGTTTTCAATTTTATAAATATCAGTTTAGATTTGGATGTAGCTCCCATATATATCTTTATCCGATTTCAGCTTTGTTGTGCACCTAATGGCTAATATTAGCACGAAAGGAGTGAATTTTTACACTTCCAGTATTAGAATTTAGCCTCGAAGCAAGTATTTCAAATTTGCTCCCATGTATATATTTCACACGATTTGGTGTTTAATTCTCCTACCTTCGAAATATGCACTCTACAATAATGATATTTTGTTTGCGATATATTTATTTATTAGGTCTTCCAAACTTGTAAAAACATGGCACTGCAGCCACTGTGTTAGCGTGAACACCCCCTATTCAGTTTGTTCCAACTCACACCTGTAACGACAATTAATTTATTCATAAACACGAAATGGTTTAATTATTAAAATTCCAGGAAATAGAAAAATTGGCTGAATGAAACGTAGTTTTGAATTTGTACAAACTTTTTACAGAGTCAAACATGCAAGTGCCAGTGTGGAGTAACATTAGCTGATGACGTGAAGTGCCATTTATATTGACAGCAATTTCATTTGATTATCAAGATGTGGAAAGGCATGCTAAGAGTATACAATGATAATGATTCTCAATAACTCACATACTTTATGGCCTTGTGTATATTCTTGCGGTAAGTGAAAAGTTGAAAAAAATTTTTGCAAATTGTTTAATAATTAGTGAAGAACAAAAGAACGAAAAATATTGATTAGAAGAATGTTCCTATTGCACCTTTTTGTAACATTAAAATTGAAATCTCCAGCTATGTTAATTAAATAAAAATGAGGTGCTCCTTCCACTAAAAATCATATCCATACTTTAGAAGCAATAGCAAAACAAAACCAGTATAAAAAGACTTAAAGTTGAATGGCGCCGACTTTATGATACCCTACACCACTTTTCTTATTTAGTAGAGCTCCACATAATAAAAGTTTTTATGTGAGAATTCAAGCATACACGCTATGATTATAATTATAATTTAAAGTTCAAAGGACTAAATATGCCGAAGCATTGGTATCTTTTAAATTCGATCTCGATCAAATTTGGCAAGGATATTTCTGAGCTGTATTTGATATATTTCCCTGAATATCGTTGTTACTGAGTGCATAATACGGTTGTGGGTGACAAATATAACAAATCGGATGAACAGTATATATAGCTATATCTGAACCGATCTTCACCAAATTTGACATACTAGCTTCTAGACTCAATTCGGTCGTAAAAGCCAAATTTCATCCCATTTGGACAAATATTATACGTTTGGTGCACGATAAAATTTAGCAAATGTATTTCTGAGCTGTATTTGATATAATTCCCCAAATATTGTTGTTACAGAGTGCACATTACGGCTGCGGAGGACAAAAATAACAAATCGGATGAACAATATATATGGGAGCTATAGCTATATCTGAATCGATTTTGATCAAATTTGGCACACTTATTTTTAAGCCTAATTTGCTTTAATGGGCAAAATTCAATACTATCCGGGCTGATATTACACGATTGGTGCACAATAAAATGCAAATCGTACAAAGATATATATGGGAGCTATATCTACATTTTACCGATTATCTCCAATTTCAATAGGGTTCGTCCTTGGGCCAAACAAATGATTTGTGGTAAATTTCATTTGGATCGGGCGATGAATGTGATGGACGGATATGCATAAATCGCCTCAGAATGTGATTCTATGCAGATCATCAAAAGGCACTATGGGTCTATCTCGTTTCTTATTGCCTGTTACAAACAAATGCACAAAGACATAATACACTGACTACATTGTGGTGTAGGGTATAAAAAATATTAATTGGCAATTCCGGAATTACTTTACTAAACTTTACCTTTACAAAAGTATCGCGATAACAAAGCGTAGAATCAAAAATTCAAATGCTCACCAAATTCTACATTTTCAGTTGGCATATTTTAAATGTTGAACACACTCATCCACTTTTAATTACTGTGAATTAGGCTTTGGTTGACGTTGTATTGCTAAAGACTTCAATAGGCGATTTTTTCCATAAATAAGAAAAGTACCTGGAATCATTTAGTGGATATAAGTACTGTAAATAGTTGAACAATAATATTTAAAATTATTTCATAGCAAGTATTAAAATAATGATGGAGAATTTTACGAAAAATTGAAAATGCAAAAATCAAAATTTGTCCATATTATTTTACTGTCTTGAATTTCTAAATATAAGTCATCCCTTTTTGACCTAAATATAAGCCATCCCTTCATTGGAGCACATACTAGGACTTTTAGAATACTTAAATATAAAATAAAATGAAAAAAACTTAAGTATACACATGTGTTATTCACATAAAATTAAAATTAAGTATATATGAAAGATATTTCTAAATCTGAACCGATTTCTACAAAACTTGACATGGGTTTTTATTTTTATACCCTCCACCTTGGAAAGGAGGGTATATTAGCTTAGTCATTCCGTTTGTAACAGAGATATATCGGTCCACGATTTGGTGTAGCCCCCATATAACGGTACCTCCCGATATTCGGTATGTTGATGGTTTTTGACACATTTTTTCACTGATTTGTCTAAAAATTGTTATTTGTTAGTCATAATGGGTTCAGGCTCTAGTGGCGGAACATTGCATGTATGGGCCCACGATTTGGTGTAGCCCCCATATAACGGTACCGTTATTCGGTATTTTGATGATTTTTGATACATTTTCCCATGAATAATTCTAGAAATTGGTATATGTGGGTCATAATGGGCTCTGATGCTTGCTTTACCATAAGGTGGATGGTATTAAAAGTTTGGCCCGGTCGAAATTAATGTTTTTTTTTTTTTTTTTTTTTTTTTTTTGTACCGAAAATGCCTGATATGGACTGTGTAATATGGATTTAAAAATGTATGGGAGCTTTTGCTATATCTAAACCGATTTTCAAAAAAATTATCATACTTACTTATGGTATACATTTGGTCGTATGTGCTAATCAAATTTTGACTTATATTACGCATTTCGTTCACAATAAACCTGAAATCGACTGAAGATATATATGGAAGCTATATCTAAAGTAGGGCTGATTATCACCAATACCCTATTCGTTCTTGGGAAAACGAATGATTTGGGGAACATTTCGTCTCAATCAGGCAATAAATGCGACTTGTACTTTATTTACAAAAATTACATGGGCAGACGAAGAGACGGACGGATATAATAAGTCGACTCAGATTGTGATTCTGGATATATATCGTTTCCGTCCGCAAGTTACAAACAACTGCACAAATACATAATACCCCGTCCCACAGTGTGGGGTAGGGTAAAATCAAAGTCAAAATTAAATTGTTGATTCCAATAAAGTGAACAAAAACCAAAACTTTCCAAAAATCATCCTTCTTCTCAACTGATTTTTCTAATATTCATCTTCACAGTACATACGGTTGGTGTAGTTATAAATCATCTATATCTATAAAAGAGGAAAATGTTTGTATGTTTGTTTGTTTGTTTGTAATTTATGGACTCGAAAACCGCTGAATAGATTTTCCTGAAAATTTCCATATATACTGCAACATCGCCTGAAAGTAACATAGGCTATATACATTTTTGAATTTCGACTTGGAACTGGAGATATAGCATCAGAATCGGAGGTACCACCCAAAAATTTAGATTTTATATGCACATATCTATTGATTGGTTGAAGATACAGTCTCCAAATTTGGAATACGTAACGGAATTTGGAACAAAAATAAGTTTGCCAAATTATATTGTAATCGGTTCAGATTTGGATATAGTTCCCATATATATTTTCGACCGATTTCGTTTATTTGATGCCTCAAATACAATATGATCGTTCGATTCCAATGATATTTGGAATGTGTGACGGGATTTAATCCGAAAATAAATTTGTCAAATTATATTGAATTCGGTTCAGATTTGAATATAGCTCCCATATATATTTTCGGCCGATTTCAAGCATTTGATGCCCCAAACACGCTATGTATCCCCAATTTCAATGAAATTTGAAACGACTGATAGATTTTGTCTAAAAAAATGATTTCCCAAATTATATTGAAATCGGTTCAGATTTGGATATAGCTCCCATATACATTTTCGGCCGATTTCATGTATTTGGTGGACCAAACACGATATGTATTTCCAATTGTGATGAAATTTAAAATAAGTAACGGAATTGGGAGCCAAAATGAATTGGTCGAATTAAATTGAAATCGGTTCAGATTTGGATATAGCTACCATATATATTTTCGACCGATTTCATGTATTTGATGCTCCAAACACGATATGTATGTTGGATTCCAAAGAAATTTGGAATATGTATCGGGATTTTGATTAGAAAATAAATTAATCAAATTATATTAAAATCGGTTCCGATTTGGATATAGCTCCCATATATATTTTCCGCCGATTTCACATATTTGATGGACAAAACACGATACGTATTTCCGATTCCAATGAAATTCGGCATGAGTGGCTAAATTTGGTACAAAAATAAATTTGACAAATTATATTCAAATTCGCTCAGATTTTATTACAGCTCCCATATATATACTCAGCCGATTTCACATATTTGATGCACGCAAAGCGAGAGAGACAAAATCTGGCACCAGAAAAAATTGCCAAATTATATTGAAATCAGTTGAGGTTTGGATATAGCTAACATATATATTTCGGCCGATTTCATACATGTTATGCACCAAACATGATATATATGACCGATACCAATAATATATGTGACAAATTAATTGGAAATTAGTTAAGATTTGGATATAGCTCCCATATATATATTATCGGCCGATTTCACATATTTGACGCACCAATTTCAATGAAATATGAAAGGTGTGGCGGAATTTGGTGTAAAAGTAATTTTTTATACCCTCCACCATACTATGGAGGGTATATTAATTTTGTCATTCCGTTAGTAACTCCTCGAAATACTCATGTCAGACACAACAAAGTATATATATTCTTGATCAGCGTAAAATTCTAAGACGATTTAGCCATGTCCGTCTGTCTGTCTGTGTGTCTGTCTGTCTGTCTGTCTGTTCGTCTGTCTGTCTGCCTGTCTGTTGTAATCACGCTATCTTTCGAACAAATTGAGATAGAAGGCTAAAATTTTGCACAAATGTATATTTTGCCAGTAGGCAGGTTAAGTTCGTAAATGGGCCATGTAGGTCCAAGTTATCATATAGCCCCCATATAATTGTACCTCCCGATATTCAGTATTTTTATGATTTTAGCGACATTATTCACCGGAATTGTTTCAAATTTGGCATTTGAAGTTCGTAATGAATACTACAGCCTAAAACAGAAAATTATCTGTGCAGGTCCATGTCTTCGTGAATCCCCCATATAACGGTACCCCCCGATATTCGGTATTTTTATGATTTTTGCGACATTGTTTACCGGAATCGTTTCAAATTTGGTATTTGAACTTCGTAATGGATACTACATCCTAAGTCAAAAAATGAGCCATGTAGGTCCACGTCTTCATATATCCCCCATATACCGTACCCCCCGATATTCCCGATTTTTTGATGATTTTAGCGACATTATTTACCGGGATTGTTTCAAATTTCGCATGTGAATTTCGGAATGGATACTTCAGCCCATGCTAGAAAATTGTCTGTGCAGGTCCATGTCTTCGTATAGCCCCATATAACGGTACCCCCCATATTCGGTATTTTAATGATATTACCTAGATTATAAACAGATTTTTCTTCGAGTTTCGCATTTAAATAGTGTAATAACTTATGACAAAAGTTGCCTATGCTGGCCCACGTCGTCGTATAAGCATTCGGTATTCTTAATATTTTAACAGAATTTTTAACGGATTTTATTTATTAGAAAATGCCAAATTTGTACCAAATGGTGGAGGGTATTAAAAGTTCGGCCCGGCCGAACTTACAGCTTTTTTACTTGCTTTTAAATTATATTTAAACCGGATCAGATTGGGATATCATTTTAATAAGAACCATTGACCCACAACGCCTTAGACTAACACTAAAAAACAACACAACAATTGATTTGAAATACGCTTATTACGGCGAAGTATGTTGCTATCTCGAATTCACTAATTGCAATAGAAATGCCACTCAACTTCAAAAGATTGCAGTTTACTACACGCTTGGTATTTGCTATGAAATAAATAAATCCGAAGGACAAACCCTTCGTGTATGTATGTCATGTAACTGCTTTTCTAATGGTTTTGGTTATTTACGCATTAAAGTAGTGCAATAATTTTTTTTAATATTTAAATTTGTTTTTTTTTTTTAACCAACATATATTCGTAAATAGAATGTTGCATGCATATAAAATCAAAAGGGGTAGCGAAGCGCACCGGGTTCAGCTAGTATGAGATATAAATGTAAGCCTGTATTTTATTTTAGGAAAGAATATATGAAATGAAGCCACACATGAATTTCCACGCCTTCTTATGAAAGATAATTTATCTGAAGTTTTACGTCAGGACATGCTTTACACGTTCTACAATACGATAAGTTGAGATTATAAAAGTTTTTGTCCGATCAATCAATGTTGTTAAATTTAAAAATACATATGTGTCCTAATCTACATGATGTTATACCTTATCGTGCATTAATTGTAATTATTCTTCAGGTCGAAATTATGATCTGATTATCAGGAAACGTTTCATGCTGTCAGGTTTAGGGTTGGAATAGAAGCCAATCATCAATCAAAGGCAAAACACTTTGGGAATTTTATGAACCAAAATCTGATTTTTCAGCTGGTTTTGCATTACTCATTACCAATCGACGGGGAAATTCCCAAGGTATTAGAGCCTCAGATTATATAGAAGCTTATGGTTAGGGATTGTCATAAGGTAATATTCAAATAGTACAATGACCAGACAATTTCCTCTCAATCGCAAATATTTTTAATGGTGAAAATCAGGACTTCTGAATCTTGCATAAATACCAATTTCGTTGACATGAATAGTCAGAAAAGATGTAGCAAAATATATAGAGCAACATTAGTTTTCAAACATTGCCACTAAACACGGCCAAAAAATCACAGGGACGAGGTTGATCTTCCGAAGCTCGTTTTAGGTGTTGGTTATGTAAAACAACATCTGCATTTACTTATTTTGAATCCGAAAAAAAAAAAAAAATATTGATATAGGCAAACATATAAGTTTCATCCGATTTGAGATTTAAGCTTTTCATAATATGTACTTTATATCAATGATTTGACTAATTTTGTTGAAATCGGTTTAGGTTAAGTTTTTGATCATGCTATACAATCCCGTCAAGATTAGAGTCTGTTATATTTGAACCACATCGATTCCTATATAGCTATAACTCGTACATGTATGTTTCATGAGATTATATATCTTAGACCAAAACAGACGCATTTAGTACGAGAGGTCACTATAGCAAAAATACTTCGTAAAATTTTGTAGAAATCGATTCAGGTTAAGATTTAGATTCCTTATATTTTTCAGACGTATTTTGTATGGCATGTGGCGCCGTCTTGTGGAATCGACATCACAAGACGGCGCCACATGTCATACAGCCAGTGGTTGAATTAATTTGCTGCATCAGTCATTTTCCGGTCGTGTTATTTCGTGTTTTGGAGACAAGAATTGGCCTCCAGATTGTGCGATTAACACCTTTAGATTTCTATCTTTGCGATTTGAATTCGATGGCTTACGCGAATAAGCCGACGACTACTCAGGCCTAAAAAAGAGGAAATTATACGCTGCATTAAAGAAATACCGCAGTATTTATGATAGCCACGGCGGCCATCTGCACGATATCTTATACTATCTACTTTACCATATTTCAGAATTTTTAAAAATTGCATTCTAGTTGGAACACCTTTTAGATTATTATCTTTCGGCCTAGCCTTACTTTTGTTAAAATGTGTAGTAGTAGATGAATCTACTAACGTGAAGAATCTCTCTTGAGCGAACAATAGATGCTGTTTGATCCTTTGTTTCTTAGCCGCTTTAGGTCAGTGTGTGCAGAAATGTTATTCGTTAGCTTTTTAACGGTCGTAAAATGTTTGTGGATAATATTTAATATTTTTGAAATCCAAATAATAAGAAATATATGCATATTTGAGCCCTAGGCTACTTGAAAATGGATTTTCATTGAAAAGGTTCAAAATGGTGCAAACTTTTTTAAGTATAATAGACCTATTTGTAATTTTTTTTATTGTTTCTTAAATGAGCCGAAATACCGAAAGATTTACTCCAGAAAGACACTACACATTCATCCAATAGAAAATTAACAACGTTTACCGATAATCTTTATTTGTTACATTCTTTTGCAAGTGTTTTCCACTTCTTATTGTTTATATAATGCAAACAGTAGTTGTTTGGCGCCAAACTACTGCTACTTCGTTCAGGTGGAACGAAAACATAACAAGTGGAGAAAGATGTTAATGTTTATAAGTGCGGTTGTAAGATTTAGAAGATTTTCCAAAAGAATTTTAGTTTTATTTAATTCTTTGGTTCCTCTTCTATTGAGCTTAAGATTTCGTCACTTGGGTAAACAAATGTTTTTTGTCATAGGAGTTATTTTTAAAACAACTTCTGGGGAGAATATCCCAGACAAAAAAAAAAAAAAAACAAGGGAAATGATGAGGATTTGTGGTTGTTTCCGAAACCTAGGTATTCCCTGCCTTACCCCCTGGTAAACATTTCCATAGATCTCCACTAATAAACAAACGTTGTTTTTATAGAAACAACAATAAAGGGATAAGCCTGACCATTTTGCAACAACATCCCTGCATTATTTGAAATAACATTCTAGGACGATAGCTTCGGTCAATAACGCTGACTTTTGAAAACTCTGCGATCAAACGAATATACAGGATGAGATAAAAAAAAAAACTACAACAAAGTTAAACACCATAATTTTCAATTTTTATACCCTCAACCTTGGAAAGGAGAGTATATTAACTTTGTCATTCCGTTTGTAACATCCTTAAATATTCGTCGTGGACCCCATAAAGAATATATTCATAATCAGCGTAAATTTCTAAGTCGATTTAACGATGCCCGTCTGTCTGTCTATTGAAATCACGATACAGCCCACATTATTTGACGTAGAGCGCCAAAATTTAGCAGAGCAATTTGTAGTGTCTAGGATGGTTGGTATTGAATATCGGTCCACGTTCTGGTATAGTCCCCATATAACGGCACTTTCCGATATTCGGTATTTTTATGATTTATGGCACATTTTTTCACGGATTTGTCTGAAAATTGGTATTTGTAGGTCATAACGGATCCCTGTGCGTGTGGCAAAACATTGCATGTATAGGTCCACGTTTTGGTATAGCCCCCATATAAAGGTGCCTTCCGATATTTGGTATTTTAATTTCTTTTGCCACATTTTTCACGGATTTGTCTAAAAATTGGTTTTTGTTGGTAATAATGGGTTCCAGCTCCGGTGGCGAAACATTGCATGTATGGATCCTCGATTTGGTATAGCCCCCATATAACGGTACCTCCCTATATTCGGTATTTTGATGATTTTTGACACATTTTTTCAGGAATTTCTCTGAAAATTGGTAGTTGTAGATCATTGGTCCAAGTTCGTGTGGCGAGTCATTATAATTATAAGTCCACGTTTTGGTATAACCCCCATATAACGGTACCTCCCGATATTCGGTATTTTGATGATTTTACCACATTTTTTCACGGATTTGTCTGAAAATTGGTATTTGTAGGTCATAATGGGTTCTAGCTCCTTTGGCGAAACATTGCATGCGAAGGTCCACGATTTGGTACAGCCCCCATATAACTTGTTTTTTTTTGTTTTTTTTTTTTTTTGATTTTATTGAATGAAAGCAAAAACTGACGCCATCAAATTTTAGAATAAGTTTAGATTTGTTCCAATGAGTCACCTTTGCCTCGAATTATGGCCTTCAAACGGCCAATAAAACCGCCACATTCTGCCGAATGTTTCTAAGCGGTATTTTGGCCTATTCCCGGCGAACCGCTTGCTTGAGTTGATCGACACTTTGATATTTTTAGTGCCAACCTTGCTTTCCAAAATACTCCAGATACAATAGTCCAACGGATTGGTATCCGGAGATTTTGGACAATTGGACAATTCTTGGGTGCGATGGTGCTGAGTGCGAGGGGGCTGTATCCTCCATTTTGTATGTTTACAAACTGCTGGACAACGACTGTTTTCTCATCGGAGAAAACCAAATTCGGCAGTTCTTGCTGTTGCGGTGTAAGTTCTTGCAATTTTTGGCTTTACCCCGAGCTCATTTTGCAATATTTGCCGAATGGAATATTGCGATATGTCCAGCTCACGAGCCATTTTTCGGCCACTGCGACGCGGGTTTCAAGTCGCTTCTTTGCTTATCGAACCATTTATGCTGATGTTGCTGTTTTCTTCCGTCCATATCCTTGACGTCGGTCTACGCTATCAGTATCACGGTAACGAGCGATGGTACGAGACCCAAACGATTTATTCACATTTAAATGCTGGAGTGCTCTACCGATAGCCACTTGTGGTTTTCCAGGCAGTATAAAGAAATCACACTATTATAATATACATAATAATTCTTAAACATACTTTTGGTAACATTCTCAACATGGATAGATTATTTTAAGTGTTTACTCTCAAAATTAAAACAACTGAAGCCATAGGAGATGAATAATATATGTAAATTGTAGTATATGTATGTGCATATGTGAATATGTGGTTGTTATTTAAACATCAAAGAATAATTATTGAATGGAATACCAATAGATATCCCAGTGTGGAATCATGATATTTGCCGACGTAAGTTCTGGGTTGTGTATGACTATCATTTCCAATACATTGGTGTTCGACATACATACATCATACGCCACGGTGTGCGCATTTTTAATTACATCTGTGAGAAGATTTTGTGAAAATGTTTTGAATGAAATTGGGAGATTTTTCATTGTACTTTAATACGTGTGCATATAATTTAAAGGGTCATCAGAAATACAAAGAACTCAAGTAAAAGAAATAAAAAAAAACGATCAATAGAATTAATAAGGCGCCCTTTTTATTTACGACTGTACAAAATTTTATACAAATTTTTGATTGTATACCCCATCAAACTCTATTTGATTAATTGGCCTAAAAAAAATTGTACGATTTGCTATTGTTTGTCCTGAATCCACAATTTGAAGAACTGAGGCAATCTAGGTGTGCGTGTCCGCCCGTCTGTCCTAGTAAACTTGTTGTCACTCTATAAGTCGCAATTATTACTCGATCGTCACGATTTAAATTTGGGCTTGGCCCAGAATAGTAGTCCATAATGTTTCGAGATAATCGCTAAATATATAGGGAATATAATGTATTATCAACTGAAATTTCCTTGATTTTATAGCCACCCTACAGGTCGCAATTATAGGCCAATCGATCGATTTTCATCATATGCAAATACATGAGAAGACTACTACTTTGGATAATAGGATAATAGTAAGTGGGCAAAATGGGATCAAATTTGTATGAAAAATTCCAAAATTTCAATTGATTCTGATCTTTAAATTTAGGTTAATTTCGATGATATCAGAGATATAGCGAATTATATACGGGAATCTAAATATTCAAATGTTGTTTGAGTTGCAACGAGCAAAACAGATGGCATAGGACATGGTATCGTGGCTCCAGCCAAGAACATAGTAACCTCTTTCAAGAATGAAATGAACAAAATATACATATGCATGAAAAACAGCGACCTTTTTGTACGAATGGATGATAATGGTAACGGAAGAACATAATAGGACTTATCTATTTGCTTCTGTTCTGTTGTAAGTTTTGCGTAAACAGATTTATTTATTTGATTATTAATTTAAGTTATATATATATGCTTACCTTAATTAAAAGACGAGATGTGAAACTCATTAACAGCTACAGCTACAAACCAACTTGAAGTCGTCTATTATCCCCCACAATTATCCCTTTAGCTTCCCATTAAACTCAGACAGTGTCAACGAAACTAAATCTCATTAGCATTTTGGCAACAGCTATAAAAAAGACAGTATCGCATGTTTTCAAATAAGTTTCCTTACGACTTTTCTGAAAAGTTGTTACTACACTATGACATTGCCAATGACGCAGCTATCGTTACGCCACAGCCAATGTTATTATCGCCGCCAAAGTGTTAGTGTTTAATTATGTGTCAGAAGACAAACAACTTGCAAGGAAAATAAAAACAAAATCATATGACTTTGAAAACTCATACTATTATTGAAGGTGTTAACTTTCCCTTGCTGTGTGCAATGCACTTCTGTTTCTCTTTGTTGCCGGGAAGTTTACTCCGAACTATTTCAAATTTTTTCATAGACGATTTTCATCATATGCAAATACAACCAGTAAGGAAAAGTCAAAAGTCGGGCGGGGCCGACTATATGAGACTCCACACTACTATGTATATTTAGTAGAGCTCCCGTTTTTTTGCTTTCATTAATTAAATTAAAAAAAAAAAAAAAACAAGTAAGCAAAGGCTACAGTCGAGCGGGGCCGACCGTTGAATACCCTACAACACTATAATAAGTGAAACAACACTATAATAAGAATACTCAAAAGAATTCCACAAGATATTGTGACAAATAATAAAAGAAAACCATCAGGTTTCGTTCTCTAATTTTCCAATAATAGCAACTTAATCTAATTTGCTCATTTCCAATTTATTGGTACATGTTGCACGTAAATGGTCTTCCTAGATCTGGAACCAATAATTCCCAAAGACCTATAATCTCTCAGAAGTGGCAAAAGATTAACATTTATTATTGGTTTTTGACTGAAACGCATCTATATGAGATACAGACATTTGACTATATTCTTCAACGAAGTCAGCGTTGACGAAATAGTCAGAAGTGCGTCTTTCCTGTATTTGTGAATTCTCCAAAAAGTCACTGGAATGGACATTTTCGTATTTTGTCTACAAAAGTTGTGCGTGAGGGTCGGGCGATAATTACGACCTGCTGACAATTTTGCAGCTTTTTGGTCCATTTCAACCCCTAAATATATGGCGATCATCTCCAAAAAGAGTAGGCTTCTATCTTCACTCTCATCTTATCCCCATGCAAAATTTCGTAAGGATCGGGCCATAAATGCGATCTTTATATTATATCCTGATATCCTAACTACTTAGTTTTGTTAGCTGTAGAAATATTACCAATTGTTTAATTCAAAATTAAATTATGCCAAAAATATGACAAAATTGAAAAAATATGAGAAAATTTACAAAATCAATATTTTCATCTATAGAGAGATATTTTTATGCGATTTTTTTAGACGTTTTTTCTTTCCTGCCAAGAGGCCATTCTGAATTAATGAGAACGTCGAAATCAGTTCAGCCGTTCTCGACATATAAGAGATCTTTCAAGCATATCTTCTTTGATAAACATATATATCGCACATATTTGCTATATATCCGTTTTGTTGGATGTCAACATCAATGTAAAGATCAGAAGTAACCTTGTCATGGCTTTGTGATTTCGCCGGGATTTAAAATATTCGCGGTATAATGAAAAATTTTGAATATTTCAACACAAAAATATGGTCTATTTTACACGATAAATATTATCCGATGACCACCCAAATTGGTAGGCTTTTTCCCTGCCCTAAACTCTAGCTACGTGCGAAATTCCGCGTTGATTGGTCTATAATTGCGACCTGTATAGCTACTGCAAAATCCGACATTTTTTCAGTATTTGGTCCATTTCAACCCCTAAATATATGGCGATCATCTCCAAAAAGAGTATCCTATATCCTATCCTGACCCTCATCTTATCCCCATGCAAAATTTCGTAAGGATCGGGCCATAATTGCGACCTGTAGCTTGATTACAAATTAACATGGACAGACGGACAGACGGACATACGTAGCTAGATCGGCTCAGCTCGGCGAGCTAGGAAGATCCATATATGGGAAACCAATATTTCGAGGTATTACATAAATTCTGGCCCAATCAAACTTATAATACCCCCAACAAATAGTGTTGTAGGGTATAAATATGGCGATTGACTTTGTTGCAGTTTTTTTATCCCAACCTGTATATAAATATTCGATTGGTCATTATTCATGTGTTTTAAATTTGACCGCATTTTTAACATGAACGTGGTAAACACGTTTTCACTAAAAGTCCACAAAATCTTATTGTAAACGTCACAAAATATTGAAGAAGTGTGATTTTTTCAAAACTTGTATACTTGTCTAATAGCAAACTATCATTTTTAATGATACGTATTTATTGAGTAAGTAAAATAATCAATTCTTAACCCTACAACACTTTGTGTTGGGGGTATTATAAGTTTGATTGGGCCAAAAATTATGTAACACCACGAAATATTGATTTCCCATATAGAAAAGTATATATGGATCTTCCTATCTCGCCGAGCTAAGTCGATCTAGCAATGTATGTCCGTCCGTCCGTCTGTCAGTCTGTCCATGTTAATTTGTAATCACTCTACAGGTCGCAATTATGGTCCGATCTTCACGAAATTTAGAATGGAGGTGGGGTTTGGGCCAGAATAGAACCCTATTTCTTTTGGAGATGATCTTATAATATTTATGGGTTGAAATGGACAAAACACTGAAAAATGTCCTGGTTTTGCAGTTGCTCTACAGGTCACAATTATAGACCAATCGAAGCGAAAGTTAGCATGGGGCTAGAGCTTTGGGCTGGGCAGAAACTACCAATTTTGATGGTCGTAGGGTAACATTTAGTGGTTGAAATAGACCATAGACCATTGTGATAAATAAAAGTCAAATTTTCCATTAAACCGCGAATATTTTTAATGCCGGCGAAATCACAAATAGACGAACAGGTCAATTCTGACCTTTATGAAGATGCCGATAGTAAAAATATCAGATATATATAGCGAAATATATTCAAAGGAAGGGGATGTTAGCTAGAATGTTTATATCTCCAGAATGGCTGGAGTGATTTTGACAAATTTTGTAAAATTGGAATGCACTTTTGGCATAAAAGTATAAAATTTAAAAAAATCGCATAAAAAAGATACCAATAATGATAATAATTCAGATTTTGTAGTATTTTGTGAAATATTTTTATTTTTTGATATTTTTTATCGCATGCGATTTTTTCAATTTGACTTATAATATTGAAGTTTATATTTTGTTATATTTTTGCACTTTACAACACATGTTGGGGTTATTATTTATATACAGATTTTAATTATCGTCCGATCCTCACGAAAATTTTCACAGAGATAGGGTTAGGCTCAGAAGGGCTTCAAAGATGACTGCAATATATTTAGGGGTTGAAATGGACCTGCAACTCAAAATGTTCCTGATTTTGCAGCCGTTATAAAGGTCACAAATAGAAAACAAAGGACACGAATTCTTACATGAAGTTAGACCACTACTTTTTTGTGAAAAAATACCAACATTACTTACATGTGATATACGATATACACAATAGGCGAACTTCTAGCTTTTTTATGCTGATTTCGTTGACGAATATTGCCAAATTGCTTTTGGAGATGATCGCAAAATATTTAGGGGTTCAAATGAACCAAAAACAGAAAAAAATCCTGATCACATAACTGAAGCCAATCGACACGCCTGAGAAGATAGTTAAGCACAGTGAAGAATTCTAGCATTTTGGATGACCATTGGATTATATTTAGCCGTAAAATTGACCACAAAAACTAACAGCGCGACGGAGTGCATAAATATCGGGAAAATGTTCCTGGTCAAAATGCTAAAGATAATATCTGGGCAGTGTTCCGTGACATAATTTCAGAAGCGAAATCTTCCAAAATGGATTTGGACATGAGGGGGCTTCTCACATATTGTAGTGTTGTAGGGTATCACATGTTCGGCCCCGCACGACTATAGCCTTTGCTTACTTGTTTTTAAATGTGCGCGATCTTTTGCTCTTGACAATAAGCATACACGGCTGTGACCATGTCAGACCACATAATAATATTTACATACGGGTTTTGTGGCTTTCTCAGTCTTGATGCATTATATCAAGAGTTTTCTCTTAAAAAAAATGTATACCATCAGTGATGAATAATATATGAAAATTATATTATATGTATGTGTATATGAATTTGCATATGATGTTGTGGTTCTTATTTTAACATCAAAGAATAATTATTGAATTCAATACCAACAGATATCCCTGTGTGTATCTATAAAAATTGCAAAGATATGTTCTGGGTTGCGTATGATTACCAATTCCAATACATTTGTGTTCAATGTGAATACATCATACGACATGGTGTGCACAATTTATTACATCTGTGGGAATTTTTTGTGAAAATGTTTTGAATGAAATGGGGAGATTTTTCATTATACTTTAATACGTGTGCATACAATTTAAAGTGTCATCAGAAATACAAAAACAAAAAAATTGTTTCAAAAGTTAAAGAAATAAAAATGATCAATAAGATTAATTGAGCGCATTTTTTTATGTACGATGGTACAAAATTTTATAACATTTTTGATTTCTATCACATTCTTTAAGATTAACTGGACTAAAAAGTTTGTTTTGGTATTGTTTGTCCTAAATCCACAATTTAGTATACTGATTCCTTTGAAGAGCTGAGTGATCTACCTTTGCGTGTCCGTCCGTCTCTTCTAGTTAACTTGTTCTCAACCTCAATTATTATTCAATCGTCACAACTGCAATTTTTTGGTCCAGAATAGTAGCCCATAATTTTTCGACATAATCGGAAAATATTTAGGGGATATAATGAACCAACAACTGAATTTTTCCTTGATTTTACAGCCACACTACAGGTAGCAATTATAGGCCAATCGATGTGTAACTTTTCATGAGATTAGAGTTTAGGGCAGGACAGAAGCCTACTACTTTGGATGGTAATTGGATAATATTTAGTAGGCGAAATGAAATCAATTTTTGTACGAAAAATATGAAAATTTTCAATTAAATCGAAAAGAGGATTTCCGATCTTCATATTTACGGTTATTTCGATGACCTATATAATCAGGTATCAGAGACTTGCAAATTATATACAGGAATCTAAACTTTCAAATATTGTTTTGAATTGCAACAGGACAATTTCAAGGAAAATTTACGTTGTATCGGGGGTCCGGCCAAAAACATGGAAACTTCTCAAGAATTAAATGAACAAAAATAAACATATGAATGAAAAAACAATTTCTTTAGTAAACGAAGTTTTTAGAATATTTTGGTTATGTATTAAAGTGGGTGGTTTGAAGGGATAAACATAATAATAACAACATCCGACCTTTATATTAAAAATAAATACATTATTTAACTCCTAATAATCAAAAACTGGGTACCTTTTATTATTGTCAAAGGGGTTTAAGTTAAAAAAAATGTGTTTACGCAACTTATAGTAGTGGAGTAGGGATAAAAATGTTCATACTGATTAATTGATATTTGCAGAAGTTATTGGAACTAAATCTCAGTGCAGCAATTTCACATTTTTCGCATGGCGAAGGGCATTTTTAGTTTGCCGAGATCGAAATCACGCCCTCTTTACTGGTTAAGATTCAGGTCATTTTATACCCTCCACAAAAAAGGTAAGGAGGGTATATTAAGTTCGTTTGTAACTCATCGAAATAATCATTTTAGACCCAACAAAGTATATATATTCTTGATCAGCGTAAAATTCTAAGACGATTTAGCCCTGTCCGTCTGTTGTAATCACGCTACAGTCTAAACGAATTAAGATAGGAAGCTAAAATTTTGCACAGATCTCTCTTTTGTCTGCAGGCAGGTCAAGTTCGAAGATGGGCTATATCGGTCCACGATATTGTATAGCCCCCATATAACGGTACCCCCGATATTCGGTATTTTGATGATTTTACCCACATTTTCATCGGAATTGTCTGAAAATCCACACAAGGAGTTCCTTGTGGGTACTTTATACCTCGACAGAGAATTATCTATATATGTCTACGATATCGTATATCCCCCATATAACTGTACCCCCGATATTCGGTATTTTGATGATATTAGCCATATTTTTCAACGGAATGGTCACAAGGGGTTCCTTGTACACAAGGGATTCTTTATGAGCACTTTACCCCCTGACAGAGAATTCTCTATATAGATTAACGATAACGTATAGCTCCCATATAACGATACCCCGCGATATTCGGTATTTTGAAAATCCACACAAGATTTGTCTTTATAGGTCCACAATATCGTATATCCCCCACATCGCCACCTTCCTATATTAGATATTTTAAAGATTTTTAATGGATTTTTTTTTTTTTTTGAAAATTTTCTAATTCGTTCCAAATGGTGGAGGGTATTCAAAGTTCGGCCCGGCCGAACTTACTGCTTTTTTACTTGTTTCCAATTAATTTTGCCATAATTTAAACGTTCTTCTTGGGTGTGGATATAAACTGTTCAGCTGGCATCAAGAATCATTTTTTTCTTCATTCTTGCTCTTTAATGTACGATATGTTTATTATCTTCATCTGTAAATATTTATATTCTCCTTTAAATTAACATAAAAATCCACGTGACCTTGATATCCTTTAAAATTAATGCGAGCTACGTGTCAGTTGAAATGAATGGCTTTCACTTAGTCAATGCAAAATCATGCCTGCATATGCTTGTAACGCCTTCTGATGTAACATGAAAGAGGCAGAAAATAAACAACAACAGTATCAATGTATGAACTGGAGACACATTTGTACATTTCCCATATCATTTATTTGCCCATGGGAAAATATACATTATTTTTGTACTCTCTTTTAATTTCATTAAAGACTTTTTAAAGTATTAACAAAAAATAGCTTAAGAGAATTTCTGTAAAAAAACATACAATCATTCTGTCTAGCGATAATGTATACAAAATGCCACTGTGCTCGTGTGTAAGCGTGGAGATTTTTATATATGACTATTAGTTTTTATTATGTACATCATTTTGTGTCCATTTAATTTGCTGTCAAACGATGTAAGTCATGATTTAATGGGATGTGTGAAAATTGATTTTTATAAGTTTTAAACAAATTGACAGGCTTTTTTGAATTTTAACTTTTTTTGCAGAAACAGAATTTATGTTGATTTTTTGTTTCTTTTTTTACTTTGACCAGAAATCAAAAAGTTGGAATTAATCTCATTATTTATGTATGTAACAAAGTGTAATGGAATATAGATATTTATAAGGATGTTGCGAAAAGCAAGTTAAATGATTGAAAGCCAAAAAAAAGAGTAAGAGAAAATTTGTATTTCGCAGAAAATTGATCAAAAAACAATTTCCTGATCAGATCACGAGTTTATGAGTTATTCTTGAATTTCTATTAAAGCTAAAACTGTACTTTGTTTCTGTATTTTTAGTAGTGGATTAAAAGGTTGTTATCGTAAACCTATTATTGTTAACAGGAATAAATATTTTTGAACTCCTAACTAAATTTTTTTTAAAGAATGTGAAAGGAATGTCTAAACCATAGTAGTGATTTTTTAAAGAATTAGCATAACATACTTTTAAGCATATTTTCAAAGAACTACAGAGCTTAAATCACCGATTCTTAAGAATATTTTCAAATGACTAGATAAGCTTTAATCATTATACCCTACACCACACAGTTGTAAGGTAATTATGTCTTTGTGCATTTGTTTGTAACATGGAGAAGGAGGCGAGATAGACCCATAGTTAGTCTTGGGGATCGTCATAGAATCAATTTCTGAGTCGATATACGCATGTCAGTCCGTCTCTCCGTCCATGTATTCTTGTGAACAAAATGCAGGTCGCATTTATTATCCTATTGAGATGACATTTTGCAAACTTTATTTGTTTGGCCCAAGGACGGACCATATTGAAATTGATGATAATCAATTCAGATTTAGATATACATCGCATATACCTTCAACTGATTTCGGGATAATTGTGCACCAAATGGCTAATATAACTTCAAATGACCTGTATTTCGATACATCCCACCGAATTCAGTATAGAAGCAAGTAAATCAAATTTGGAGAAAATCGGTTCAGATATATCTGTCTATCTATACAAAGTATCAGATACAGCTCTGAAAAAAGTGCATCAAATTTTGTCGAGATCGTTTCAGATTTGGATATAACTCCCATATATACCTTTAACCGATGTCGGGTTAATTATGCATGAAATGGACAATATTAGGCCAAATGACCTGATTTTGGCATATCCGACCGAATTCAGACAAGAAGCAAGTACATCGAATCCGGAGACAATTGTTTCAGCTATAGTTATAGCTCCCATATATATATGTTTCATCCGATTTAGTGTTTAAGTCTCTCGGAAATACCTTTGCCAAATTTTACCAAGAACGGCTAATATCAGCCCAAATGGAATGAATTTCGGGACATACAGTTTGTGCAACTCGGCTCCGATATATATTTTTTAATATACATATAATCGGCCGATCGACTTTTGACTTTTCCATACTGGTTTTCTTTATACCCTACTCCAATTTTGCAAACAATACTTGTTTGGCCCAAGGATGAACCCTATTAAAATTGTTAATAAAAGGATCAGATTTAGATATAGCTCCCATATATTTTCAACCGATTTCGGGTTAATTGCGCGCCAAATAGCCATTAAAAGTCCTAATGACCTGAATTACAGAACCAGATACAGCTATAGCCTACATATTTATGTTTCATCCGATTTGGAATTTTATGTCCCTCACATGCGTAAATTCACTCTACAAGAATGATATTTGGTGTCGGACATCACATACTGCTCGAAAATACCTCTGTCAAATTTCATCGAGATCGGTTCAGATTAGGATATAGCTCCCATATTATATATTTCTGCGATATCAGGTGAGGATTGAATTTTGCGATTGCTACTGTATTCATCCTAGAAACCACTACTTTAAATTTGGTGTAAATCGGTTCAGATGTAGCTATAGCTCCGATTTGGGGTTTAAAGTTCCTCACACGTGTAATACGCATTCCACGACAATGACATTTTATCTTTATCTTAAGGAGCTCGGAAATACCTCTGTCAAATTTTAGCAAGATTGGATCAGAGTTCGATATAGCTACCATATATATCTTCCACCGATTTCGGATTAATTGTGCACCTAATAGCCAATATCAGTTCAAATGACCTGATTTTAATGTTTAGGTCCATCACATTCCTATATGGCTATAGTCAGTGATTTAAAAAAAAAACAAATATTTTTGAAGGTCAATCCATAGTTTAATAATATACTTAAATCGTATTTGTAAACAAAAACGCGTTTTTATATTTCTTGAATTCTATTAAAAAAATGAATTCTATGTACGATGTATGCATGTATGAATCATTCTAACAACATCATGTATCCCCATATCGATTCCATTATTGTTGGTCTTACATTTATCACTGCAACAAAAACGACAAGGCAGAACACAGTTTGACACCACATGATGACATACGCATAAATCCCTAAGTTTAGCATAATGAAAATCTTTGAAAAATATAGTGTATATAGTTGGTGTGTGAAGTGAATCCTAGGTTAATGTAATCACTCATTATGCAGACAATTATATACACATACGGACATTAAGTTTATTTCCATATTTGGAATAGATATATAAAAATCTGTGATATTAGACCTAAGTTTCTGACAAAAAAACGTTGACGACCTTTTTGTAATTACTAAATCAAGTGCAATAAACAATTTACTGACGACATTCAATAGCTATGATTATCGTATTAAGTTTACTATAGAAAAATAAAGTAATGTCCGACTTCCATACTAAGACATATTAATAACAAAGAAAGAAAACACAATACGGACGAATTGGTACCAGAAACCTACGGCATCGGGGAGATTGGTCAATTTTCATTCGAAACACCCAAAGATAATAATAATGAACACGGCATCAAACTTTATCAATCGCGTGTTAAATACTAGCGACAAAGAATTTCATACAGAAAACATAAAGAAAATAACTTCAATATTGACTAAAAACAGTTTCCCTTTAAAACTTATAAATATTTTAATAAATCAATAATAAAAAGCGACAAACTACGGAAAAACAAAATAAATGCTATAAATCGGTCATTTATATACCCGGACTTTCCGAACGCTTTAAAAACTCCAAATGTTATGAAGGCAACAATTAGCGGTACTTTTGGTGTCATTAGCAGTACATTTGAAATAGAATTATTTGTTAATAGAATGCTCTTCACCATTCTGAGAGCACTGTTCCAGCGGGTCGGTACCTCCTGTTTTAGGCTGTGGGGCATATTTCTTCCTTGGTCCGCTTTAAACTTTTCGTAGAAAATTGTGCTGCTCTTGAAATAGCTCACAATTTTCTTACATTTCCCTAAAGTAGTTTTAACATAATCTTGCGCTAAGCAATCTTGCACCACAAGGTTAATAGTATGCGCAAAGCATGGCAGATTTCGCTTTTGAAGCAATTCGCACGCTTTCCACATACTGCTAGCATTATCGCTGACATCTGCCACCACTTTCTCCATTTGACCCCACTCATCTAACACGGCGCGCATAGATATTGATATATTTTCTGCGTTGTGATTGGTGGAACATAACAGTTTTTTTGTAGACAAAATAGCTGTACGGAGATCTTTTGTAACAAAGTGGCACGTTACGGTGAGGTAGCCCTCATTTGCGCGCGATGTCCATAGGTCTATTGTAATAGCGCAGTGTTGCAGCCCGTTAAGAATAGTTTGCAACTTACTCTTAGTTTCGTTGTACATATTTACTATCAGAACGTTTTTTAGGGTGTTTCTTGAAGGCAAAACGTAGCGCGGATCTTAGCATCGGACAAAATCACGAAATCCTGTATCCTCTACTACACTGAATGGCTGTACGTCAGTGGCGATCAAACTCATTAAAGCCTTATCAAGTCCTTTTTTATGTGCCGATTCAGTATCGTAGGTGACTGAATTTTTGAAAAAATTATCAATTGTTTTCGTTGGTTTCGGAAGCTGATTACAAGAAGGATGGCTGCGTTTTAAATGATCCAACAGATTTGACGTGTTACCGCTAGTTTTGTATATTTTCCCACACAGCTGACACTTAACATTTCCTTTATCTGTTATTTTTTGAAAATAGTTTCATACTTCTGAGAAACCGTGGCGTGCTCTTTTTGACTTATTAGTTTCCCACAAATCGTGCTATTTTCACTTTCTTCTTCATTTTCATTACCAGTTTCTGCTATGGAAATGAAATAGAAATATCTGTAAACATTTTTAATCAACAATTGAACAAAATATAAATAAACACATTTTACTTACCGTTTGGTCTTTTTAGATATCTATTCATTTTAAACAGTATTCTGTTTTTTACATATACATATATATGACAAATCAAAGTTGATAAATTAACAACGCCGTTCATGTAGAAGATATCTAAGTCGTTTAATTAACAAAGTTGTGCCTCTAACTGAATAAATACCGCAATCCGTTTTTTCAACGATAGTATCGCTATCGAAAAAACCATAGATAGTGTAGTGAAAACCAAACTATCGATAGTTTGCCAGCTATAGTGTATAGGGTATTCAAAGTTCGGCCCGGCTGAACTTACTGCTTTTTTACTTGTTATGATTTATGCTGTTCAACAAATTTGATTTTTATACCCTACACCGCAAGGTGGTCAAGGTATTATGTCTTTGTGCATTTGTTTGTAACAGGCAAAAGGAAACGAGATAGACCCATAGTTCCTTTTGATGATTTGCATAGAATCACTTTCTGAGTTGATTTATGCATGTCAGTCCGTCCGTCCGTCCGTCTGTCCATGTATTCTCGTGAACAAAATGCAGGTCGCATTTATTATCCGATTGAGATGAAATTTTGCAAACAACATTTGTTTGGCCCAAGGACGAACCCTATTGAAATTGGAGATAATCGGTCAAAATTTAGATATATCTCCCATATATATTTTCGTCCGATTTGCCTTTCTTTGTGCACCAAACGTGTAATATTAGCCCAAATAGTATGGAATTTGGCACGTGCAATCAGATTGAACCTGAAAATTAGTATGCCAAATTTGATCGAAATCGGTTCAGATATAGCTATAGGTCCCATATATATTGTTCATCCGATTTGTTATTTTTGTCCTCCGCAGCCGTAATATGCACTCTGTAACAACAATATTTTGGGAAATATATCAAATGCAGCTCGGAAATACCTTTGCTAAATTTTATCGAGATCGGTTCAGATTTGGATATAGCTCCCATATATAACTTCGTCCGATTTACCATTTATTGTGCACCAAATGTCTAATATTTGTCCAAATGGGATGGAATTTGGCACATACGACCGAATTTAGTCTAGAAGGTAGTATGCTAAATTTGGTGAAGATCGGTTCAGATATAGTTATAGCTCCCATATATATTGTTCATCCGATTTATTGTATTTGTTACCCACAGCCGTAATATGCACTCCGTAACAACGATATTCAAGGAAATATATCAAATACAGCTCAGAAATATCTTTGCCAAATTTTATCGAGATCGGTTCAGATTTGGATATAGTTCCCATATATATTTTTATCCGATTTCAAATTAATTTCACACCAAATGGGCAATACAAGTCCGAATTTAAGAGATACAAATGCTTCGGCATATTTAGTTCTTTGAATTTTAAATTATAATTATAATCATAGCGTGTATGATTGAATTCTCCCATAAAAACTTTTAATTATTAAGTGGATCTCAACTAAATTAGCAAATTGGTGTAGGGTATCATAAAATCGGCCCCGCCCGACTTTAGGACTTTCTTTACTGGTTTATTTTTAAATACACATCAGAGTACCAACGTCGATTATGAAAGTTTGTCGTAATTCAATTTTCAGATTATTTTTATACTGTCTCTCTTTAGTGTGAATGCCACACTCATTAATATAAGAATGTCAAGAATGGGAATAAAAAATGTACCACACAGGTATGTGCGTCATAGGAGTGGCAGTGTTAAATATTTAATATAGAGTAAAATATTTATACTCTTCACAAAACATTTTTTATGGAATACTTAGCTTGGCCAAGTCTTACCCTGGGAGCTATTCAATATTTATTTCATTTATCTTTTGGGAATTTTTATGTTGAAATTGTGTTTTGTGTGGCGTTTTTAATGTTATATGATATACTTTCTTGAAAACATATGTATTGAAGGAGGGAGTTGTTAGGAACGATTTTGGAAGTGCTGAGACTGGCTCAAAGATTTGTTATTGAACTCTTTTAAATTATAGGTAAACAAACTACACACTATGGTTAAGAAAATTCATCATTTTTATTGTTATTGTATACTACCACTATAGTGTGTAGAATATATTAAACTTGTCGTTCCATTTGCAACACTTTAAAATTTTAAAGCCCACAAATTTCATATATTGCTGATCAGTAGCCCAGAATTATAACAAAAACTTAATGGCAAATCTTGAATGATTTTGAAACTTACAGAAAAGTTTTCCCTATGAAACTATAACTATTTCTCTGTATTGGGCATACATTTTTTGGAAATACCAACATTTTCATTAGAATATTCACTCTAATGTTATACATTTTACATAACAATACATCATTAATGAAACAAATTATTTTGTTTCATACCTTTTCCCAATTCCGTTACTTTCTTCAGTTGTATTGAAGAAGAATATAATATCTTAAAAAATAGTATAACAAGATATTTTCAATGGGATATTTTGGTATTTAAATTAAACATTATATAGCTATATAATAACCCTTAATAAAGTCATATACAACTACGTAGCCGACCCCCGAAAAGCAGTAGTTAATCGCATTTAATAAAATTGCGAACTTTTTTAAAAACAAACTAGCTGACCCGGTTCGCGTTGCCGGCCCGTAGCTTTTTTCTATTATGCATATTTGTCAAAGCATAATTATTCAAAAATATGAATGTTATAAATGTTCACGTACTGGTCTATTAGTTTTTAATTTTTAGTCAAATGAGCAGTAATTTGGATTTTTCTGTACTTTGTACACCTCATAATTGAGGGCTAATTGATTTAAGAATAGCCAAAGTTAATTACTTTTTTAAACCCATTAGCACCTCAGATTTTGTATTAGAGTCCTCATAAGTCGGTCTGTCTGTCCGCCAAAAGGTGGACTTGAGGGGGTACTATTACATGGAGAAAATTCTAAAATTTGTAGATATGTTGAAAATTTTGTGTAAGATTTCACCCCCAAACTTTATTCACCCCTTATAATCCAAGATGACAAATAGAGGCCAAATCGAAAATATAGCAGAACAACATAGCATGTCAATCTGAAAAAATCACGTGATTTAAATAAGTAAAAATAATTTTATCCACCTCATAATTGAGGTCAGACTGATTTCAGAATAGTCAAATATAATTACTATTTTACACCCATTACCGTAATATGGGAACTAATTTTATTTGTCATTTAAATTGTAAATTGGAGACCCCATAAAGTCCATATTTTTCATCATAGTATAATTCAATGACGATTCAACAAATATTCGGTCCCGTGCTACTTTCTTATATTTGTAATTTGTTCATGTTTTCACAATTTATTTCATATAGATGTATATCCCAAATCTACGTTCCCAACCAATATTCCCTTGGGGGTTACAAGTTCAATAGAATACAAATTTTTCTTTTCTGACCACACATTAGATGTGAAAGTGGACTTGGGGATACTCCAATGTGGGGACTTTACAAGAATAAATTTCTATGTGGCAATTATCTGTACGATGGTTCCTTACCCCAGGGTAGCATAAATATAATTTTTTAGTGGTCAAGACTAATATGGGCCCTACTCCAAAAATTTTATGCGAAGAGGTTCTCTACCCCCTTAGAAACAAAGATGCCAAATAAGGGCCAAAAATAGAAGAAAGTGGCGAAGACTCCAAAAATGGCTTAAATCATACGATGATTATTTATGATCGATATCATGACCTGCAAAAGCGATTTAAGGTATCTTAAATGTTCTGGAAGAATTTTGGGAAGGATAGAAATCCTTTTCTTACTAAAAGTACCATTTGCTCTACTATTTTGCTGATTGTACTCCCAAAAATTTTTGCATTTTGAGCTCTCATTGTACGGATTATTGTCACATGAAAGAAGTAGGGCCACGCTTTGAAATAAGATGTCTGCTCATCTTCCACCTGAAGCACGATGTACCTGAAGTTGAAAGGTAGATACGATGGTAACTGACATCGTATTTCGCACTTATTTCATTTTTTTGGTGAAAAAGTGTATACTGAAAAATTATTCTTTATTTTGTTCGCAAAAAATCCACTGAATTCAATATGATATTACAAATTGAAAAAAATTGACAAAAGAAGAATAACAAATTGAAACAACCTTCAACTTGTTCGCTGATTTTTTACAGCAACTATTTAAAGATCCTTACAAAGTTTGTCAATAGAAAGTACCTTTATTTTAAAATTCAATTCCATTGGAAATTTTTTTCGATATTTTCCCGTTTTGAGAATTGTTGCAATGAGATCTCTTTTTTCGAGATTTTTTTAACGATTTTAAAAAAGTAATTATCTTTTAACTTTGGTGTGACCGCATTAAATTATTTCGGTATCATCTATTCCGGTATCATATTCGGTATCATAATTCGGTACCACACTTCGATGTAACCTGCCATCAATTTAAGTTCTCAAGAAATCAAGTCAATTAAATAAATTGGTATTAATATTCGAATTCAAAAATAAAATATAAAAAACACTACAAATGTACATTAGAAAAAAGTAAGTCAAAATGGAAAAAGTCATGCAAAATAAAACATTACTATTGTACATTTCAAAAGTCAAAATGAAAATGTTAACATATCACATTTTTACGCGATTTTTTGGATATTATCCTTTTCGGATAAGAAACAATTCCGAATTTGTATGAATCATTAAAATCAGTTCAGCGGTTCTTAAGTTATAAGCGTAGTAACTAACACAACTTTCATCTATATATATAGATGTATAGATAGATTAAAAAGTATGCGTGGTCAGTTTCTCAGCCCCCAAACAAATACTTAGGGTTGGAGGGAAGGTCAACAGTATCTCGTGTAATAATTTTTTAAACCAATATCTTGTTTATTTGGGAAATATAAGGATTTTAGATAAATCGAAATAGTGGGCGTAAAAGGAGGCGTGGTCAATATTTTTCTTTAAAAACCTAACTCCGAGTATGACAAACGTTTTTACAAAAAATTATGCAAATCGGTCCAGCCGTTTTCAACTGATTCCGTTACCAACAAACAACAATTGATTTTTATATATATAGATTGCTACCTAGGTATTATTTATGTTCGTAAAAGGAACTGGCCTAATTTGGCCGTAGGCGTAATGTAGACTGACGAGTGACTAATGTCCTATCACCATCGCAGAAATTACATATATTCATATGCTTCATCAATACAATACAAGCTCTTACCTTCATCCTTTATAAGAAATAGAAAAGAGATTAGTTTCGATTTCGATTCTTTTAAAAACGAATATATTTCTGACGTCAAAAAAAAAAAAAAAAAAAAAAATTACATATTGGGAGAAATATTAAGTGCTTTTTTAACTGAGCTTCAAGAGCTTTAGGGTTATAGCTTAGTTTTTTTAGAATAAAAGTCAAAGAGCTCAGGATCAAAATCGTCAGTTGCTTTACTGCTGAACAAAAATGGATTGTTCTTGACTGAATCAAAACTCTCATTTTTAATTATAATTTTCTTAATAAAAAACTTGGTATCTTACTGAAAATCTTCATCTTCTATATCGGTAAAAGAACAAAATGTTTGTACGTTTGATTGTAATTTATCGACTCAAAAAAAAGCAATACCAGCGGATCACACCATACCAAACGTATGACAAAATCCAGGCACAATATTATATTTTTGCATTAATGAGGTATTGTGCTTGACCTTCAAACTCTGGTGGCGTGATCATGAATATTAGGCAAAATAAAGATTCTTTCGTAACTTAGTTCTTAATTTAACTTTAAGTTTAACAATTGAATAAAGATTTGCATAAGCACCGCAAAAAAACTATTGAGTTTCATTACTTAACTTATATATTGATCGGTTATAGGTACAGTTTCCAGATTTTGAATGTGTAACGGAAAACGGTACAAAAATTATTATGCGATATTATATTGAAATCGATTAAGATTTGGATATAGCTCCCACATGTATCGATTTCGTTTATTTATTGCACCAAACACGATACAGGATGAGAAAAAAAAAAACTGCAACAATGTCAAACGCAATAATTTTTACATTATTTTTTAAAATTTTATTGAATGAAAGCAAAAAACCTCGGAAATAGCATCAACTTTTAGTCGACACTTTGGTATTTTTTAGTGTCAACCTTGCTTTTCAAAATACTCTAGACACAATAGTCGAGCGGATTTGGTATACGGAGATTTTGGTGGCCATAGTGCGAAATGAAGCAAGGAACCTCATTTTGTAACCATTTTTGAGTGCGATAGTGCTGAATCCTGTTGGAATGTCCAAGGTCTGCGGCCAAAATGTTTGCGTGCCCAGAATATTTTTGCGATAATATTCGGCATTTGTTCTGATGCCTCGGCCGATTAATACGAGCGGAGAGCGACCATCGGCTCTTATGCGACGCGGGTTTCGATCAAGTCTCTTCTTTACCTTTCGAACAATTTCTGCTGATGGTGCTGTTTTTGTCCGTCCACTTCCTTGACGTCTGGCTACGCTACCAGTATCACGGTAACGAGAGATGGTGCGAAATACAAAAGATCTTTTCACATTTAAATGCTGGAGTGCTCTAACGAAAGCCACTTGTGGCTTTCCACCCAAATATAAAGAAATCACACTATCACGCTTGAATTCCATCCTGGAAAATTCTCACTAAAATGATTTTGTACGCTTGTAAACAATGTAATTAGCTTTCACTGGCTTATAAATATCAGCAGTCTGAAGTTGGCTGCAGTTTTTTCATCTCACCCTGTAGCTCCTATATAAATTTTCATCCGATTTCTTGTTTTTGATGCACCAAAATCGTTATGTATGTCAAATTTCAATGAAGTTTGGAATATGCGACAGAATTTGGTCTAAAAATAAATGTTGTCAAATTATATTGAAATCGGTTCAGATTTGAATATTATTTAACTAGCTGGCCCGGTCCGCGTTGCCGGCCCGTAGTTTTTGTCTATTATGCATATTTGTCACAGATATGACTGGTCGATTAAACTGGTCGTACTGGTCGATTAAAAGTGTTTTAAAATACCTGTACCCATATTTAAGCCGTGGGCTTCAAAGGTGTGGATGTGCTATACAAATCTATTAAAAAGTATATATCAATCTTATCCCCATGTAAGGGATCAAATTAATTTTTAGTATGGTAAAAATCGTAGCAAAATCTTCCAGTGAAATGAGCAGTAATTTGGAATTTGCTGTATTTTGTACACCTCATAATTGAGCGCTGAATGAATTAAGAATAGCCAAAGTTAATTACTTTTTTAAGCCATTAGCACCTCAGATTGTCCATTAGCGTTCTTATAAGTCCCCCTAACCATGTCGGTCTGTTTGTCCGCCAAAAAGTGGACTTGAGGGGGTACTATTATATGGAAAAAATTCTAAAATTTGTAGATATGTTCATATTTTTGTGTAAGTTTTCACCCCCCAAATACACATTTTTAGCCAAATCCTTTGAAATATGGTAAAATCAGGCGATACTTTTACATGGGCACTACTCCGAGACATCGACCTACATTGAAAACATTCTTCTAGCCCTTATAATCCAATATGACAAATAGAGACCAAATCAAAAATTTAACAGAACAACATAGCATGTCAAACTGAAAAACATTCCGCGTGATTTAAATGAGTAAAAATAGTTTTATCCACCATATTATCATAGATGTATTTCCCAAATCTACGTTTCCAACCAATATTCTCTTGAGAGTTACAAATTCAATAGAATACAAAATTTTCTTTTCTGACCACACATTATATGTGAAAGTGGACTTGAGGATACTCCAAAGTGGGGACTTTACTTAAATAAATTCCTATGTGGCAATTATCTGTATGATGGTTCCCTAACCCCTTAGAGTCAAAGATGCCAAATAAGGGCCAAAATATGAAAAAAGTGGCCAAGACGCCAAAAATAGCTTAAATCATATGATGGTTATATAAATATAAAATCGGGTTGTACCCTTATCCGTGAGTTATGATCGATATCATGACCTGCAATAGTGATTTAAGGTATCTTGAATGTTTGGGAAGAATTCCTGGAAGGATAGAAATCCTTTTCTTACTAAAAGTCCCATTCGCTCTATTATTTTGCACCCTTTAAATTTGGTATTTTACTGATTGTACTTCCAAAGAATTTTGCATTTTGAGCTCTCATTGGACGGATTATTGTCACATGAAAGAAGTAGGTCCACGCTTTGAAATGAGCTCCATTAGGCTTTTTCTGTCATTTTTGGTTGTTTAAATGTGTTCGCAAGTACAAATTAAAAAAAAATGACAAAAGAAGAATAACAAATTGAAAAAAATCTTAAACATGTTCGCTGATTTATTACAGCAAATGTTTAAAGACCCTTACTATTATTTTAAAATTCGATTCCACTGAAAATCTTTTCGATTTTTTCCCGATTTGAGAATTTTTGCAATGAGATCTCTTTTTCGTGATTTTTTTAGCGAATTTGAAAAAGTAATTATCTTTTAATTAATAATTATCTTTCTTTTGGTGTGACCGCGTTAAATTATTTCGATATCATCTATTCCGTTTCGCCACCATATAATTCGGTATTACACTTCCATGTAACCCGCCATCAATTTCAGTTCTCAAGAAATCAAGTCAATTAAATAAATTGGTTTTAATATTCGAATTCAAAAATAAAAAATAAAAAACACTACAAATGTACATTAGAAAAAAAGCCAGTCAAAATAGAAAAAAATCATGCAAAATAAAACATTACTATTGTACATTTCAAAAGTCAAAATGAAAATGTTAACATATCACATTTTTACGCGATTTTTTTGGATATTATCCCTTTCGGAGAGGAGACAACTCCGAATTTGTGTGGATCTTTAAAATCAGTCCAGCGGTTCTTAAGTTATAAGCGTAGTAACTAACACAACTTTCTTTTATATATATAGATTAAGAAATATAAACCTACCACGTTTTTGGTTTAATTGAGGCTACGATTTTTACCGAGCGTATGTAGCTTTATTTATATTGCTGCCTCGAATCCCTCTAATAACAACAGAAATGCAATTCAACTTTGAAAGAATGCAGGTTCCTGGACAAACTCATCGTGTATGCGGACTAAATTTTGCATGTTCCTGTTTTTCTTAAGTACCTGGCACATCACGCTTTGGTTGACCGAACTATTTGTTTGTGTATGCCCCTGAGGGGAAAAAACATTTTATATCATAAGGCTTTAGATAAATACTTTTTTATATTTTTGAATTGAATAAATGAATAATTTATTTAACAACCAAAAAATATTCGTACATAAATTTTGATTTTTTGAAATACACCGACTGAAAAATATACGTAAATAATATTAAATTATATTTCTTTCATTTTTCATATTTCCACGATTTTAAAATTGCAAGGTTGGTTCAAGAACAGAAGCAGGCATTCGTACTTCCTCAGATACTTCAGCTTTAGCAAGCCAACACAGCATGCACATGTGACACTTAAAAGGCCAAGAAGTACCGCAGGCTTTAACAATTTTGGAAATTGTATACAATAATAGCAAAGATGAAGACTGGAGTACAGCTACTAAGAACAGTTATTATCCATTTTGATTGAGCTCAGTATTTTAGGAAATTTTTTGCTAAGAGGTACGCGACTACGTCATGCGAAACCGTGATGAAGCACAGAATTCGTTCGAAGATTTGGTGGCCTTTGGTCGATAGAGATATAGAGAAATACGTGAAAAGCTGTCATGAATGTATGTTGGTATCTCGGCCAATACCGCCGGACTTTTTGCAGTACTTATAATATCGACTTGATGACATTGCCGCCTTATTAGCCCCAGCTAATAGAGAGGTCGAAAACTGGAACCGCTCTCTTTTAAAACGTCTTCGGATTGCTCATTCGCAGGGTTTGGACTGTAGAGCAAGCCAACACAGCATGCACATGTGACACTTAAAAGCCCAAGAAATCTAAACTTCACGCAAAACTATTATTCCATATTCAAAGAACTCCAATTAGAGAAAAAACATTTTCTCAATCATATTATGGAAAGTATCTTTAAATCTTTCAACAACATATATTACACATAAAACCGCCACATGTAGTGCGTTCATCTGTTCATCTTTTCGACCTTCCGTTATGGTGTGATGCCAAAGTGCTGCCTTCATCATCTGAACCGCTCGAAAGGCATAAAATAACTGAATTTTGCAATTGTCCAATATAGAACCCAACATCATAAAAACTTAATATTTCAACTCGCGCACCACCCTACATACACTCAATAAATATGTGCCTGGTTGGGGGGTGGGGGGGATTTAACAAAGACAAAACTCCAAACTCAGAGTAACAAAGAAATCATGTTGCCTGTGATATGTTCTCTCTTTTACCAAGAGTATAGAATTTTGAAATTGCCTTCATGGAGTAGGGTTAACGCTCTCAAAATATTGTGTGGAATTCAAACTGCGGATTGTAAGCACAGAGCAGCCAAGTCTGTATTTATTGGATTGCATTTGTTGTAAAAGGAAAATTTGGCACGAGCTGTGCCGGCATATCAACACGTTGTCGGTTTTTTTTTTTTTGGTTAATTTAAGGAATTGATCAACCGGCAAATTTAAACACTAGTCAACGAGTTTCATAAGTTTTAATTTTGAAACGAACATAACATTTACTCCGTGTTCGTACTTTTATAGTTGTAAAGGTCTAAATGCTGAAAAAAAAAATAGTTGACACAATTCTGCAGCGGAAATGTATCAATACTGAGCTTAAGTAGACTAGTCCACAATGTTTTGTTTGTAGGTTTTTTGAAGAATAAAAAAAAATGCAGACGAATTAAAAAATAACAATATTATGGGCTAGAATTCAAATACCGTATTAAATTTACTGTTTTGCAGCTTCCAAGTTTAAATAAGATAGGGTAAGTGTTCCAGTAGTCGGCACTTTTAGTATTTTCGCGTTTTTAATCGCTCACCATTCTGAGTGGAACATTTCAATTATTACAAAGTTAATTTATTCAGATTCGAAATATTGTATAGTTTTTGCAATAATAAAAAAAAGTTTTAATAACTTGTTATTAAATTTCATAAATTTGTAGTTTTATTAAAACAATGCTTTTTTGCCAGTAGTTGGCACCACTTGCCAATTGTCGGCATGGCATGTTCCAACAGTCGGCATACCATTTTTTTTTTTTGTAAGAATAATTAATAATAATAATAAATTAATTCATTAAAATATAATATTTTTATTTAGTTAAACTGATTCGACGTCTTGATTGTACTTTTCTTAAGAATATGGATTATTGAGGACCTTCACAGACAAATATTTGATTTTTATTAGAATAAATCATCTTTTCTTAGCGAAACTGTACACAAAGATAGCTGACAATATATTTGAAGTAAACAAAATACATTTAGTTATAATAGTTTCATTTAATTGGGCTTCAAAATAAAAACTGCCGACTACTGGGACATGCCGAACTTAGGCACACTTACCCTATATAGTTTGAAGAAAATCGCAGAATTGCTTCGCAAGTTATAAGGGTTACAATTATTCATAATGTTGACTCCTGGTGGGGAAAGTATCAGATGGATTGGTTCTATAAATTCCACATTCACAATACATATCTGATAGAGAGACATATTTTGATATACTAAGTTTCAAAAGAAACATTGACTTGTTATGAGATATATAAATATTCAAAATGATGATACTTTGTGGGGGAGGTGACAAAAGGGAATAGTACCCGAAGAAGTAGGCCCATATCTGCTCATATATGTTGCCATATTACTGATTGTATAAAAAATCGCAAGAAAATGGAAATATAATTTGTCTGAATTACACAGATGACTGAATGTACCGAGTTGCGTATGATGAATACTATATAGGCAATAATATTTAATTAAATACATTCATCATACGCTGGACAGTACGTTACATGCATTTCTTAGAATTGAGAAAAAATATGGTAAGATAGTAAAAGTTGTATTAAATAGATTTCTAACTGCTCCTGAGTGTATTCACAAATTATAGGGGAAATTCCAAACAAAATATTATTCTTTTAGCATACCTGGTACCTCCCCCATAGGGTTCAAGATTTTGATAAACAAAACACTCAAGGAAAGTGAAAGGAGTATTCAACTCTCTTTAAATTTCACACATGCAAACAATTTTGCTAACACAAGATCTGTTGTGAAAATGATATATATCTGCTAACTCCTTCTGGTACCCACAAAGGGTCATAATTTTCAATACTTTTATCTGTCATAACTTGCGAAACAAGTCAGCGATTCTTTATAACTTGCTATATCAAAACATTTTTCTCAACCATAAACCTGGGAACAATATGGAATTTATGATTTCGCATAAAATAGATTATTGGGTAAGTGTGCCTAAGTTCGGCATGTCCCATTAGTCGGCAGTTTTGAAATTTAAACATAAATAACTAAGAATAGAATTGACCAAATAATAAAATAATTGCAAAAAAATTCAGCAGCTCTGCTCTCTTTCTGTAAAAAAAAAGAACAATGAGCTCCGATCATTTATTACGAGAGAATAATGGGTTTCGTCAGTGAGTTTCTTCCAACGCGTGCGATAGTGCTTGTTTGTAAAGAAAAAAATAGTGGTGGCGTCAACTTAATAATCGATTTAAGTAAACTAAATTTTGGAATCAGAAATATTTTATAATAGTAAATAACAGTCTAAAGATCATTTTATAACTAAAAAATATTCAAATCAAGCATTTTTCTGTATTATTATTTAATGCCGACATTAGGAAAAAGAGAAAAAGAGATTTGCCAGTAGAAAAATATCATTTTTGACCAATTTCACCAAAACTTGAAGAAAGTATTAAAAATAATGAAAAAAACTACTCAAATAAAAAAATGGTTTTTAGTCGGCAGTTGCTCTTGTTTGTGCTTTTTGATCAACTTTTTTAAATAAAGTAGGTTTTTTAAATCAGCTATTTGGCGTTTTAGAAAGCCGTGGCATTTTTGAAAAAAGAAAATTTTGGCTATTTAAAGGAAAAAGATTAATTCACAAATTCCAAATATAAAATAGGTACTTTTCTCTTTTTTATTTAATTTCATTTTTATTTTAATTGAAAATCCATACGTTACTGAATGTAATGATAATTAAATAAAACACTATTTAAAAACGAAATTAATTTCAAATTCCGGATTAAACTGTGACTTATTAATATAGCATTGTTTTGTACTATTTGAAATAAAAAACAAAAAAAAAAAATGTATATATGGTATATGCATATATGTATATATGGACATGCCGAGCATTGGAAAATGGTGCCGACTACTGGCAAAAAACTACTATTTTAGTAAAATTGCAAATTTTGCCAATATAATAAAAACAAATTCAATTTTTGTTTATTATTTCGAAAACTAAACAAAATTTGGAATCTGAACAACTTTACTTTTATGCAATTGAAATTGAAATTGAAATTGAAAATCGAAAATCCTAAAAGTGCCGACTACTGGTACACTTGCCCTTGATGTTCGAATTCTTTAAATTTTGCGATACTAATATTTTTATCTGTATTAGATGAAATATGAAAATGGAAAACTTCGGTCGACTATATATTTTACCTAACGCACATTTTAACAGTTTCTGAAAATTGTAATAAAAGTGGCTTGTCCTGGCTTGCTTGACAATTATGGTAATATTGTTATTTACAATTTGTAAAACTTGTCCTACACTGTATTCATTTTTATATTGTTTTACTCACAAACGTTACAAATTCACTACTAGACTACTTGAACCATTAAGGTTGTCAGAATTCTCTCGGGAATTTATTTTTCATTTAGCGGTTTTATATAGCGCTAAAAATGATTTCCATTACAACTATTTGACAACTATTTGTGGATTTCGGGTAATTACTTTCATTAATTGTTTATACTCTAGACTGTATTCTATTCTCTATCCCGACTTGCATGTTTACTTACTCAAATTTGAAGGTAATTTATTTTAAAGAACAACCTTTGCATTTATCCTTCCAGTGGAAATACCTTCCGGCCTTTCTTTGTAAATAAAGCACTCATAGAAACGCAAATAACCACATTCTGATAGAACTCCTTACATTCCTTCGGATCATTTATCTTTATATACTTTCAAATATAGCAGTGTGCAGTTGAAAGAAAAGCCAACATAAGATATGCAAACCAAACGATGACGAAGAAAATGGCTAACAAATTACACAAATGGTAATGGATACTACCCAGTGGTAGTTCCAGCAGCCATAACGTCACCAGCAGCAGCTGATGCATCCAAACTAAATATGAATGAAAGAAATTTTTATTCATAAGTTGTTGGGACGGTAAAAAATGTTATTCACTCACACTTCAACCTCAAATACAAAACACCAAAGAGCAGGGAGATAGAAAACTGAAAGCCACAATAACAAGAAACTCACTACGGCGATGTTCCTCAATGCACATACACACCCTCACACACACATTCATACGCATGCATGCATGATTTTTATACCCTTCACCAAAAAAGGTATGGAGGGTATATTAAGTTCGTCATTCCGTTTGTAACTCATCAAAATAATCATTTTAGACCCAACAAAGTATATATATTCTTGATCAGCGTAAAATTCTAAGACGATTTAGCCCTTTCCGTCCGTCGGCCCCCATATAACGGTACCCCCGATATTCGGTATTTGATGATTTTAGATATATATTTCAATGGTATTCTCTGAAAATCCACACAAGGGTTTTTTGTGAGCACTTTAACCCCTGAAAGGTATTTGTCTATATAGGTCCACAATATCGTATATCCCCCATATAACGGTACGCCCGATATTCGGGGTTTTGATGATTTTAGCCACACTTCCCAATGGAATTATCTGAAAATCCACACAAGGAGTTCCTTGTGAGTACTTTACCCCCAGACATAGATTTGTCTATATAGGTCCACAATAGCGTATATCCCCCATATATCGGCACCTTCCGATATTAGGTATTTTAAGATTTTAACAGAATTTTCAATGGATTTTATTTTTTTGAATATTTTCTAATTCGTTCCAAATGGTGGAAGGTATTCAAAGTTCGGCCCGGCCGATCTTACTGCTTTTTTCTTGTTTTTTTTTTTTTTTCAAATCATATAGGGTAAGTTTACCAGAAGTCGGCATTTTTAGGATTTTCGCGTTTTTAATCGCTCACCATTCTGAGTGGAACTTTTCAATTATTACAAAAGTTAATTTATTCAGATTCGAAATTTTGTATAGTTTTTGCAATTATAAATAAGTTTTAATAACTTTTTACTAAGTTTCATAAATTTGTAGTTTTATTAAAACAATGCTTTTTTGCCAGTAGTCGGCACAACTTCCTAATTTTCGGTATGGCATGTTCCAACAGTCGGTATACCATTTTTTTTGTAAAAATAATTAATAATAATAAATTAATTCATTAAAATATAATATTTTTGTTTAGTTAAACTGATTCGACGTCTTTATTGTACTTTTCTTATGAATATGAATTGTTGAGGACCTTCACAGACAAAAATTTAATTTTTATTAGAATAAAACATCTTTTCTTAGCGAAATTGTACACAAAGATAGCTGACAATATATTTGAAGTAAACAAAATATATTTAGTTATAATAGTTTCATTTATTTGGGCTTAAAGATAAAAAGTGCCGACTACTAGGACATGCCGAACTTTCTTTACTCCACCACAGTTTAGTGACTATCATTGACTTTATATGATTTATTACACAGTGTATGTTACATCATCTTGTTAGCGGTAGCAGCAACAGTTACAGCAGCTACAAAATAAATGTTTGCGATACAACAAACAAAGCATTGAACAATCTCCAGAGGACAACAGTGATGCTGGTGCCATATATATAAAAAATGCTATGCTGCTCAGCCCTTTGATATCATATGCCATGATCTTCTGTTGTCTGACATAATGGCTACCGTTTTAGGCAGTTATAGAATTCTATGTGGAATCTGTTTCCATGTTATTCAATATAAATGTTATGTAAACATTTGTCTGCATTTTGCAACTTCTTCAAATAACACACAGTGTGACGTAGGTCATAAAAACCTGTCGAACTCAACCTTGCGACAAAAATTCCGCACATATTTTTGAGCAAGCTTTGTTTTATTCCTATGTGATTTTACTGGAATGCGTTAGTAGGAGGGGGGGGGGGGGGGTGAATTAGCTTAACAATTAGCTTATATATTCTGCAAAATGTGGTAACTTTTACTTGAAATCAATTCGAGCCGGTGAGACTGATTATACTCTACAACACTATGTGTTGGGGGTACTAAAAGTTTGATTAGGCAAAAAAATATAAAATACCTCGAAATATTGGTCCCCCGACAAGGGCAGCTATATATGGATCTTCCTATCTCGTCGAGCTGAGTCGATCTAGCTATGTATGTCGGTCCGTCTGTCCATGTTAATTTGTAATTACGCTACAAATCGCAATTATGGCCAGATACTCACGAAATTGAAAATGGAGATGGGGTTAGGGTCGGAACAGAAGCCTATTCTTTTTGGAGATGATTTTGAAAATATATAGGGGCTGAAATGGACCAAAAAACATAAAGAAATCCTGATTTTGCTGTTGCTCTGTAAGCCAAAATTATGAACCAATTGATTGCAAATTTGCGTGGAGTTAGATTTCAAGGCTGGGCAGAAGCCCACCAATTGAGACGGTTATCGGACAATAATTAGCGGGTAAATTAAAGCATATATTTTATATTAAAAAATACAAAAATTTTTACTAAACCGTGAATATTTTTAATCTCGGCCAAACCACAAATATATTAAAGGTCACTTCTGACCATTACAGTTATGCTGATAGCCAAGGTATCGGATATATAGCAAAATAGGTACAATATACATGTAGATATTCTTCTTATAAGTTAAGAAACGCTGGACTCATTTTCCAAATCATCTCTCATCTCATCAATTTGGAATGGTCTCTTGCTAGAAAGGGATAAAATCTAAGAAAATCACGTAAAAATTTGACAAAATGTTGTTTTTTTTTTTTTTTTGATTTTTTGTCAAATTTTTATCGCGCGATTTTTTTATTTTGGCTAAAAAATTAGATTTCTAAATTTTCTAAAGGTTTTCTACACTCAGCAGCACTGCGTGTTAAGGTCAAAATTGAAGCCTATTGTTTTTGAAGACCTACATTTAGGGGACCCAAAAAAATAAAGAGTCCTTCTCTAGGTCACAATTGAAAACTAATCGACACGGAATTGTGCATGAGCAGAGTGTTAAGGACAGGGAAGAAGTCTAACATCCTGAATAACCATTGGATTATGTAAAGCTGTGGGAAATGCCACTGGTCAAAAAGCTAAGGGTAACATCTGTCTATTGTTGTTTGTGTTTACCGTATTTAAATCGGGTAGAAAATTTACGTGAGCCATACTTCAAGCACAACTATTTTGAAATAATGTATGAAGAACTGAGGTATTCCAGTTTATGATCGTTTATGATCGCTATCCAATTTATTTTAAAATTGACCGATGTAATTCTACGAAATATGTGAGACTCAATGCAAACTATAATGTCTATTTTAATTTAATGGATTAATTCAATGATAAATATATATTTGGATAAAGTTCCAACAGTTCCTTTTATTTTCACATAAGTGAGCACTTAACGTACTTGCAACTAACTTGCAGTTTTTTTTTAAGAAAACATTGAAATTAAAATTATTTTTAACAAGTAAGCAAAGGCTACAGTCGAGCGGGGCCGACCGTTGAATACCCTACAACACTATAATAAACGATAGAGTTTATATAGGCCAGATACTCGAACGAATTCCACAAGATATTGTGACAAATTCCATTCAATGCGCGTGAAGATCGGGCGATAATTACGACTTGCTGACAATTTTGCACTTTTTGGTCCATTTCAACCCCTAAATACATGGCGATCATCTCCAAAGAGAGTAGGCTTCTATTCTGACCCTCATCTTATCTCCATGCAAAATTTCATAAGGCTCGGGCCATAAATGCGATCTGTATTTGATATCCTGATATCCTAACTACTTAGTTTTGTTAGCTGTAGAAATATTACCAAATGTTTAATCTATATATATAAAAGAAAGTTGTGTTAGTTACTACGCTTATAACTTAAGAACCGCTGGACTGATTTTAAAGATCCACACAAATTCGGAGTTGTCTCCTCTCCGAAAGGGATAATATCCAAAAAAATCGCGTAAAAATGTGATATGTTAACATTTTCATTTTGACTTTTGAAATGTACAATAGTAATGTTTTATTTTGCATGATTTTTTTCTATTTTGACTGGCTTTTTTCTAATGTACATTTGTAGTGTTTTTTATTTTTTATTTTTGAATTCGAATATTAAAACCAATTTATTTAATTGACTTGATTTCTTGAGAACTGAAATTGATGGCGGGTTACATGGAAGTGTAATACCGAATTATATGGTGGCGAAACGGAATAGATGATATCGAAATAATTTAACGCGGTCACACCAAAAGAAAGATAATTATTAATTAAAAGATAATTACTTTTTCAAATTCGCTAAAAAATCACGAAAAAGAGATCTCATTGCAAAAATTCTCAAATCGGGAAAAATCGAAAAGATTTTCAGTGGAATCGAATTTTAAAATAATAGTAAGGGTCTTTAAACATTTGCTGTAATAAATCAGCGAACATGTTTAAGATTTTTTCAATTTGTTATTCTTCTTTTGTCATTTTTTTTTAATTTGTACTTGCGAACACATTTAAACAACCAAAAATGACAGAAAAAGCCTAATGGAGCTCATTTCAAAGCGTGGACCTACTTCTTTCATGTGACAATAATCCGTCCAATGAGAGCTCAAAATGCAAAATTCTTTGGAAGTACAATCAGTAAAATACCAAATTTAAAGGGTGCAAAATAATAGAGCGAATGGGACTTTTAGTAAGAAAAGGATTTCTATCCTTCCAGGAATTCTTCCCAAACATTCAAGATACCTTAAATCACTATTGCAGGTCATGATATCTATCATAACTCACGGATAAGGGTACAACCCGATTTTATATTTATATAACCATCATATGATTTAAGCTATTTTTGGCGTCTTGGCCACTTTTTTCATATTTTGGCCCTTATTTGGCATCTTTGACTCTAAGGGGTTAGGGAACCATCATACAGATAATTGCCACATAGGAATTTATTTAAGTAAAGTCCCCACTTTGGAGTATCCTCAAGTCCACTATCACATATAATGTGTGGTCAGAAAAGAAAATTTTGTATTCTATTGAATTTGAAACTCTCAAGAGAATATTGGTTGGAAACGTAGATTTGGGAAATACATCTACATGATAATATGGTGGATAAAACTATTTTTACTTATTTAAATCACGCGGAATGTTTTTCAGTTTGACATGCTATGTTGTTCTGTTAAATTTTTGATTTGGTCTCTATTTGTCATATTGGATTATAAGGGCTAGAAGAATGTTTTCAATGTAGGTCGATGTCTCGGAGTAGTGCCCATGTAAAAGTATCGCCTGATTTTACCATATTTCAAAGGATTTGGCTAAAAATGTGTATTTGGGGGGTGAAAACTTACACAAAAATATGAACATATCTACAAATTTTAGAATTTTTTCCATATAATAGTACCCCCTCAAGTCCACTTTTTGGCGGACAAACAGACCGACATGGTTAGGGGGACTTATAAGAACGCTAATGGACAATCTGAGGTGCTAATGGCTTAAAAAAGTAATTAACTTTGGCTATTCTTAATTCATTCAGCGCTCAATTATGAGGTGTACAAAATACAGCAAATTCCAAATTACTGCTCATTTCACTGGAAGATTTTGCTACGATTTTTACCATACTAAAAATTAATTTGATCCCTTACATGGGGATAAGATTGATATATACTTTTTAATAGATTTGTATAGCACATCCACACCTTTGAAGCCCACGGCTTAAATATGGGTACAGGTATTTTAAAACACTTTTAATCGACCAGTACGACCAGTTTAATCGACCAGTCATATCTGTGACAAATATGCATAATAGACAAAAACTACGGGCCGGCAACGCGGACCGGGCCAGCTAGTTCAAAATAAAAATATGCCAAAAATATGACAAAATTGAAAAAATATGAGAAAATTTTAGAAAATCAATATTTTCATCTTTAAAGAGATATTTTTATGCGATTTTTTTAGACGTTTTTTCTTTCCTGCCAAGAGGCCATTCTGAATTAATGAGAACTGTCGAAATCAGTTCAGCCGTTCTCGACATATAAGAGATTTTTCAAGCATATCTTCTTTGATAAACATATATATCGCACATATTTTGCTATATATTCGTTTTGTTGGATGTTAACATCAATGTAAAGATCAGAAGTAATCTTATCATGGCCTTGTGATTTCGCCGGGATTTAAAATATTCGCGGTTTAATGAAAAATTTTGAATTTTTTCAACACAAAAGATATGGTCTATTTTACCCCCTAAATATTATCCGATGACCACCCAAATTGGTAGGCTTCTTCCCAGCCCTAAACTCTAGATACATGCGAAATTCCGCGTCGATGGTATATAATTGTGACCTGTATAGCTACTGCAAAATCCGACATTTTTTCAGTATTTGGTCCATTTCAACCCCTAAACATTTGGCGATCATCTCCAAAAGAAATAGGCTTCTATTCTGACCATAACCCCACCTTCGTGCAAAATTTCGTAAGGATCGGGCCATAATTGCGACCTGTAGCGTGATTGCAAATTAACATGGACAGACGGACAGACGGACGGACGGACATACATAGCTAGATCGACTCAGCTCGGCGAGCTAGGAAGATCCATATATACTTTCCTATATGGGAAACCAATATTTCGAGGTGTTACATAAATTCTGGCCCAATCAAACTTATAATACCCCCAACACATAGTGTTGTAGGGTATAAAAACTGATTAAAAAATAAAATAATTTCAGTAACAAAAGTCCACAAGATTTTATTTTCTGGAATTTTTTCCATTTGATTTAAAGATCTCAACACACTATGTATTCCTTGTCACATTTGCACTGCATCAATTTGTAAGGGGACGTAATTAAGACGATTCACAGTTCAAAACTTTGTCGTAAATTGTAAATGTATGTATACAGGGTGAGATGAAAAAACTGCAACCAACTTCAGACTGCTGCCATTTCTACGCCACTCGTCCGACAGCTGTTAAAATTATTCCATTGACAGCTCATTATATTGTTTACAAGCGTACAAAAGCATTTTGATGAGAATTTTCGAGAAAAAAAAGTTATTCGTGATGGA
The DNA here is from genome assembly GCF_030504385.1 of Musca domestica. Lineage (NCBI taxonomy): Eukaryota > Metazoa > Arthropoda > Insecta > Diptera > Muscidae > Musca > Musca domestica. Next base: position 8,550,431 of record NW_026712230.1, on the reverse strand, counting down.
ATTCAAGAAAATGTGCACCTTTGGTTGTCCACAAGAACTGAAGCGCCGGCCATGGTGATGGTGTAGGACGCCATAACAGCCCCGCTCATATGAAGCGACCGTAGCATCAGAATAAATGCCAAATATTATCGCGAAAATATTCTGAAATGTGTATTAAAGCCTTGGTCACTCAAACATTTTGTCCTCAGACCTTAGACAATCCAACAGGACTCAGCACCATCGCACTCAGCACGACCCACCCAAGAATGGTTACAAAATGAGGTTCCTCGCTTCATTTCTGGAGCGCAATGGCCACCAAAATATCCCCATACCAATCCGTTGGATTATTGCGTCTGGAGCATTTTGGAGAGCAAGGTTGGTACTAAAAAATACCAAAGTGTCGATCACCTCATGCAAGAGCTTCGCCGGGAATGGGCCAATATACCGCAGAGCAACATTCGGGCAGCTTGTGACCGTTTGAAGGCCATAATTCGTGCCAAAGTTGACCAATTCGAACAAATCTAAACTTTTACTAAAATTTGATGCTATTTCCGAAATTTTTTGTTTTCATTCAATAATATTAAAAAACAAGTAAAAAAGCAGTAAGTTCGGCCGGGCCGAACTTTGAATACCTTCCACCATTTGGAACGAATTAGAAAATATTCAAAAAAATAAAATCCATTGAAAATTCTGTTAAAATCTTTAAAATACCTAATATCGGGAGGTGCCGATATATGGGGGGATATACGCTATTGTGGACCTATATAGACAAATCTATTTCTGGGGGTAAAGTACTCACAAGGAACTCCTTGTGTGGATTTTCAGACAATTCCGTTGAAAGATGTGGGTAAAATCATCAAAATACCGAATATCGGGGGGTACAGGGGGATATACGATATCGTGGACCTGTATAGGCAATTCTCTCTCAGGTGGTAAAGGATTTTCAGACAATTCCGTTGAAAAATGTGGCTAAAATCATCAAAATGCCGAATATCGGGGGTACCGTTATATGGGGGATATACGATATCGTGGACCGATATACCTCATCTTCGAACTTGACCTGCCTGCAGACAAAGGAGATCTGTGCAAAATTTTAGCTTCCTATCTTAATTCGTTTAGACTGTAGCGTGATTACAACAGACGGACAGACGGACGGAAAGGGCTAAATCGTCTTAGAATTTTACGCTGATCAAGAATATATATACTTTGTTGGGTCTAAAATGATTATTTCGATGAGTTACAACCGGAATGACGAACTTAATATACCCTCCTTACCTTTTTTGGTGGAGGGTATAAAAATGAAAAAATTATGGCGTTAGACCTTGTTGTTTTTGTTGTTTTTTTTTTTATCTCACCGTGTATGTCCTGTAAACACTCCTGCAAAATGTTGCACATTGCTAATTAAGAAGCCATTAAAATGTCATTTTTTTGAAAGGCCGGGCCGCACTTTGAATACCCTCCACCATTGGGAACGAATTTGGCAATTCTCAAAACAATAAAATCCGTTAAAATCATAAAATACCGAATGTAGCTGTTATATTATGGTCTGTACGACGACATGGATCTGCATGGGTAACATTTGTCATAAGCCATTACAATGTTCAAATGCGAAACTTAAAAAAAAAACGGTAATATTGTAACTAAAATCATCAAAATACCGAGTATAGGGAGGAACGTTATATGGGGTCTCTACGAAGACGTGGACCTGTACAGACAATTTTCTGTCTTAGGCTGTATTATTCATTACGAACTTCAAATGCTGAATTTGAAACAATTCCGGTGAATAATGTCGCAAAAATCATCAAAATACCGAATATCGGGAGGTACCGTTACATGGGGGCTATACCAAAACGTGGACCTACATGGCCCATTTTCAATACCAAAAGTCCTGCAGACATAACATATATTTGAGTAAAATTTTATCAATCTTCTTAAATTCTCTAGGAAGCTAGGGTGATTTCCACAGACGGACAGACGGACATTGCTAAATCGACATAGAAGGTTATGCTGATCAAGAATATATATACATTGTCTAAAATGTATAATTCGAGGTGTTACAAACGGAATACCCTCCATACTATGGTGGAGGGTGTAAAAATAAAATGATTGAAAATTAATTCCAGCGTATCGACCGAAGCCCACAAATTTTCATTTTTTGTAATTGATCCCATTTCATTAGAATCCAACACACTTCTATTGGAGACCCACACTACAACTAAACTTACTGCAATAGTCGGGAAAGGCACATTGAAAACTCACCTGCAAAGGTTTTCTCCCGTATTCCTATATTCACGCACAACTATCACTACAAGTGAGTAGATAAATGAACATTCCACTTCTTAAAATCTCTTTCATTAGAATTTTTAAATACCTTTGACTTCAATGTCACGAAAAGAACATTTTGATATGTTCTTAGGTATTCTCTTGAATGGAAAATTATATATTTCTATACAAATTTCAAAATAATATGCCCCTAAGGAATGACAATGACACGAATGGGCTATTGAAGGAAAATGGTATCAGGGAAGATATAATAGACATAGTTTCAATGTCATGTGGCTATAGTTCAATACTAGCATTCTTAAAATTTGATTATAAATACCCGCCCTTGCTCTAGCCACAAAGTGATTTTGAATTTCAGCAAAAGGTGGTTACATATAAATTATTAAAATACAATAACCCATTTTTTAATACAAACATAAAACTCTGTATAGTCAAGAGCTCACATTCAAAGATTGACACTCTCACTAACAAATCCGCATGTACCGTATGTATGAATAAGCAATTAAAAATATAATAACAGTCACAACTGTAAGTGACAGCTCGTTTAAGGCCAAATAAAGAATGCCACCGAAAATAAGTTTTTCACTGTTCGCCACACACTCATTCGTTCAATCACTCAACTACTCCAACAACAAACGTCATGAAATGAAATGGAAATTGCTATCTAATTTATTGAACATTTTAGCGAATAAATAATGAGTAAGGCTGTGGAAAATTATACGTCGGCACACGAAAAACAAATTAAAAACTCGAATGTCAGGACACAAGTCGGACATAAAATTAAGAAATACCAACATAATACAAAAAACAGCACTGTCCGAACACTGTAAAATACACATTGACGATGTTAAAATACTGCAAACGGAGAATAATTACAACAAGAGACTAACACTAGAGATGCTCCACATAAACAGTCTCCCAACAACAACAAGAATAAACAGCAAAACAGACACTGACAACACAGCCTACTGCTACAGGCATCTCACACGGGGTAGAGATCGTGCAATAAATAAATACTAATCAGTGCAATAATGTAACTTGACGGAGTAGAAACACTACGCTAGCTTTAAGTTAATTACAAAAATTCAATTTAGTATTTATACACATGTAAGCGATCTTTGTTCTGTGTTAATATACCTGTTAGTATTAGAAAGAACTGTGATATAGTTAATAAGTCGTACTTTGTTTATTATTATATATTATTTTTTATTGTAGGACTATTTCCCTGAAGATGAAATTCATTGAATTTCGAAATATTGGAAGATTAAAATAAATATAACAACAAAGACCACAAGCTCGAAAAACACTTGTTTCATTAAAAACAAATTTCTTTTTAGGCAATGCCATTATTGCGTGATTTCAGGCTGTAAATATTATGGAATTTAGTGGAAGTTTTCCTTCTTCCGTTTTACACGTTAGACTATTTTAGGTAAATAGATAACCGATAGATAAGAATAATAATAATAATAATAATAATACTAATAATAATAATAACAATAATAATCATAATAATAATAATAATAATAATAATAATAATAATAATAATAATAATAATAATAATAATAATAATAATAATAATAATAATAATAATAATAATAATAATAATAATAATAATAATAATAATAATAATAATAATAATAATAATAATAATAATAATAATAATAATAATAATAATAATAATCTATATATATAAAAATCATTTGTTGTTTGTTGGTAACGGAATCAGTTGAAAACGGCTGGACCGATTTGCATAATTTTTTTGTACGAACCTTCGTCATACCCCGAGTTAGGTTTTTAAAGAAAAAAATATTGACCACGCCTACTTTTACGCCCACTATATTGATTTATCTAAAATCTTTATATTTGCCAGATAATGAAGATATCGGTTTGAAAATTATTACACGAGATACTGTTGAATTTCCCTCCAAACTCAGGAATTTATTTGGGCGCTAGGAAGCTGACCACGCATACTTCTAATCTATATATATAAATGAAAGTTGTGTTAGTTACTACGCTTATAACTTAAGAACCGCTGAACTGATTTTAATGATTCATACAAATTCGGAATTGTCTCCTATCCGAAAAGGATAATATACAAAAAAAATCACGTAAAAATGTGATATATTAACATTTTCATTTTGACTTTTGAAATGTACAATAGTAATGTTTTATTTTGCATGATTTTTTTCCATTTTGACTTACTTTTTTCTAATGTACATTTGTAGTGTTTTTATATTTTATTTTGAATTCGAATATTAATATTAATTTATTTAATTGACTTGATTTCTTGGGAACTGAAATTGATGACGGGTTACATGGAAGTATAGTACCGAATTATGTGGTGGCGAAACGGAATAGATGATACCGAAATAATTTAACGCGGTCACACCAAAGTTAAAAGATAATTACTTTTTCAAAATCGCTAGAAAAAATCATGAAAAAGAATTCTCAAAAATTCTCAAGTCGGGAAAAGATCGAAAAAAATTATAATGGAATCGAATTACAAAATAATAGTACATTCTATTGACAAACTTTGTAAGGATCTTTAAAATGAAATAAGTGTTAAATAGGATGTTAACTGACATCTACCCTTCAACTCGAGGGCCTACATCGTGGTTCAGCTGGAAAATGCGCAGACATTTAAACAAACAAAAATGACCGAAAAAGACTAATGGGGCTCATTTCAAAGCATGGACCTTCTTCTTTCATGTGACAATAATCCGTCCAATGAGAGCTCAAAATACAAAATTCTTTGAGAGTACAATCAGTAAAATACCAAATTTAAAGTGTGCAAAATAGTAGAGCGAATGGGACTTTTAGTATGAAAAGGATTTATATCCTTCCAGAAATTCTTTCAAAACATTCAAGATAACTTAAATCGCTTTTGCAGGTCTTGATATCGATCATAACTCACGGATAAGGGTACAACCCGATTTCATATTATATAACCATCTATGATTTAAGCTATTTTTGGGGTCTTGGCCACTTTTTCATTTTTTTGGCCCTTATTTGAAATTTTCAAAGTTGGTCTTGACCACCTTCATCAATTGATTTGGCTAAAAATTTTTATTTATACTACCCTGTGGTAGGTCACCATCATACAGATAATTATCACACAGGAAAGTTTGGAGTATCCCCAAGTCCACTTTCACATCTAATGTGTGGTCAGAAAAGAAAATTTTGTATTCTATTGAATTTTTAACCCCCAAGAGAATATTGGTTGGGTATAACCCTCATATGAATGTATCCCTGATTCCAGTTATGACTGTGGCAACGTTTTTCAACTGATTTGGCTATTATTTGGCATCTTGGCTTTTCTGTTTCGAGGGTCTTGACCACATTTTCCAATCGATTTTGCTGTATTTAGGCTACTTTGTGAGTAGAGAACCATTGTACAGAAAAATGTCAACATACGTAAATATTTTGGTACAGTCCCCAGGGCCGCCGATCTATTGTGATTTTTACCGATTGGCGGACGACAACACGGGAATTGTTTAATCGACATTGAATTTTACTATGAACAAGAACATAGACTTTTTGGGGACGCTAATGCGCAATTTGAGGTGCTATGGTAATGGGTGTAAAAGCGTTATTAACTTTGACTATTCAGAAATTATTTTGCCCTCCTTCCATAGGTATTTATTTCTTTTTAGTCGGATCAATATTTATATTAAAATTTGTTCACCTTTAAAATTTGCATTACAGACTAGAACTTCGGGCCGGCAACGCGGACCGGGCCAGCTAGTAATTTTTAAAAATTTTCAGTGCAGTAATCTATTAATTTTTAATGAACATTTGTATCAATTTTCAAAGAATATTTTTCATAAACACTCAAAATATTTATCAATTACTATCTGAGCTAGGTCCGTGAATTTTTAAAAAATAATTCGGGTGTTTTTTTTTTTAAAGAATATTTTTGAAAAACTCTTGGAGCTGTAATTGTGGATTTTTCAAGTATTCTTGAATTTTCTATTTTTTTTTTTTATTTAAAAAAAAAGTAAATACTACCAGATTTCAAGAAAATTCTCGTTGATATTTGAAGATTATTTTCCCAAGACTGTCAGAGCTAAGTTCGTGTATTTTTAAAAGTTTTTTCAAAGGCTATTACAGCTATATTCCTGGATTTTTTTAAGAAAAATTCGGTTGGATTTTTAAAGAATATTTTTAATGGCTCTCAGAGCTGTAATCTTGGGCTTTTGAAAGATTATTTTTCAAAGTCAATCAGAGCTAAATTCGTGGATTTTTAAAGACTAATTTTAATCAATATTTTTAAACACACTCTGAGCTACAATGGCGGATTTTTTGAAGAATATTTTCGTGAAATCTTAAAAGATTATTTTTTGAAAGACTCCTGGAGCTATGATGGAGAATTTTTTGAAGGATATTTTCAAATCGCGAATAAAAAACAGAGCTTAATTAATATATTTCTACGCCTGACATGGCTAAATTCGGCTATTCTTTTAAAAATATATTAAGACTCTCCGGGCTTAAATTTTGAATATTGTAAAAAAAAAATATTTAAAAACTTTCAGAGCTATAATGGTGGATTTTTAAAGAAATGTTTACAAAGTCTCTCAGGTATTTCGAGAAATTTTTTGGGTAGCATTTTCGTGGATTATTAGAAAAATATTTAGGTGGACTTTTTTTGGGAATATTTTTGAAAGACTCGTGGTGCTGTAATTTTTGAAATGTTGGATATATTTTTCAAAGAATATTGTCATATTTTTTAAAAAATATTTTTGTTTTTTGATTTTAATCGTGGATTTTTCAAAGAATATTTTTTTGAAGACTATCAGAGCTATAATATAGATTTTTTAAAGATTAGTTTTTCAAGGTGCCTTAAGGCCATATTTCGTACTTTTAGTAAGAAATATTATTTCGAAGCCACCTAATGATAAAAAAAAAATATTTTTCTAAAACTTCAACCTTAATTTTTCAATTGGATAGGTCAAAATGTGCTTCATAAAAATTGAGAGGGGAAATCCGTTAAAATTCTGTTAGAATAATAAAATAACGAATGTAGCCGTTATATTAGGGTCTACACGACGACGTGGATCAGTATAGGCCACTTTTGTCAAAAGCCATTACAATAATCAAATGCAAAACTTGAAAAAAAAAATTTGCGTATAATGCCGCTAAAATCATAAAAATACCGAATATCGGGAGGTACCGTTATATGGGACGTGGAACTGCACACACAATAGTCTGTCATATCCTGAAGTATCCATTGCGAACTTCAAATACCAAATTTTAAACAATTCCGGTGAATATTGTCGCTAAAATCAACAAATTACCGAATATCGGGGGCTATACGAAGACGTGAACCTGCACAGACAATTTTCCGTCAAAGGCTGTAATACCCATTACGAACTTCAAATACCAAATTTGAAACATCTCCGGCGAATAATGTCGTTTAAATCAGCAAAATACCGAAAAAAGAGAGGTACCATTATATGGGGGCAATATCAAAACGTGGACGTAGATGGTCCATGTTCAATACCAGAAGTCCTGCAAACATAATACACATTTCATTTCGTTGGGAAGCTAGACGGACATCGCTTAATCGACATAGAATTTTATGCTGATTAAGAATATATATACTTTGGGTGTATATATATATATATACTAGCTGAACCCGGTGCGCTTCGCTACCCCTTTTGATTTTATATGCATTCAAAATTTTATTTACGAATATATGTTGGTTAAAAAAAAAAAACAAATTTAAAAATTTAAAAAAAAACTATTGCACTACTTTAATGCGTAAATAACCAAAACCATTAGAAAAGCAGTAACATGACATACATACACGAAGTGTTTGTTCTTCGGATTTATTTATTTCATAGCAAATACCAAGCGTGCAGTAAACTGCAATTTTTTCAAGTTGAGTGGCATTTCTATTGCAATTAGTGAATTCGGGATAGTAACATACTTCGCCGTAATAAGCGAATTTCAAATAAGTTGTTGTGTTGTCTTTCAGTGTTAGCCTAAGGCGTTGTGGGTCAATGGTTCTTATTAAAATCATATCCCAATCTGATCCCATTTAAATATAATTTAAAAAAAATTACTTTTACACCAAACTCCGCTACACCTTTCATATTTCATTGAAATTGGTGCGTCAAATATGTGAAATCGGCCGAGAATATATATATGGGAGCCAAATTTAAATCTTAACTAATTTCCAATTAATTTATCACATTTATTATTATAACCAAATTCCGCCACACATTCTGAATTTCATTGGAATCGGTCATATATATAGTGTTTGGTGCATAATATGTATGAAATCGGCCGAAATATATATGTTAGCTATATCCAAACCTCAACTGATTTCAATATAATTTGGCAAATTTTTGCTGGTGCCAGATTTTGTCTCTCTCTCTGGGTGCATCAAATATTTGAAATCGGCTAAGTATATATATGGGAGCTATAATCAAATCTGAGCGTATTTGAATATAATTTGTCAAATTTATTTTATACCAAATTTAGCCACTCATGCCGAATTTCGTTGGAATCAAAAATACGTATCGTGTTTTGTGCATCAAATATGTGAAATCGGCGGAAAATATATATGGGAGCTATATCGAAATCTGAACCGATTTTAATATAATTTGACTAATTTATTTTCTAATCAAAATCCCGTTACATATTCCAAATTTCTTTGGAATCGAACATACATATCGTGTATGGTGCATAAAATACATGAAATCGGTCGAAAATATATATGAGACCTATATTCAAATCTGAACCGATTTTAATATAATTTGACGAATGAATATTTGTTTTAATTTCCGCTACACATTCCAAATTTCATTGAAAATAGAGATACATAGCGTGTTTGGTGCATCAAATACATGAAATCGGTCGAAAATATATATATGGGAGCTATATCCAAATCTGAACCGATTTCAATTTAATTTGACAAATTCATTTTGGCTCCCAATTCCGTTACTTATTTTAAATTTCATTACAATTGGAAATACATATCGTGTTTGGTCTACGAAATACATGAAATCGGCCGAAAATGTATATGGGAGCTATATCCAAATCTGAACCGATTTCAATATAATTTGGGAAATCAATTTTTTAGATAAAATCTATCACACGTTTCAAATGTCATTGAAATTGGGGATACATAGCGTGTTTGGTGCATCAAATGCTTGAAATCGGCCGATAATATATATGGGAGCTATATCCAAATCTGAACCGATTTCAATATAATTTGACAAATTTATTTTCGGATTAAATCCCGTCACACATTCCAAATTTCATTGGAATCGAACATTCATATTGTATTTGAGGCATCAAATGAACGAAATCGGTCGAAAATATATATGGGAGCTATATTCAAATCTGAACCGATTACAATATAATTTGGCAAACTTATTTTGTTCCAAATTCCGTTACGTATTCCAAATTTGGAAACTGTATCTTCAACCAATCAATAGATATGTGCATATAAAATCAAAATTTTTGGGAGGTACCTCCGATTCTGATGCTATATCTCCAGTTCCAAGTGGAAATTCAAAATGTATATAGCCTATGTTACTTTCAGGCGATGTTGCAGTATATATGGAAATTTTCAGGAAATCTATTCAGCGGTTTTCGAGTCCATAATTTACAAACAAACAAACAAACAAACAAACAAACAAACATACAAACATTTTCCTCTTTTATAGATATAGATTTAATGTATATCAATGTGAGGAAGACCCTATGTGGTAATGTTTTTAAAAAACTTGGACTCATATTTCAAAAACTGTGCAATGGTGGAGAAGGTGTTTCCGTATTTCTTTGTTTCGTCTCATACAGATACTTCTATCTCACATCCTAACTTGTAAAAAGACTCTTTTGAACCAATATGACTTATGAGTATGTCCATAAGTCTTCTTTTTTGTGCCTTTTTTTGTCTATCCATCTTTACATCTTCAAAATGTATTATGGCTTACTATATCCTCCGCAAAAGTATGGGGTACATATTATATTATATTATATTATATTATTATATTATATTATTATTTTCTATCTATATATATAAAAATCAATTGTTGTTTGTTGGTAACGGAATCAGTTGAAAACGGCTGGACCGATTTGCATAATTTTTTGTACAAACGTTCGTCATACCCCGAGTTAGGTTTTTGAAGAAAAAAATATTGACCACGCCTCCTTTTACGCCCACTATTACGATTTATCTGAAATCTTTATATTTGCCAAAATAGTGAAGATATCGGTTTGAGGATTATTACACGAAATGCTGTTGGCTTTCCATCCAACCCTAAGTACTTATGTAGGGGCTGAGGAACGCGCCTACTTTTAAATCTATCTCTCTATATGTAAAAGAAAGTTGTGTTAGTTACTACTCTTATAACATAAAGACCGCAGGTCTGATTTTAACGATTTAGACAAATTCGGAATTGCCTCTTGGCAGAAAAGAATAAAATCCAAAAAAAATCGCGTAAAAATGTGAAATTTGAACATTTTCATTTTGACTTTCAAAATGTACAATAGTAATGTTTTATATTGCATATTTTTTTCCATTTTGACTTACTATTTTCGAATGTACATTTGTAGTGTTTTTTTTTTTTTTTTTTTTTGAATTCTAATATGATGTGTAGGTTTTTTGGGTAATATAAAGCCACAACGGATAAAACTGTTATTTATAGATTTTATGTATTTATTCGTAATACCCAAAAAATACATAAAATCTATAAATAACAATTTTATCCGTTGTCGCTTTTTACGAAAATTCTAGAATCGGGAAAAATCGACAATTTTTCAATGGAATCGAATTTCAAAATAATAGTACATTCTACCGAGAAACTTAGTAATCACCTTTAAAAATTTGCCGCAAAAAAATCAGCGAACCAGTTGAAGATTCTTTTTCTTTTTTCTATATTGAAGTGTACATTTTTTATTGAATGAATAATGAATAATATAAAATGAAATGAGAGCGCAATACGATGTTAAATGCTTTCTACTCCAGGACATACATCGTGCTTCAGCTGGAAGATGCGAACACATTTAAACAAACAAAAATGACAGAAGAAGCGTTATGGGGTTAATTTCAAAAAGTGGACCTGCTTCTTTCATATGACAATAAATTGTCAAATGAAAACACAAAATGCAAAATACATTGGGACTGCAATCAGTCAAATACCGACTACATAGAACGCAAAATAGAAATTCTGCCTAAACATTCAAGATACCTTAAATCGCTTTGGCAGGTCATAATATGGATCATAACCCCTGATAACGGAACAACCCGATTTCAAGTATATTCTACATTTTAATCATATTTTTCGTACTAATTTTAGCTTATGTTGATAATTTAAGAAGAAACCATCTTTGCAAAAAATTATCACGTTTTGGTATCACCATCATATGATTTAAGGTATTTTCGGGGTCTTGGCCACTTTTTTCATTTTTTGGCTCTTATTTGACATCTTTGTTTCTAAGGGGGAAGAAAACCTCTTCTTATAAATTTTTTATTTTTCGGAAAAGTGCGCATCTTAGTCTTGAGGCTACCTGGGGTAAAAAACCCTGGGGTAGAAAATCATCTTACAAATAATTATCCACATAGGAATTTATTTAAGTATAGTCCCCACATTAGTATACCCTAAGTCCACTTTCCCAACCCATGTGTGGTTAGAAAAGAAAATTTGGTATTCTATTGAATTTGTAACCCCCAAGAGAATATTGGTTGGGAACGTAGATTTGGTATGTACGTCTATATGAAATAAACTCCGAAATGTCAATCTGGGACTCATTCAGTCGGAAATTGTGGCAGAAACATAACAAAATACGAAATTATAAAGTAACTTTATTGGATCTCCACCGCAAAATTTAAATGACAAACAATTAATGCCCATCTTACGGTAATCGGAGCAAAAGAGTAATTTTTTGGCTATTCTGACAACATTCTGCCTTCAAGTATGAGGTGGACAAAACTAAATACCACGCAGTACGGGATTTTAAACGTTGGAAATACAAATTTCATATAGGTATTTAACACTCAAATTAAAGCCTACAACTGAAAAATAAGATCAGGCTATTCAAAATATCTGAAACCGACGGTAATTATAATTTTTGCCATGAATATTAATTTATATTTAGTCATGGAGTCATTACTCATAATCAAGTCATTACTTAAAATCAAAATTATAGTAATTATAATGGAGTCATTACTTATAATCAAAATTGTGCCGCCTACATAAGTCAGATCTGTGACTTATTATGCTTTAAAGAATAAAAGTATGGGCCGGCAACGCGGACCGGGCCAGCTAGTATACATATATAATATAAGAAAAATCGTTGATTTCTTTTGCAACTTAAACTGTTAACAATTACGATCCGTTGTGGGGGAAGTACCACAAGGATAGACGGAATATACGTTTGTGTGAAATTTGAAGAGAATCAGGCGCTTATTTCACATTTTACAAGAGTTATAATTTTTCAAAATTTGACCTTTTGTTGGGGAGGTTCTTGATGGAGTGGATATTTGATATTTGTTAATTTTGCACCGGAACTAACACTGACACGAATATTGTGCAATGATTTTCTGTCTATGCAGTATGAGCAATCTTCCTTTAATATTGGAAAAATCATTTCGTATTTTCTTAAATCACGTAATCCGTATAAGAAAATATGCGGAGTTAATTACTATTTAATAATGTTTTTTTTTTTTTTGTTTTTTTTTTTACTATAATACCCTCACGCATTGTGTAAAACAAAGCGGGAAAATATTTTTGTGAAATAGAAAATTATGCAACAACATTTTAATTTTAAAAATACTGAAATATATTGGTTAAATAATTTCTAAAATCTTCTTTTATATATCATGATGTAACATTTAATTTTATACAATAATTTTAATACAATAATAATAATTTGTATTCTACATACCGGATTCTATATACCGGATATTCCCGCAGTGCTAATTGGCCTATCTAGATGAAGGGATTACCTGTACACATCATATCTCATGTTGAATCGTGAGTGTGTGTGGATCCTTACTATGGTAATAAATACCAACACATTATTTGAGCAATGATTTGACCAACATGTTTGTCGGAATATTATGCGGATTTAGAATGAAATGACTATTGCAACATTTCCTAAAGTGGTTTGACTTGTGGAGATGACTCTTGAATGACAGTAATAATGTCAAGTGGTTTCGTTTCATTTGATATGGGTCGTGAATAGTAAGATCTTGCAATGAAAGTACTTCTTTCGATACTGCATTTGTTAAGCATTCGATATATCATCCTTTCCGCTCTCTTTGTGGTTTAGTCTTCACTGAAAAGAAAAACATTTGATTCCTCTGCAGTGCTATCCTCTGATAGAAGCATAAAGTATTTCTAAAGAATGAAAAAAAAATATATTGAATTAAGCAGTAATTAAAAACCTAAAAATTAAAATCTAACACTGAAATGTAATAAAAAAACTTCAGTCGGTTTCTCATATTCGTAGATGTTAGATTTATACACCACTAAACGAAAGTTCTTCTTCAATTCGCATGAAATGTATATGTTTTTTCATTTAACGTTTAGTAGAGATGCACATATATAGTCCATCTTCTTACATCTTGCTTTCCATTTAAAACTTACATAAATTTGATAAAAATCAAGTAAAAAAGCTGTAAGTTCGAACGGGCCGATCTTTGAAACAATTTTGGCAAATTTTCAAAAATAAAAAAAAATAAAACAAGTAAGCAAAGGCTATAGTCGTGCGGGGCCGACCATGTGATACCCTACAGCACTACAATATGTGAGAAGCCCCCTCATGAGCAAGTCCTTTTTGGAAGATTTCGCTTTTGAAATTATGTCACGGAGCACTGAGCACTTTTTTCCGATATTTATGCACTCCGTCGTGCTGTTAGTTTTTGTGGTCCATCTTTCGGCTAAATAAAATCCAATGGTCATCCAAAATGCCAGAATTCTTCCCTGTGCTTAACTATCTTCTCAGGCATGTCGATTGGCTTCAATTGTGTGATCAGGATTTTTATACCCTACAACACTATGTGTTGAGGGTATTATAAGTTTGATTGGGCCAAAAATTATGTAACACCACGAAAAATTGATTTCCCACATAGGAAAGTATGTATGGATCTTCCTATCTCGCCGAACTGAGTCGATCTAGCTATGTATGTCCGTCCGTCCGTCTGTCCGTCTGTCCGTCTGTCCGTCTGTCCGTCTGTCCATGTTAATTTGTAATCACTCTACAGGTCGCAATTATGGCCCGATCTTCACGAAATTTAGAATGGAGGTGGGGCTAGGGTCAGAATAGAACCCTATTTCTTTTGGAGATGATCGCCAAATGTTTAGGGGTTGAAATGGACCAAATACTGAAAAAATGTCGGATTTTGCAGTAGCTATACAGGTCGCAATTATAGACCAATCGACGCGGAATTTCGCATGGAGCTAGAGTTTAGGGCGAGGAAGAAGCCTGCCAATTTGGGTGGTCATCGGATAATATTTAGCGGGTAAAATAGGCCATATCTTTTTTGTTGAAAAAATCAAAAATTTTCATTAAACCGCGAATATTTTAAATCCCGGCGAAATCACAAAGCCTTGACAAGGTTACTTCTGATCTTTACATTGATGTTAAGATCCAAAAAATCGAATATATAGCAAATACATGTGATATATATGTATATCAAAGAAGATATGCTTGAAAGATCTCATATATGTCGAGAACGGCTGAACTGATTTCGACAGTTCTCATTAATTCAGAATGACCTCTTGGCAGGAAAGAAAAAACGTCTAAAAAATCGTATAAAAATATCGCTCTAAAGATGAAAATATTGATTTTGTAATATTTTCTCATATTTTTTCAATTTTGTCATATTTTTGGCATATTTTCATTTTGAATTAAACATTTGGTAATATTTCTACAGCTAACAAAACTAAGTAGTTAGGATATAAGGATATCATATACAGATCGCATTTATGCCCCGATCCTTACGAAATTTTGCATGGGGATAAGATGAGGGTCAGAATAGAAGCCTACTCTTTTTGGAGATGATCGCCATTTACTTAGGGGTTGAAATGGACCAAAAAACTGCAAAATTGTCAGCAGGTCGTAATTATCGCCCGATCCTCACGCACATTTGAATGGGGGTTACCGGACATTGCAAAAGCCAAGCAGTTTTGGATATTCAAAGTGTAAAGAGTTTGCCAACTTTTGTAGACAAAATACGAAAATGTCCATTCCAGTGACTTTTCGGAGAATTCACAAATACAGGAAAGACGCACTTCTGACTATTTTTTTTAACGCTGATTTCGTTGAAGAATGTAGTCAAATGTCTGTATCTCATATAGATGCGTTTCAGTCAAAAACCAATAATAAATGTTAATCTTTTGCCACTTCTGAGAGATTATAGGTCTTTGGGAAATATTGGTTCCAGATCTAGGAATACCATTTAAGTGCAACATCTACAAATAAATTGGAAATGAGCAAATTAGTTTAAGTTGCTATTATTCGAAAATTAGAGAACGAAACCTGATGGTTTTCTTTTATTATTTGTCACAATATCTTGTCGAATTCTTTCGAGTATCTTCTTTATATAAACTGTATCGTTTATTATAGTGTTGTAGGGTATTCAACGGTCGGCCCCGCTCGACTGTAGCCTTTGCTTACTTGTTTTTTTCTGTTGTTGATTCATTTGAACTCCCTAATATTTTGCGATCATCTCCAAAAGCAAGAGGCCCCTCTGTGTCTCCAAATTTAGAGTCATCTATATGATTTGCTTGTCTACGATATTTGGCTATATTCGTCAACGAAATCAGCATAAAAGGCTAGAAGTTGGCCTATTGTGTATTTCGGATATCGCCTGTAAGTAATGTTGGTATTTTTTCACACAAAAGTAATGGTCCATTCTACCCGCTGTCTAAAATTCTAACTTCATGCAAGATTTCGTGTCCTTTGGTTTCTATTTGTGACCTTTATAACGGATGCAAAATCAGGAACATTTTGAGTTGCTGGTCCATCCCCTAAATATATTGCGGATATATTTGAAAATAATAGACTTAGCCCTTCTGAGCCTAACCCCACCTTTGTCAAAAATTTCGTGAGGATCGAACAAGAATTGCAATCTGTATATAAATAATAACCCCAACCTGTGTTGTAAAGTGCAAATATATTACAAATTATACACTTCAATATTATAAGCCAAATTGAAAAAATCACATGCGATAAGAAATATGAAAAAATTAAAAAAATGTCACAAAATACTACAAAATACATATTATCATCATTATTGACATCTTTTTGTGCGATTTTTTTAGATTTTATACTTTTATGCCCAAAGCTCATTCTAAATTTACAAAATCTATCAAAATCGCTCCAGCCATTCTGGAGATATAAGCATTCTAGCTAACATCCCCTTCCTTTGTATATATACATTTTATATATTTCGCTATATATATCCGATATATTTACTATCGGCATCTAAGTAACGGTCAGAATTGGACTGTTCGTCTATTTGTGATTTCGCCGCATTAAAAATATTCGCGGTTTAATGGAAAATTTGACTTTTATTTAACACAAATGTTGTGGCCTATTTCATCCACTAAATATTACCCGATGACCATCAAAATTGGAAGGCCCAGCCCTAACTTTCGCTTCGATTGGTCTATAATTGTCACCTATAGAGCAACTGCAAAATCAGGAAATTTTTCAGTTTTTGGTCCATTTCAACCCTTAAATATTATGCGATCATCTCCAAAAGAAATAGGGTTCTATTCTGGTCTTAACCCCACCTACATTTTAAATTTCGTGAAGATCAGGCCATAATTGCGACCTGTAGCGTGATTACAAATTAACATGGACAGACGGACAGACGGACAGACGGACAGACGGACGGACGGATATACATAGCTAGATCGACTCAGCTCGGCGAGCTAGGAAGATCCATATATATTTTCTTATGTGGGAAACCAATATTTCGTGGTGTTATATAATTTTTGGCCCAATCAAACTTATAATATCCCCAACACATAGTGTTGTAGGGTATAACAATCCGTTAAAAGTTCTGTTAAAATCTTAAAAATACTGAATTTAGCCATTATATTAGGGTCAATACGAAGACGTGAAATACAATATTGAAATACAAAACGTTATAAAATCTGGTAAACAATGCAACTAAAATCATCAAAATACCGAATATCGGGAGGTACCGTTAAATTGGGGCTATACGAGGACGTGGACCTGCACAGACAATTTTCCGTCATAGGCTGTAGTACCCATTACGAACTTTAAATACCAAATTTGAAACAATACCGGTGAATAATGGCGCTAAAATCATCAAAGTACCGAATATCGGGAGGTACCGTTATATGGGGGCTATATAGAGACGTGGACTTGCACAAACAATTTTCTGTCATAGGCTGTAGTACCCATTACGAACTTCAAAAACCACATTTAAAACAGTTCCGGTAAATAATGTCGCTTAAATCACCAAAACAACGAAAAAGGGAGGTACCATTATATGGGGTACATCACCCATTTTCAATAATATACATTTGATTAAAATTTTATCAACCTACTTCATTTCGTTCGGAAGCTATAGTGATTTCCACAGACGTATAGACGGAGAGACTGACGGACATCGCTAAATCGACATAGAATTTTATGTTGATCAAGATACATATACTCTGTGGGTCTAAAATGTATATTTCGGAATGGCAAACTTAATATACCCTCCATTCTATGGTGGAGGGTATAAAAATTAAATTTGGATTGACACGGATATTATATACACCTTATATAGGTTAACCTCCGACAAATTTGCCAAATTTGCTGTAAATTGTTAGCATGTGTTCCCATTATATAAGAAACAACCTATCATAGAACAGCAAATATAGGTCAGGGTTTCCCTATAGTCCCCATTTAACTGTGCCTCCAGATATTCCACTGTTGCGCGTACGATCATTGCATGCTTATCCGAAGTTTATTATTATTTATTATTATTATCTATTTTTATCCGGCCTGAAAATTTGTTCTAAAATTTTGAAGCTAGTTACTCGATGTTAGATACTCAATAAAAATAGTCAATACAGGTTCTTAAGGAATCTTAAAACATTTCACAAATTTTTGCAATGAGTAGAGCTATTAGTTTGTTTTGATTTTTTTTTAACTGACACAAATACAAAAACCAAACACTTTATTTTTCTCACTTGCGCTCCCTCTGGCTTAAGAATGTGGAATTCAAAGTAGAAATACTCGCGAGTTATCTTCCGTACCGCCGAAAAATCAGAAAACAAGAATTATTCTGTTTTAGATGCCAAATACAACTGATGCTTTATTCAAAAAATTCTTATATTTAAGTGATTTTACAATTATTGATTTTTCTTAGAGTTAACAAAGAACAAAGAAACATAAAATCTAGAGCTATCAAGAAAAATACTTAAGCTAAAAATTTGTATTGGGTACAGTAAAAGTAAACATTTCTTTTTGGGTTATTTCCGTCATAGTTTTATTACTAGTGTTGTTATTGTGATGTTGAAGTGGAGAATTATTGCTGACGAAATAATGTCAACAATATTGGTGTTAGCTCTTTGGTGCTTATGACAATGTTGTAACTAATAATGATGTTAATAATAATGATATTAATAATAATGATGTTAATAATAATGATGTTAATAATAATGGTGTTAATAATAATGATGTTATTAATAAATGAGGTTGTGGTTGAAAATAATGAACTTAATAATAATGTTGTTTATTGGTGGCTGTAGGTAACTCCTCCCTCTCCAGAATGAAGTGAGGGCCAAAGGGGCTTCGGATCATTTGTAGCCAGAACTTCATTGTTGTTGTGGGTTATGGAGTAGATTAATTTTATAGGCTTTCTTATTACTAATATTATTGATAATATTATGATTATAGAACTAATTATACCAAATGCGGAATAAGAAATTGTTTTGTAATTGTCAGAGTCTGTTTGAAGAAATTCGATATTTGCTTTATTTTGGAATCTGTATTGATCTAGTTTGGGTAATGTTAGTTCGTCTCTTATGGAGAGTGTTGTAATATTGTTTGAGAAGCTAGTTTGGAAGGTTATTGTGCTAATGTTTTCTTGGTGAATATTCGGTTTATCTGTATACCAGACATTATTAAATAAGATTTTGCATTCATTAAAATTAATAACAGAGGAAGACTTGATTGGTAGACTCTTAGTTACGTTGTTACATACTGTGGTTATGTTTCCTATTGGAGGGTTTATAAGCACTAGGTAATTTGGTTCTGGATATATTATGTCCGTAGTTAATCCTATGTCTCTAAGGTGACATGCCACCGTTTCTTCTCTAAGCAAAATTGATTTTAGGCAATCTCTATTTCTTTCGTATTGAGTTTCATAGTTGCAGTAAAATTTTTGTTCTATTTGTTTGCATCGGTTGTCGAAAAGATAAAGGTTATCATTGTTTATTAAAGCGTATTCACCGGTTATTATTTCTAAGGTGTTATTTATGGGGGTTTTGATTATGTGTAATAATTTAAATAGTTCATTAGAAATTATAGGAATTTGTATGTCAAATATTATGTTTGTGTCGTTATAATATGCTGTCAGTTGTAGTAATTCATATATATGTTCTGGTGATATAATGTCCGTTGCATTGTTAAGTATGTTGTGTATTTCATTCAGTTCGTCAGTAGTTAATATTAATTTTGGGACGGTGTTAAGCCTTGCTAATACTACTGATTCTGCGATATCATTAAGGTGGTCGGTAAGTATATCTATGTTAAAACTGATTTGAAGTAAATTTTGCATTTGGATTATTGCATTAACCGAGGGGTTTATGGCATTTCTTGTCTGGTTTTGAATCATCATTATAGAACGTTCTATTAGGTTTTGTTCTTCATTTATGTGATTGGTAATGTTTTCGAATCTTGTTATCATTTTGTTATTTAACATCATTTGGTTTTTAAGCGTTGTTTTTATTTGGGTATTTCCTCTAGTTAAATTGTCAATGTTTTTATTTAGTTCTTCTGCATCTTTGTAGTCCATATTTCCCGTTATGAATTTGATTGCTGATCCTAAGGCATTTACAAGTCCCCGTTTTTTCCTATAATTTGGGGTTAATATATCCAATTTGGCTGAGAGATTATTCAGTTTCAGTTTCGTAGTTCTAAGTTGTGATGCTGTAAATCTTGTCTCCTCTATTCGATCCAAAGTTTGCTTTATAGTGTTAATATTGTCGTTATATGTTTTAAGGTTAATAACATGGATTAGATGTTGAAAGTCTGTGATTAATTTAGCATCGCCTAGTTGTAGTGGTATAAGTCCCTGAGTCTGCGTTATGTTTGTTATTGTGACGTCGGATTGTACAGGTACGAACCTAAAAGACAAATAGAAGTCAGTTTATGTAAGACGTTTTCTTTTAATTTTGGCTTTATGTAGTTTTTGGTTATTTGACGTTATCAGCGTCACTTTCTTGTTTTCCTTGACTACCCTCTTTGAGAAGCGAGGGGTCATTTTGTTCCTCCCTGATTCCCTTCTGTATATTGTCTGGTTTTCAGTTAAATCTTCTGGTTCTTCCCTATTTGCGTTTAGTTTTTTTATACGTTTGTCAGTGTCCATGGATAATTTATCTTTAATAATTTTGTGTAAGTCATTTTGAAATTCTTGTAGTCTATTTAAGTAGTCATGTTCAGAGTTATAGCTTAATGTCTTTTCGAAGTTATAAGTCCTACCATAGAAGAGTTCAAATGGGGTTAAATTTGTAGCACTATGGATTGCGTTGTTATAGGTAAAAATGACTTCTAATAGTATTTCGTCGTGATTTAGTGGTATTTCTGATGACTTATACTTTTCGTAAACTATTCTGTAGGTCTCGGTAATGGTTGAATGTAATCTTTCTACGGGAGAGTTTCCTGTACTTTGATGAAATGATGTATAATGTAAGGTTATCTGATGCATTTTACAAAAATCTTTTATAATGGATGCATTAAATTCAGCGCCCTGATCACAAACAATTTTCTTGGGTATGCCGTGTAGGCTTATGAAATGTTTGAAACTTTTCAGAATTGATAGGCTATTCCTAGAGTCTAAAGAGTAAGCGGCTGCAAATTTAGAAAATTTGTCTATGATGGTAAGTATATTACGCTTGTTTATACAATAGATATCTGTGTGGATAATATCCAGTGGTTTTTCGGGAATTTCAGGTTTTTGAAATTTGGGTTTTGGTGGTTTCCTGTCATATTTTAAAGTTTGGCATGTATGACAATGATTAATACAATTTTGTATTTTGTTTTTCATGAAAGGGAAGTAGTACTCTCGTTTTAAGTGTGCATATGTCTCTTGAATACCTCTATGGTTATGGTTCATATGGTATTCATTAATTATTTTGTCTTGCTCATCAATGGTTCTTATGTCTTGTAGAATGTCCATGCATCGTACTAACTTAAATAGTTTGCTGTTTGCAAAGTATTTTGAGTAGGTGCTTTGAATTAATTTAAATGTATCGTCATCTGCCATAAGCGCAGAGACTTTATTTGGTGTTATATAAATTTGGAAAATGTTAGTCAATGTTTGTTCGTCGTACTTTTCTCTACGTATAGTCTTGCGTATTTTATTTTTAAATATTGTTTCTAAGGTTATTGGTGAGCCACCGATTTGAGTTTGAAATATAATTTGAATATTAAATTCGTTAATTGGTCTTTCTGATATCGGTATTCCATCGTCAACATTTTCGTCGGAGGAATGGATTGTTGTTCCTTGTGTACCATGGTTTGAGATGTTATCAACTGAATTAGTGTTTATATCGACATGTTCATTTACAGATAGATTGTCTAATTTAATACGACTTAGTGCGTCTGCGTTAGTATTTAATTTTCCTTTTTTGTAGATAATTTCATAGTCATATTCTTCTAGTTTTAATCTCCAGCGGATTAATTTTGAATTTGGTTCTTTTAGACTCATGATCCATGTAAGGGGCCTATGGTCGGTAATTATTTTAAATTTCCTTCCAAAAAGGTATGGCCTGAAATATTTTGTCGCCCATACGATAGCAAGTAATTCTTTTTCTATCGTCGAGTAATTTATTTCGCTATTCGATAATGTACGACTTGCGTAACATATAGGCTTGTCACTACCTATTGGTCCTTGGGAAAGTATTGCTCCTAAAGCAAAGTCGCTAGCGTCGGTGGTTAAATTAAATGGTTTTGAAAAGTCAGGATATTGGAGCAGTGGGTCGTTCATTAAAAGATTTTTGCAAGTAGCAAATGTGTTCAAATATCTCTCGTTTAATATTACTTTTCTCCCTTTCTTAAGACATTCTGTGAGGGGTTTCGTTAATTTCGAGAAATCTTGAATAAATTTCCTGTAATAACCTAGTAGTCCTAAAAATGATTTTATTTGTTTTTGTGTTTTTGGTACGGGGAAAGCTTTTATGGCATGAATTTTATCAGGGTTGGGTTTAATACCATCAGTGGAAATAACATGTCCGAGAAAAGAACATTCTTTCTTTAGGAATTCTGATTTGTCCAGTTGTATCTTAAGATTGGCTGTACGTAATTTACCGAGTACTTTTTTCAAGTGTTGTATGTGCTCCTCTAAGGAAGTTGAATATATAACTATGTCATCTAAATATACAAGGCAGACTGTCCCGATCAAGTCATTTAATACATTGTCCATTACCCTTTGGAAAGTGGATGGAGCATTTTTTAATCCAAAAGGCATCCTTACGAATTCATAGTGACCTCTATCGACAGAAAATGCTGTTTTACCAATATCTTTTGGGTGCATTTCGATCTGGTGAAAACCGCTAGCTAAATCTAAAGTTGTGAAGTAGAGACTTCTCCCCAATTTATCTAATATGTCAGTTATGTTGGGTATGGGATATTTATCAGAAACAGTTTTCTCGTTTAATTTGCGATAATCTATAACAAGTCTCCATTTTTGTATATTGCTCGAGTCTAATTTTTTTGGTACGATCCATATAGGAGCACTCCATGGTGAAAAACTTCTTCTAATTACACCTTGTTGCAACATTTTATCGATTTGTTTGCGTATTTCCTCTTTGTGTA
This sequence comes from Musca domestica, assembly GCF_030504385.1. Lineage (NCBI taxonomy): Eukaryota > Metazoa > Arthropoda > Insecta > Diptera > Muscidae > Musca > Musca domestica. The sequence goes on along the minus strand of NW_026712230.1, from coordinate 8,527,148 downwards.
TGTAAGGGTACCTGTATGATTTTGTAAAAATGGGTTTGTCGTCAGTTGTCCTTATTTGGTGTTTGATTTGATTCGAGAATGTCAATTGTTCTCCCTCCTTGAAAAACACATCTTCAAAGCATTTGCAAACCTTCAGCAAAGCTTGTTTTTCCTCTTTATTAAGATGACCGGTCCTTATCGAATCTAAAATGTCATGATTATCATTCATACAGTTGTGTTCTAAACTGAAGTTATTAACTTCGATGTAATTCTGGTCGTTGTATGGTGTCGTCTTTATTGGTTGTTCAATGTATGCAATTTTATCATGTCCAGAAGTATTAACTATTTCCACAAGGCTGTACCACTTTTTAGAATGATACAGTCCCTCTGAAATAAAGAGGTCGGAACCCAAAAAAGTCCTTGGGAGAAAAAAGCTACCATTTTGTGTGTCTACCGGTACATTAATAACAACTCTGGAAGAGCTTGGAATAATGAATTTCTCAGAAGTGAAATTGGGTTTGAGATGAATAGGTATGATGGCTTGACTTGTTACTAGAGTTTTGTTACCTAGGTCTATTTTAGCTTTGAGAAAATCTAATATGTCCAATCCTATTAGTCCATCGAAATAGTTGTGAAATTTGAAGACAAAAAATTCTGTATCTCCTTTTTGTTTGAATTCCGTAAATAAGGGTAGTTTAATTTTTTGTCCAGTGAGTGTTTAGTTAAAATTGTTGTGATTGTAATTGGTTTGCAAGTCATACACTCTTCGTCATTTACAAATTCTGGGTTTATGAATGATGACGATGCTCCAGTATCTATTAAAAATTTCAGGGGTCTACCAAATGGGGAGGATATGTTAATATAGGGTAATGTGTGTCCATGTTTGTTAATATCTAAGTATCCCGTTGGTGTGGGTAGGCATTCATATGAAAATTTTCATTATCAACTATTACATTTTCGTATTCCGTTCTAATACCATTATTTTGTTGGTCTTTTAGATCGTTCATGTCATTATCATCATTTTGATGATAAGTGTAGTTTTGTTCGAAGTCATTGTCATGTGTTTGTCCGTGGTAATATCCGTCTAGATCATTATGGTATGCTTGAGACACGTTGACGTTGTTTAGGTACGATGTCTGTCTCGTTTGTGTAGTCATAGGTTTTCTTAAATGACTATAACCAGAACTAACATTCATTGGTTCTGGAGGTGGTAAGGGTTTGGTCGTAAGCTGTTGCTGCCTGAAGTTGCTGAATTTGCTCTGTCCGGACCCATTGTGAGAAAAGGTATTTCCATTAGGTGCTTGAGGTCCCTTTTGTGAAAATGCATTAGTTATTGGATTATATTGATTTCTTCCCTGAGTATTAACCGTGTTTTGGAATCTATTTATATTGTTTTGTGCGTAATGGTGAATTTGTCCGTGTGTAAATCTATGTGTGTTATTCATATTTGGTTGGTAATTACGAGCAGGGGCATAATTCCGTGTATTCTGTCTATACCTTGGTTGGTAGAATGGTTGGTTGTAAGTTAGTCTTCTTGAATATTGTATATTTTGTTCCTGAATGCAGAATGTTAATGCTTCATCTAATGAATCGGGTCTCATAGACCTAATCATTGAGCCAAGGGGTTCTCGGAGGCCTATTAAGAATGCATCTAAGCACATTTTAGCGTTAAATTCGCGCCTCGAGTTTATGACATGTTTGTTAGTTTCATGAATTGATATATTATTATTTATTGCTGCCTGTAGCTCTATAACTGAACCATAAAATTCTTGCACAGTCTGATTAGTTTGTCGTAAATTGTGGAGTTCACGCACAAGGGAGGTTTCACTCCTTTTATCCGAATATTTAAGTATTAGATTCGCTTTAATTACCTCCCAAACTAACGGAGTACCGGATGAATTAAGTACTTCATTAGCTTCTCCCACTATTTTGTTTCTGATGGCTCTAAGCACTACTGTTGCTTGGTTAGAACCATCGATATTCGCTAATATTCTTAAAATCTCTTCAACGTTTTCTAAAAAATCATTTAGTTGCCTTGGATTTCCATTAAATGTTGGTAAATCTTTTACGGCATCTGGAATTTTTAATGTTTCGTATGCTTGAGAGGATTGTGACGGTTGTTGAGATTGTAGCGCCTGAGGGGCACTAATGTCATTAACGGTAGTCATTTCTTGTTGTTCCGGTATTGCAGTTAAGTATCGAATAGAATATGGTCTTGGTCTTAGTCTTCGCATTTAATATAATTACCCTTTTTATTGATTTGAGATATTTTGATTAGCCTTTTTCTTTATAATTGAAATATTTCTTTGCTTATTTCTGTTTTATATTTTATAAAGTAATATAATAGTGATAAATATTATAATTTTCTTAAAATAATTACCCTAGTATTATCATAATAAATAATTTCATTGTTGATTTCCAAGGTTTTTATCTGCTTCTTTCCTCCGATGAGACCTGTATAAGTTGCTTGTAGATATGGACTGCTTCAGGACTATTTCTTGTTCTTCACTTGTAGTTGTTGTTTGTTGTTTTAATTGTTGCTTGTTTTTTTTTTTTTTTTTTTTTTTTTAGTTTTTTTTTTTGTTTTTGTTACGGTTGTTGTTATTGTTATATGTTATTAACTTTTTAATTGTTATTTTTAGTTGATTTTCCTTTTTTTTTGATCTTCACTGTATTGTTATTTGTTTTTGTTAGTTGGTTTTTTCTTGTTTTATCTGATCTGATCCACTATGACCGTATTATTTGTTGATATTCCTTCAACGATTTTCATTAAATATTTATTCCAACCAAAAAGATATTCATTCTCTCCGGATGGTAATATTTGTTGATATTCCTTCAACAAAATATTATTTATGAATTTATATATATTTTTTATTTAAGATATAATTTGTTGATATTCCTTCAACAATTTTTATTAAATATTTATTCCAACCAAAAAGATATTAATTCTCTCTGGATGGTTATATTTGTTGATATTCCGTCAACAAAATATTATTTTTGATTTTAAATATATATTTTTATTTAAGAGATATTCCTTCTCTTCTTATAGTAAATTGTTGATATTCCTTCAACGAAATACTATATTGTATTGGCACTTGATTTTCTCGGTTGTACGGACGTAGGTTCTTTTTTTTCCGATTGTTGGCGCACGATTTTTCTCCTTAAGGATTACTTGATATACCGTCAAGCCTAATTAATTTAATATATTTTTTTTCTTCACCAAATTTTTCTCAAAAAAAAATTTTTTTATGTCCTTTAAAGGATAGTTCACTGTTTTTTCCACAATTAACTTGTCACTGTTTTTTTTTTTTTTTTTTTTTTTTTTTTTTTTTTTTGGTTTTTTTTTTTTGTTTTAAGGATACATTTATTTAATTATATTTTTTTTTCACTTGAGAAAGACCGCACCAACAATGGCCGTACGACTGCGCCAGTTATCTTCCGTACCGCCGAAAATCAGAAAACAAGAATTATTCTGTTTTAGATGCCAAATACAACTGATGCTTTATTCAAAAAATTCTTATATTTAAGTGATTTTACAATTATTGATTTTTCTTAGAGTTAACAAAGAACAAAGAAACATAAAATCTAGAGCTATCAAGAAAAATACTTAAGCTAAAAATTTGTATTGGGTACAGTAAAAGTAAACATTTCTTTTTGGGTTATTTCCGTCATAGTTTTATTACTAGTGTTGTTATTGTGATGTTGAAGTGGAGAATTATTGCTGACGAAATAATGTCAACAATATTGGTGTTAGCTCTTTGGTGCTTATGACAATGTTGTAACTAATAATGATGTTAATAATAATGATATTAATAATAATGATGTTAATAATAATGATGTTAATAATAATGGTGTTAATAATAATGATGTTATTAATAAATGAGGTTGTGGTTGAAAATAATGAACTTAATAATAATGTTGTTTATTGGTGGCTGTAGGTAACTCGCGTATGTAGGAAACGCTTGCAGTAACTCCGACAATTGGTTTTTTTGTGAAATCAACGTAAAGCTTTTTAATAGTGCGTTGTGAATTGTTAGTTCTAGCAATTTAGCAGCTCACATTTTATGTCACCTCATGATATTGCTGTTGTTGCTCCTGCATTGTTGTAACTTTACAGTGGCACTTACAATTGTGCCTATAATAATTTAGCGTTGTTTGGGTGTGTGACAGCAGCAAGCGGAAACAATTCTTTTAAGTGGAAGGCGAGGAAGTTGGTAGAATTTTATGTCATGTCATAGGACACAGAATATAGAGTTGTATATTAAATATGTTCGACCGAGCACTATGACAAAAAGTGGTTTCCAATTTGGATCAAAAAATCTTTTTTCATTGTAATAGGTTTCAATATTTTTATGCCCTCCATTATAGTGTGGAGAGTATATTAAGTTTGTCATTTCGTTTGTAACACCTCGAACTATACATTTTAGACGCCAAATATATATTTCGATTTAGCGATGTCCGTCCGTCTGTTTAAATCACTCTAGCTTCCGAATGAAATGAAGTAGATTGATAAAATTTTACTCAAATGTGTATTATGTCTGCAGGACTTTTGAAAATGGGAGATGTGGGTCCACGTTTTGGTATAGCCACATATACTTGTACCTCCCTTTTTCGTTGTTTTGGCGATTTGAGCGACATTATTCACCGGAACTGTTTTAAATTTGTTTTTTGAAGTTCGTAATGGGTACACCAGCCTATGACTGAAAATTGTTTGTGCAAGTCCACGTCTTCATATAGCACCCATATAATTGTACCTCCCAATTTTCGGTATTTTGGTGATTTAAGCGACATTATTCACCGGAATTGTTTCAAATTTGGTGTTTGAAGTTCGTAATGGATACTACAGCCTATGACAGAAAATTTTCTGTGCAACTCCACGTCTTCGTATAGCCCCAATATAACGGTACCTTCCTATATTCGGAATTTTGATGATATTATCTACATTATTCACCGAATTTTTTATTCAAGTTTTGCAATTGAATATTGTAATGGTTTGTGACAAAAGTTGCCTATGCAGGTCACCGTCGTCGTATAGACCCTAATATAAGGGCTACAATAGGTATTTTTAAGATTTTAACAGAATTTTTAAAGGATTTTATTTGGTTGAAAATTGCCAAAATCGTTCCAAATGGGAAGAGATATTCAAAGATCGGCCCGGCCCAACTTACAGTTTTTTTTACTTGCTTTTCTAATAGTCATTAGGTATGATATCCTTTGTGGGTAACGAAACAACATTTGAAGTTGCAGTTATATTTCCGCGTTTTTTCCTTTCTCGATCTCTGGGATTTTGTGCTCGTTGGTGATATTCCCTTTAATGTGCTCGTTACTCTGGAAGTGAATGGAGTTACAATGTGTTTTTTTTTTCTGCGGTGTTACGTTGTTGTGTAAATTGTGCCGTAGGTGTTAGCCTCTCGTTAAAATCCCTTTATAGTGTATAGAATTACTTGGCAGCAGCCTCAAAATAATGCTGCGTTTACAGTACCGACATTTATTTCACTTCAACATGCAGATGTGACAGAAGAAACTTAATTGCCATTTGTAAAACATCTACGTTTTACTAGTGACAGATATATAACTGTCCGGAAAAGAGCGTAGAACCGTTGATTATTGATCTTCTTTTTTATTAGAGTGCAATGTAATCTGCATTTAACTTCACTTTGGTCAAAAGAAACAAAATAAAGTTAAAGATTATTAAAAACTTTAACCTAAATACTGATACATGTTTGTTGTCTATAGACACTCACGAAAATCTAAACATGGTAATTACATCCTATTACAATGTTTAATTAGAATAAGGATGAGATCTAACGTCAATGCATATCTAAACATCTGAAATAATTATTAACCATTGAGACAGGACAACTACTCTGAGTGATATTGACGTCTTAATAGTGTTTATTCGCGATGTCTTTGTCAATCTCTGAACATATTGTGACGATAATTGAAAAATAAATAAGAATGTTGAATTGCGATTTTTAATTGGATTTTACTGCCCAAATTCTTTTTTTAGTATATTTTCATTTTGATACATTTTTATTAATTTATTTAATTCCGCTTTGTAAAATTGGATGTTGCGGACCTTATTACCTCAAAAAGAAAAAAATTGTTTCAAAATTCTTTGTTTGGTGTAAAAGCAAAATTTATTCATAAATTGTTAATACATACATGGGGACTATACAAATATGTGAACATACATAGACAACAGTCTACTACAGTGAAAGTTTGAAGAACCAAATGAAACAATTTCGTAAAAAATTGTTTTCATCGTTTCAATACGTAAGTATCGCCCGTATACTTGTAGTGCTATCTAGTATTGACAATTATTGCTGTTCTTCTTTGTGCAACAAATATTTTCGACTCTAAATCTACTCTGTATATTTAAAACCCCTACAAGTCCATACGCCTGTATCGGAAATTATATTAAATTTTGCGATATTCGAGGTTTCACCCAAATCGGATACATTCCTTGCTTTCTATTAAATACATTTTCTCCTCATTTGATAAGAATATTACGGCGCACATTGTTTCAACCAAATTCCGTTAACGAACGCACTAACCAATCAAATGTTTATACCCTACAACACTATGTGTTGGGGGTATTATAAGTTTGATTGGGCCAACAATTATGTAACACCACGAAATATTGGTTTCCCATATAGAAAAGTATATATGGATCTTCCTAGCTCGCCGAGCTGAGTCGATCAAGCTATGTATGTCCGTCCGTCCGTCTGTCAGTCTGTCCATGTTAATTTGTAATCACGCTACAGGTCGCAATTATGGCCCGATCCTTACGAAATTTTGCACGAAGGTGGGGTTTGGGTCAGAATAGAACCCTATTGCTTTTGGAGATGATCGACAAACGTTTAGAGGTTGAAATGGACCAAATACTGAGAAAATGTCGGATTTTGCAGTAGCTGTACAGGTCGCAATTATAGACCAATCGACGCGGAATTTCGCATGTAGCTAGAGTTTAGGGCGGGGAAGAAGCCTACCAATTCGGGTGGTCATCGGATAATATTTAGCGGGTATAATAGACCATATCTTTTGTGTTGAAAAAATTCAATTTTTTTCATTAAACCGCGAATATTTTAAATCCCGTCAAAATCACAAAGCCATGACAAGGTTACTTCTGATCTTTACATTGATGTTAACATCCAAAAAAAGGGATATATAGCAAAATATGTGCGATATATATGTCTAAAGAAGATATGCTTGAAAAATCTCTTATATGTCGAGAACGGCTGAACTGATTTCGACAGTTCTCATTAATTCAGAATGGCCTCTTGGCAGGAAAGAAAAAACGTCTAAAAAAATCGCATAAAAATATCTCTCTAAAGATGAAAATATTGATTTTCTAAAATTTTCTCATATTTTTTCAATTTTGTCATATTTTTGGCATATTTTCATTTTGAATTAAACATTTGGTAATATTTCTACAGCTAACAAAACTAAGTAGTTAGGATATCAGGATATCATATACAGATCGCATTTATGGCCCGATCCTTACGAAATTTTGCATGGAGATAAGATGAGGGTCAGAATAGAAGCCCACTCTTTTTGGAGATGATCGCCTTATAGTTAGGGGTTGAAATGGACCAAAAAACTGCAAAACTGTCAGCAGGTCGTAATTATCGCCCGATCCTAACGCACATTTAAATGGGGGTTACCGAACATTGCAAAAGCCAAGCAGTTTTGGATGGCCATCTAAAAATATTCAATGTGTGAAATAGTTAGCAAACTTTTGTAGACAAAATAAGAAAATGTCCATTCCAGTGACTTTTTGGAGAATTCACAAATACAGGAAAGACGCACTTCTGACTATTTCGTTAACGCTGATTTTATTGAAGAATATAGTCAAATGTCTGTATCTCATATAGATGCATTTCAGTCAAAAACCAATAATAAATGTTAATCTCCTGCCACTTTTGAGAAATTATAGGTCTTTGGGAAATATTGATTCCAGATCTAGGAAGACTATTGGAAATGAGCAAATTAGTTTAAGTTGCTATTATTCGAAAATTAGAGAACGAAACCTAATGGTTTTCTTTTATTATTTGTCACAATATCTTGAGGAATTCTTTCGGGTATCTCGCCTATATAAACTGTATCGTTTATTATAGTGTTGTAGGGTATTCAACGGTCGGCCCCGCTCGACTGTAGCCTTTGCTTACTTGTTTGAAACTGAGTTTGTCCAAAGAGGATGAACCTAATTTTTAACGTATTCATTAATTTATTTCCTCTGCAGATATAAGGCTGAGGGTATCAAAACTACTTTATCTATAAAATCATAAGTTTCATTCTATGAGTATTTCTCTAGAAAATCTGTCTTTTAATGTCAGAAATGCTCATTATTTTATTGACTTCAGTATTTACTCAAAATGTGGTAAAAATAAAAAATATGACAACTTCATAATATTTAATAAAAACTAATTTATTAGCGGTTAGTGGTTTCATGTCGAGCTTGTAATGGTAATTAATTAGTCGTTTACTGTTATGTGAAGTGTCAAACGGAAATGTGTAATAAAATTCAACTAAAAACTAATTCAAAAACAATAAGTTATGATCGGAGTTTTCGAAGGATACATGTGGCATGTATCGCATATCCCAATATAATACCATAACAATATTTTTATACCCTCCACCAGTGTACAGGGTGAGATACAAAAAACTGCAACAAAAAGTCAAACACCATAATTTGTAGCTTTTTAAAATTTTATTGAATGGAAGAAAAAAGTGACGGAAATAGCATCAAATTTTAGAATGAGTTCAGATTTGATCGAATTGGTCACCTTGTGCACGAATTATGGCCTTCAAACGGCCAATGAAACCGTCACACGCTGCCCGAAAGTTGCTCTGCGGTATTTTGGGCCATTCCCGGCGAAGCGCTTGCTTGAGGTGATCGACACTTTGATATTTTTTAGTGCCAACCTTCCATCCCAAAATACTCAAGACACCATAGTCCAACGGATTGGTATCCGGAGATTTTGGTGGCCATTGTGCGCTGGAAATGAAGCGAGGAACCTCATTTTGTACCCATTTTTGGGTGACGCGATGGTTCTGATTCCTATTGGAATGTCCAAGTTTTGCGGCCAAAATGTTTGCTGGACCAAGGCTTTAATACACCCTCCAGAATATTTTCGCTATAATATTCGACATTTATTCCGATGCCACGGTCGATTAATACGAGCGGTGGGCGACCACACAATCACCATGGCCGGCGCTTGAGTTCTGGTGGCCAACTGAAGGTGCACATTTTCAGCTGACCTCTTTGGCAAGTAAACACGATCATTTTGTGTATTAACAAACTGCTGGGCAACGAATGTTTTATAATCGGAGGAATTTCGGCAGTTTATCACTTTCGGCCAAGCGAAGCAACTCTTTAGTTCTTTTGAGTCTATTTTCTTTCCCTAAGTTCTTGCTCTTTTTGGAATTTCAATGGCTTTGCCTTGAGCTCATTTTTCAATATTTGCCGAATGGAATATTGCGATATGTTGATCTCACGAGTCATTTTTCGGCCATTGCGACGCGGGTTTCGAACAAGTCGCTTCTTTACTTTTCGAACCATTTCTGCTGTTGTTGCTGTTTTCTTCCGTCCACTTCCTTGACGTCAGGCTCCGCTACCAGTATCACGGTAACGAGCGATGGTACGAGACACAAAAGATTTATTCACATTTAAATGCTGGAGTGCTCTAACGATAGCCACTTGTGGTTTTCCAGCCAAATATAAAGAAATCACACTGTCACGCTTAAATTCCATCACGAATAACTTTATTTCTGGAAAATTCTCACCAAAATGCTTCATCTCACCCTGTATAATAGCCTAGTCTCAAAAGTAGCGTATGTATTTTTTGAAGCTTCTATTATATAGAAATTATTCTTAAATAATATGTGCCAAACATTATCATATATTATCTACTTTCCTGAAACGTGCAAACATATACACTGGTGGCCAAAACTAAAGCAACTAAAATCTCAAAGACAATAAATGTCCTGTAACTTTTACAAAAATAAACAAATCGTAATTATTTGTCCTGTTTTAAATGAGGTCTTTAATTTACTTTTAAGAAACTAAAAATAAAAATACAAAAATAATTTAGAACGAAAAAAAATATATGGAAAACTAAAATGACCCAATTTTTGCTTGGTCAAAACTAAAGTAACTTTTGATTTTTTATTTTGAAATTTTAGCTTGTAGTCGATAGCATCCATTATTTTTGATAGCAGCTGCACACCTACGAGGCATTGAATCTATAACACACTCAATTTGATCCTTGGGTATGCTTTCCCAGGCACCCCGAATTCTTTGGAAAATGTTGTGCTTATTTGTTTCCGAATTTCGCTTGATCTTCCTGTCTACGATACTCCGAAGGTTTTCTATGGAGTTTAGGTCAGGTGATTGTGCCGGCCATGACAAAACATTGATTTTTGACTCCCGCAACCAATATTTGACAAGTTTTGATGCAAGTTTGGGATCATGGTCATGCTAAAACTCCCAAATGAGCCGAATGTTTTACTCAGCATAAGGGAACAACGTGATGTCCAACACATCTTTGTAAACAACACGATCCATAACTTCCTTTAATTCATGGATAGGCCAAGTCCATAGAAAGAAAAGCAGCGCCACGCAAATTTTGACCCTCCTTCATGCTTCACTGTACCTTTGCAACACTGCGGCTTGAGTCTTTCATTTTTTGATCTTCTAACCTTAAAATTTTCAAGCCTGAGCCTTTAATATTAAACGTAGACTCATCCCAGAATTAAATGTTTTTCCACTGAGTTGGATTCCAATTAATATTATCGTTTCCGAAAGCTTTTCCGATTTTTCAGATATGAATGGATTTTTTGACGGCTTACGGTCATGAAGACCAGCTACCACTACTAGTCTACGCACTGATCTCGAGCTTATATTCAATGATAGCTCTCTCACTAATCCAGTTGAACCCTTAAATGGTTGTTTTTATTTCTTCACAATTTGTTGATCAGTACGGGCTGAAGATTTTCACGGTCTTCATCCGTTATAGACTGTTACTACTGATCCAGTTTCATAAAACCGACTTAGTATACAAAAATATTTTTGAAATCACTGAAATATTTATGAAATATTTCTCGGAAATCATTTTCTGTGACATGTTGTTGTGATACTCATTGGTAATTTGCTGTTGTATTCATGTACTGTATTTGTTTCAAACCACAGTAAAAACAACTAAAATTGCAGCGGTCATATGAATGTAAAACAGAGTTACTTTTGTTTTGTCCAAGCCAAAATCGTGTTAATTGACTTTACCATACATTATTTTTTATATAAAAATGAATTTTGGTTTTTTGTTTTAGGTTTTTAAAAAGTGAAAAAAGTGCCTAATTTAGAACAAGAAAAAATTTCTCATTTTCTTAATTAAAAAAAATTAAGAGGGCATGCATTCTCCTTGTAATTTCAGTTGCTTTAGTTTTGGCCACCAGTGTATATCTAATATGCATATCAATGTGAAGACAGTAAATAATGTATTCGAGTCATGCCTCCATTTTGGCTAGACACTGGACAATTCATGTAATCTCCCCTTGACATTACACTAGGAAAAATAAACTGAAAAAATATTTTACTACAGCGTCAAGGCAACGTCGAATATTTGTTGTTTTTGCTCAAGCGTCCTGCCTTCAATGTGAATATGAATTCATTCAAGATGTTAAATCCTTTTCTAACAAATGGTGACGTTGAATTGCACAAGGCTTTTGGTTCATGGTGGTTGTCTGTACTTGAGGACTTGACACATCAACAACTTCTCGCACTACTGGGAGGACAAAGAGCAAAAAACTATGGCAATGTGTAGCCGACAGACAAAAACCAATTATAGAAGAACAATTAATGGCATTATTAAACAAAAATAGAACGGCAGACTGTTGGACAAACAGAATTAGTAATGTTTTGACAAACTAGAACAGAGTCCACTAAATACAAACAATATGCGAAAATCTTTTTGGTTTTAATTTCGTTATTAAAAAGAAGTGCTTTGTTTATTAACAACGAAATTTTGCTTTAACGAAAATATTTTAAACAAATTAAAAATTATCAGTCAATTTTGCCGACAGATGTATACCATCAGCCTATGTCACTTAATTAAAATATTTTTAGACTTACATCATGACGATTCAAAATGTTGACCCTTTATGGAGGAGGAGTGGATCAATATTATCCACTTCTCATTTGAACTAACTCTGATACACTACAACGTACTCGTTTTGGACTATATCGACTAATTCTTTTACTTAATATGTGATAATTTTTCGAAAATGTTGAAATATTCGACGGGGGCTAGATATTTTGAATTAAAGCATTCCACTTCATCTAAAAGTGATTAAAATATGTGGGTGTGCAAAACTTGAATGAAATCAGACAGTTATAAGCGATTTTTTGCTAATAATTGTTAATCATATTTTTTACATTTGTGGGGGAAATACGATAATGAGTGTCGATAGCTTCAAACTTCACATCATACGTAGATGATCGAGAAAAATACGTAGATATACAAAGTTTGAAAAGATTTCCCGACCTCTATAATTTCTATAAATTCTGAAAATATTTGAAGTTCGAAATAATTGATACAGCCTAATGCTATGTTTACGTTAGAACTTTTTGTAAGGTTAACCTACTTTGAGAGGATTTATTTGAAGTATAAATAATGGATATGACAATTTTAATCCAAAGCCAGTCGGTTAACACATTTATATATAAACGTACTGTAAGATAGAAAATTGTCTGTGCAGGTCCACGTCTTCGTATAGCCCCCATATAACAGTACCACCCGACATTCGGTATTTTAATGATTTTAGCGATATTATTCACCGGAGTTGTTTCAAATTTGTTATTTGAAGTTCGTAATGGATACAAAAGACTATTACAGAAAGTTGTCTGTGCAGGTTCACGTCTTCGTATAGCCCCCATATAACTGTGCCTCCCGATATTCGGTACTTTGTTGATTTTAGCGACATTATAAACCGGAAATCTTTCACATTTGGTATATGATATGGATACTAAAGCCTATGACAGAAAATTGTTTGTGCAGGTCCACGTCTTCGTATAGCGCCTACCGATATTCGGACATAAATAGGTATGTAAATGATATACTAATCATGCAACGTTTGTCCAATTGGGTAGAATTTTGCAAAATATGTTCAAGTTCAGACAGGATAAAATCTGGCGAGTTTGGACTAAATTGATTCAGATAGAGCTCCCATTTCATCCGACTTTAAATTTAAATTCTCAAATTTATAATATACATTTTTGTTACGAGCAGAAAAAAATTTCCGTTAAATTTGGTGCGATTCGTTTGAGATATAACTCCCATTTACAGGGTTGCCCTTATTCGACGGACCCATCTGGCAACGCCATAACTTTTGACAGAGATGTCACATCGCTTAATGACATACTGCGTTTGAAGCGTCAGTCCCAGCAGATTTTTACCATGAACCTATACACGCGCTCTGAAATAGTTGAAATTTACATTCAACAGAAGAAGTCAATTGTGAAAACTCAACGTGCTTTTAAAACATTAAAAAATGTGAGAAGTGCGCCTTCTAAGAACACCATCAAGCGTTTATACGAAAAATTTTCGACTGGTAAGGCTCTTTCTAATCCGAAGAGGCCATGTAACAGTCGGCCAAGGCGATCGGCCGAGAATATCGCTGCCGTACGAGCCAGTGTTGAGAGGTCCCCAAGAACATCCCAAAAACGCCGTTCTCAGCAGTTGGGCATGGCTCGGTCCACTTTACAACGGATTATTCGCATTGATTTGCATTTGTTCCCGTACAAAATTCAATTGACGCAAAGAATGTTGCCTGCGGACAAGCCTCGTCGATTGCAATGGGCCCAAAAAAAAACATGGGTCCGTCGAATATGGGCAACCCTGTATTAGTCGTCGTTCCTAAGCCGAAATGCGAGTTCAATATTGAGCATAGCTTGTATGATTTACTTCACACAAATTCCTAATTTAAACGTATGTCTATTATAGAGTCATTCATTTTTATACCCTCAGCCATATGGCTACAGAGGGTATATACAATTCGATACGGTCAAAACGTGCCTAGTCGAAATAACGGTTTTAGACCCTAGGTCTCTTTGGACCAAATCCGTTTCAGAACATTTGGAGTCGATCTAGCGATGTCCGTCCGTCCGTCCGTCCGTCCGTCTGTCTGTCTGTCTGTCTGGCTGGCTGGTGCGCACGATAACTCTCGAAGGGAGTATCCGATTTCGCCCAAACTTGGTACATCGTAATATTTTTGTCAAACTTAGATCGAGTTCGGAGATGGGCAATATCGGTCCACTCCTTCTGGTACCTCCCCCACAAAAGTTCGAAATTTTCAAAAAATTTAATTTTTGCACAGAAAGAGAAATTATAGTCCGATTTTGCTCCAACTTTGCAAATCTTAATATTTGCGTCAGTGTGAGGTCGGGTGTGAAAATGGAAAATATTGGCCCACTCCATCAAGTACCTCCCCCACAAATGGTAAAATTTTTGAATAATTACAACTCTCATAAAATGTGATGTAAGTGTCCGATTGTCTTAAAATTTTACACATCCCAATATTTATATTAACCTAAGGTCTGGTGTTAAGATGGAATATATCGGTCCACTCCTTCTGGTACCTCCCCCACAAAAGGTCGAAATTTTCAAAAAAAAAATATTTTTTTTTTTGCACAGAAAGAGAAAGAATAATTCGATTATTCTGCTACTTTGCAAATCCTAATATTTGCATCATTGCTAGGTCTGGTGCGAAAATGGAGAATATCGGTCCACTCCTTCTGGTACCTCCCCCACAAAGGGTCAAAACTTTAAATAATCACAACTCTCATAAAATGTGATGTAAGAGTCTGATTGCCTTGAAATCTCACACATCCCAATATTTATATTAACCCAAGAAAAGGTCGAAATTTGCAAAAAATATATTTTTTGCACAAAAAGAGAAAAGATAATCCGATTTTGCTCTCACTTTGCAAATCCTAATATTTGCATCAGTTCTACGTTAGGTGTAAAAATGGACAATATCGGTTCACTCCCCCACAAATGGTCAAAATTTTGAATAATTACAAATCTCATAAAATGTGATGTATGAGTCCGATTGTCTTCGGATGGCGCACATCCCAATATTTATATTAATCCAAGCTCTGGTGTTAAGATGAAGTATATCGGTCCACATCTTATGGTACCTCCCCCACAAATGGTCGAAAATTTGAGATATATATTTTCTGCACAGAAAGGAAGCAATAATCTAATTTTGAAAAACATAACGCTCAAAGAAAGCGAAATAAGGATTCACACATACAAATTATTTTTGCTAACACCAGATCTGTTTTGAAGATGATCCTATATATCTGCGAACACCTTCTGGTACCTCACCCACAAAGAGACACATTTTTCAATATTTTTATCTGTCATAAATTGCGAAACAACTCAGTGATTCTTTACAATTGCTATATCCATCTGCTATTATAATATTTATATCATATTTGTGTAGGTCCGATACGAAATTGACAATATTGACCCATTCTTTAAAAACCCACTCCATAGAGGGTGAAGAGGACTGAGGGTATACATCTGTCGGCAAAGCCGACCGATACTTTTTTACTTGTTATTTTCAAAGTTAAAGAGCTCGGTAACATTCATATGTTTACAAAAAACATTTTCACAATCATTTTTTCCACGACTTTTTTCAATAAAAGAAACTCCACAGCAGACATCTTAGTCATCTTTGACAGTAAAATATGTCAACGTCGAGGAAAATGTATATTACCCTGAAAAGGTCAAGTATCAAAACATTTTACAAAGTTCAAAAATGTTGCTGAACTTCAATATTGAATGTCTTCTTCTGTTAGTATTTCCATAAAGCTGTTATTGCTGCAGTTGAATGCTCAGCAATAGCTGAGTACGCATTTGATTCTTGATATGAACTTTTGCAATTTTATGCAGATGGAGAACATTTTGAAGTCATTTTTGTAAATATCGCACTTTTTGAACATATGCACACTACAACAACAACTTACAAAAGTCCTTAAGCTATTGATCAATAAAGTGTGTGTGTGCATTGCGCACATGGCCCTCATATGCGAAATGTGTAGCAGAATAAAATGCATTATTTGTAACAGATTGCAACATAAGTATTTACGGGTGATTACAAAAGCATCAGCTATATGTTTATTGGTATGTTCTTCAACTAATATCAAAGTTAAATTATCAAAGCAATATTCAATAGAATATGTACTCCCAATTCAATTGATTTTTATTTGTGAAATATGTTAGGACTGTTTCTTAGAAGTCATGAAGGGAGGATGGTATTTTTTGGTGTGAATATTTTGGTAGAAAATATATCAAATTAAGGTTAACAAATGGTTTGGTTTTATGAATGTTATTGTCAGTAGTTAGCGATACTTGATTTCGAAACAGTCAAAAATGGTGGATGGTATTTTTTGTGAGAGTTTTTAAAGTTACTGTAAAGTACTTAAGTTGTGTTACGTGAAAATATGGAGTATTAGGGTTTATATTGGGTTTGGTTACATGAAAATATTTTTTTTCAGTTGTGCGATATTTAATTTTGATAAGGTTTTGCGTTTTTTACCGATTGCGAAAATCTTTTATAATTTTTTTCAACAACAAAAACTATGGACATCACTAGACGCGACTTTAATTAATCACAATAATTATTTCAAATATCATTCACAATGCATGCACAACTTCACTCGCTCAATTTGGATCGAGAAGACGAAAAATCTCATTGCTTTCATATATTCAATTCATCAACAGCATTGTGAAATATCTCCCAAGTAATTATTTTCAATGAGACAATTCAATTTTGTAAAATAGATTTCATCCAGCTTCCTTACGCGGACATGTGGGTTCGCCCCATTTCATCCTTCCTATGCCCGATTATGTGACAGTAATGCCATCATTTGTTTTCATTTAAATTCTCTGATTGATGTAAATGAATTAATTTTCGCTTTATTTTTATACCCTACACCACAAGGTGGTCAGGGTATTATGTCTTAGTGCATTTGTTTGTAACAGGCAAAGGGAAACGAGATAGACCCATAGTTCCTTTTGATGATCTGCATAGAATCACATTCTGAGTCAATTTATGCATGTCCGTCCGCCGGTCCGTCTGTCCATGTATTTTTGTAAACCCTATTGAAATTGGAGATAATCGGTCAAAATTCAGATATAGATCCCTTATATATCTTCGTCCCATTTGTCCCATTTGTCCCATTTGTCTTTTATTGTGCACCAAACGTGTAAAATCAACCCAAATAGTATGGAATTTTACACATACAACCAAATTAGGCCTGAAAATAAGTATGCCAAATTTGATCGAAATCGGTGCAGATATAGCTATAGCTCCCATATATATTGTTCATCCGATTTGTTATTTTTGTCCTTCGCAGCCGGAATATGCACTCTGTAACAACAATATATGAGAAAATATATCAAATACAGCTCAGAAATACATTTGCTAAATTTTATCGAGATCGGTTCAGATTTGGATATAGCTCCTATATATAACTTCGTCCGATTTACCTTTTATTGAGCACCAAACGTATAATACTTGTCAAAATGGGATGGAATTTGCACTTAGGACCGAATTGAGTCTAGAAGCAAGTATGCCATTTGTTGAAGATCGGTTCAGATATAGCTATAGCTCCTATATATACTGTTCATACGATTCGTTATATTTGTTACCCACAGGCGTAATATGCCCTCTGTAACAACGATATTCAGGGAAATATATGAAATACAGCTCAGAAATATCTTTGCCAAATTTTATCAAGATCGGTTCTGATTTGGATATAGCTCTCATATAAATATTTATCCGATTTCAAATTAATTGTGAACCTATACAAGTCCCAATTTTAAAGATTACATTATGTTAATCCCAATGTCTATGATTTATTTACGGACTCAACTATTTACGCATGGTACAATAAAAAGGTAAGGTAGGGCTACCAGCTGATTACGATTTTGTTCTAAGTACGCCCGACTTTTGCCAATTTTGTGTATCTATTTATTGTTTTGGAAAATAATAACAAATTTTTTTCAAAATCAATGATTGGAAGAATCTTAAATTGCAGGGCGCGCATTAATTATATTAACCAGATTTTTAAAAGAACATCCAGGCATTTCATTCATCTTTCGCCCTATTTGACTCATTTTAAAAATGAACAAAAATATCAATCGAATGAAAACAACTTGTTGGATATAATTTTGAATAATACTGACAGGAAGCGGGCACAGCCTCAGGGCTGTATTTGTGTAGTTTTACGAAGCTGTTCTACCTCCTTATTGTATCATGGATCATACCAACTATGAATTCGTATCATTATTTTGGCTGACATTATTATTTGGTGCATAATAAACCTGACATCGGATAAAATATATATGGGTGCTTTATAAAAATCTGAACCAATAGAGATAAAATTTGCCAAAGATATTTCTGAGTTCTATAAGATATCTGGTAACAACTATCATTGTTGTGGAGGGAGGGATGAATTGAGTCGTATGTGCCGAAACACATCCTATATATTGCACATTATCCGCACAATAAAATTTAAATCGAGGATATATATAAACGAAGATATAAGATAGATATGAAAACTATATCTACGATTATCACCAATTTCAATTGGGTTCGTACTTGGGTCAATGAAATGATGTATGGAAAATGTTATCGCATAATAAATGGCCGATGTTGGTATTTGGTGTTGACAATTGGTGCAAAATTATCTATAAAGGACCTCATATAACTGTATTTCTGATATGCCGTATATGACGATTTATGTACATTTGTTAACGGAAAATTTGGTGTTTGGAGGAAAGTAATTATTTTTGATCAGTGAAATTAAGAGCTGAAGTGTCTATGGGGTTTAGTAAAACAACATATTTTCTGTGGGGAAATATATCAATTTGAGCATAGAGGACTTCTTGGATGATTTAATTTTTTTAAGGAAGTCAATGTATGTACTGTAAAAAAATCTCTAGTGTCCTGAAATATTTCAGGCAGAGATAAAAAATTGTTTTTAATCGCTCACCATTCTGAGTGGAACTTTTCAATTATTACAAAGTTAATTTATTCAGATTCGAAATTTAGTATAGTTTTTGTAATAATAAATAAAGTTTTAATAATTTTTTATTAAATTTCATAAATTTGTAGTTTTATTAAAACAATGCTTTTTTGCCAGTAGTCAGCACCACTTGCTAATTGTCGGTTTGGCATGTTCCAACAGTCGGCATACAAATTTTTTTGTAAAAATAATTCATTAAAATATAATATTCTTGTGTTGTTTTAAACTGATTCGACGTCTTTATTGTACTTTTCTTAAGAATATGAATTGTTGAGGACATTCACAGACAAAAATTTAATTTTTATTAGAATAAATCATCTATTCTTAGCGAAATTGTACACAAAGATAGCTGACAATATATTTGAAGTAAACAAAATACATTTAGTTATAATAGTTTCATTTATTTGGGCTTAAAAATAAAAAATGCCGACTACTGGGACATGCCGAACTTAGGCACACTTACCCTACATAGCATTTTCATCAAGCGATCCCTATTGAAAAGTTGTTATGACAATTTCAACATAAATGCCTTAACTAGCCCCTACTTATATTATCTTTCTCAAAGACAACATATTAATAGGGACCATATTTCAATTTTGCTACAAAAACTCTCATATTGGTCATTCGTAACACCATGCTTTCGTAGAACGACATTGAGAACGAACATAATCACCGTCACTTTAAGTTCCGTTGCAGACTCAATTCTCCTTAACTTTTTTAGTCTTTACCTCCTCTCAACAATAGACAAGTTGGTACTGTTGTCAAACGGCTTGGGATGGATATAAATCATTTTAATGTCAATGGAAGCCAGTATCCATTAGGGAAAGGGAAAAATTTAAATTTATATGTGTGTTCTAATACTTGACCATTTCACAATACACATTGTTGTTGCATTTGCTCTGAGAACGTGAATGTGCGGTTTTAAGTTTCTCGTTTCTCTTTTTTACTTTTCATAGCAGATTCCGGAGTTAACATTTCTGTTATTCGAGCTGATACTTCTGTCTTTAACTTTTCAACGCGGTTTTTGTGCAAAGTCTGGTCTGCAGATGTCGATGATAAGTTGACTCAGATTTTGACTTGAATTGGCATATTGAGAATAAATTGTCAACGTGTAAATTTCCGCCTTTATCAACGTGTAAACTGTAATTTGATAAAAACGGGATTATCAAAATATGATTTCGGTGTAAGATTTTTGAAATAGGATATATTTTTATACTATATATAAACTTTATTTCTTATTTCCATAATAATTGTAAGTGTTTTTAATCGGTAAAAATATTGATTTATCGGTTAATGAAGTAGCTTTAAACTTAAATAATAGCACACCTTTACTTCAAGATTTTTCATTGATTTATCTGATTCATTAGTTTGCTATATTTATAACAAGTTGCTTTATCTGAGGTTCAGGTGAGTTCAGTCATTACCAGGATCAACCTAAGGACCCATAAACATTAAGTAAAACACGAGTGTTTACAATTTCAAAGTTTTTATCCTCTGGTGTTTATATTATCACTAATATGTGATTTTGATGTTGCGTGATACGCATGCTGGTGGTTGCTGTCGATTCGGAGATATCTGGTCAGTGTTCGTGAGTTGTCGGTTCGGAGTATTCTGGTCCTCTGAAGTGGTTGTAAGTATTCGGGTTGATGTCGGCTCGGAAGTATCCGGGTTGATGCCGACTCGGGAGTTGTCGGATAGCTGACGTCTCATAGGTATTCGGGTTCTCTGAAGTTTTCGGGTTGCTGTCGGGAGAAAATTTGATTAGTGGGAGCGACAAAGCCCTAGTTATTAGCGTGGAGCTTGCTTTGAGCGTCACTCGTACTTTGTCGGCGGAATTCGACAACCTCGGCGATGAAGACTGAACTATAAATCCGGGTTATGCAGTTAAGTGAATGAGAATTTTTTTGTATGAGTTTTAGAAGATGCAACGTAAATGAAAAGGTCACGTTACATGTTTTTCTATATTTTATCTAGTAGTCTGAATAGAGTTCTAGAATATATGCTACTCATAAAATGCCACTACATGTCCATCTAGAGATGGATTTAATTCTCACCGTATTTTAATAACATCGTCTGTTTTAAGCATTGACCCACTAATAGAATCCTATTTATATTTCAATGCATATTTTGTTTTTCATTATATTCGCTTACTAAGGACCTGGGAGATATTATTGACAATGGTGATGATGACGATTGCCGTTTGAATTTCCGCTACTTTTTCTCTGTGAGGTTTCAGTCATTCACAGCTATAAAGTGATTGTGTAGTGTAAAAGTGCAAGAAGGGCAAAAACTAATGGAAATAATATAAATAATATACAGACTAGAAAGTGCCACGAAGCAAACCATATGATGGTATTGTGGCTAACAGACTTCGGACAAAGGGATTATTTCAATAATGTTAAATGAATTATCGTCGAGATGTAGCCTGTTTTGGAAACAGTGATAAACCTTTTACATTTTGCGAAAATATCAATATTGAATTGAAAGATTTTTTCATTACAGATTACAAACTCATATTAAACAAGTAAGCATAGGCTATAGTCGTGCGGGACCGACTATGTTATACCCTACAACACTACAATATGTTAGAAGCCCCCTTATGTCCAAATCCATATTGGAAGATTTCGCTTTGAAATTAGGATTTTGACTAGGGACTAGGGCTAGGGGCTGTTAGTGGTTGTAGTCCATTTTACAGCTAAATATAATTGAATAGTCATCCAAAATGCAAGAATTCTTCCCTGTCCTTAACTCTCTTCACAGGCATGTCGATTGGCTTCAATTGTGTGATCGGAAAAACATTTCTGTTTTTGGTTAATTTGAAATAAATATTTTGCAATCATCTCCAAAAGCAAGAAGCCCCTCTGTATCTCCAAATTTGCAATACTTATATAATATCCGCAAACTGTGTTCTAATGTGAAAAAATTTTACAAAATATTAAAAGTCAAATTGAAAATATAGCATGCGATAAAAAATATGAAAAAATAAAAAAAAATATCACAAAATACTACTAAATCTATATTAACATTATTATTGGCATATTTTTCTGCGATTTTTTTAGATTTTATACTTTTATGTCAAGAGGGCATTACCCTTCCTTTTTATATACACATTGTATATATTTCGCAATATATAACCGATATATTTACTATCGGCTTATACGTAACGGTCAGAATTGACCTTTACGTGTATTTGTGATGTCTCCGGGATTAAAAATATTCGCGGTTTAATGGAAAATTTGACTTTTATTTAATACAAATGTTTTGTGGCCTATTGCACCCACTAAATATTACCCGATGACCATCAAAATTTTAAGGCTTCTGCCCAGCCCTAAGCTCTAGCCCCATGCTTCCGCTTTGATTGGTCTATAATTGCGACCTGTGGAGCAACTGCAAAATCAGGATTTTTTTCAAATATTATGCGATCATCTCCAAAAGAAATAGTGTTCTATTCTGACCCTAGCCCCACCTCCATTCTAAATTTCGTGAAGATCAGGCCATAATTGCGACCTGTAGAGTGATTACAAATTAACATGGACAGACGGGCAGACGGATGGACGGACATACATAGCTAGATCGACTCAGCTCAGGAAGATCCATATATACTTTCATATGTGGGAAACCAATATTTCGTCGTTTACATAATTTTTGGCCCAATCAAACTTATAATACCCCCAACACATAGTGTTGCAGGGTACAACAAGTAAGAAATTAGCTAAGTTATGTCGGTCCCACACTTTTCAACAAAAATGTTTCAAATTTGGAATTTTAATGGGTAATACATCCTTTACTAGAAAATTGCTCATACAGGTCCGCGTCTTCGTAGCGCCCCCATGTAGCACCACCACCCTACATATATTCAATATTTTGATGATTTTAGCGAAATTATTTACCGAAATTATTTCAAGTTTCATATTTGAATATCGTAACGGCCTATGACAAAAATTGCATATACAGATCTGCGTCCTAGCATAGGCCAGTAGTGTGCTTATGGGGATGTTGGGAATTCACCACGATTTATCACGGCAAATTCTATTGGGGATGTTGATTTGGGTAAATTCACCACGGTGAATTTTAATGGGGATGTTGTCTTGGGAATTGTACCACGGCAAATTCTATTGGGGATGTTGATTAGGGTAAATTCTCCACGGTGAAATATATTGGGAATGTTGTCTTGGGAATTGTACCACGGCAAATTCTATTGGGGATGTTGATTTGGGTAAATTCACCACGGTGAATTTTAATGGGGATGTTGTCTTGGGAATTGTACCACGGCAAATTCTATTGGGGATGTTGATTAGGGTAAATTCTCCACGGTGAAATATATTGGGGATGTTGTCTTTTGAAATGTACCACGGTGAAATATATTGGGGATGTTGTCTTTTGAAATGTACCACGGTGAAATATATTGGGGATGTTGTCTTTTGAAATGTACCACGGTGAAATATATTGGGGATGTTGTCTTTTGAAATGTACCACGGTGAATTATATTGGGGATGTTGTCGTTTGAATTGTACCACGGCAAATTATATTGGGGATGTTGTCTTTTGAATTGTACCACGTCAAATTTTATTGGGGCTGTTGGCGTTGCTAGTTTTAATATGGACTACTAGATGGCGCTAAGTTTAGCGCAGACACAATCCAAAACTGTGTATGGGATGGTGAAATTTCAAGTTTTAATATTCACCACTAGCAGAGACACCCTCCGAAAAAAAAAAAAATGTATTATGATCATATCGAGTGGGGCTAAAGAGATTCACCATGTGAGAAGTGAATATAGCAGAAACACATCTGAAAGAGGTAAGTATCGAAGAAAATCATTTTATCTAGATGGCTCTCAGAATGCTTTTATATAGTCAACATGCTGATTACTGCAGTCAAATGTGCTTATTAATTTATTTGAAAACATATATTTCAAGAAATCGACTTCAATAAATGTGATATATTATAGAAGAGTTTCAATTGACAAATATGCTGCAATTATTGATATTTCAGGGGTTTTAATTTCAGCATAGATGAAAGTATAAATGAAAATATAGACAAAGAAATGACATCGAAAAATTCCGGAATAATCAAGTGAAATTCTTGAAAAAAGATAACGAAGTCGAGTGGGTTGAACACGAAAATCAGCATGTTGGCTATGCAAAACATGATGAGATAAAAAGACAAAACTAACTTTTCGTTGTACTTGTTTTAATTTGTCTATAATTTTAGCGACTCAAAAATGTTCAGTTATTCCCATCGAAACGATATAGGCGACATCTAACGGTGAGTTCCATCCATACTATCCATAAATTATGTTGTAGCATAGACACACTCCAAAACTATTGAAATATGATCATATCGAATGGGGCTAGAGAGATCCACCATATGAGAAGTGAATATAGCAGAGACAAATTTGGTTAGTATCATAGTCAACAAGAAGATGTGTGTTCTATTATTTTGTCCAGATGGCTCTCCAGTCATTTCCCTCGAAACGATATAGGCGACATCTAACCACCAATTAATGTTGTAGCATATACACACTAAAAAAATGCTGCTGTAGCCAATCAAAGCAAATTCTTCTTGTGTGGACAGGCATTTTGATACATTATATCGATCGCTTTTTGATAGTTTTGTCGATGAAGAATTTGTTTACATTATGTAGCAATTTGAGAGAATTGAAACTGAAAGAGTTTCATGACAAACCCTGCATCAATTCGGTATTGAAGATTGAAGGGATTTGAAGAAGGAAACACCATTGTTTACATTAACTAACAATTGGATTTCTGTGAAATGGATATGAGAATTTGGGGGGAAGCGTTGTTGCAGAGTTTCATGACAAATTCTGCTTCAATCACAGAATTTCTATTTGTTTACAAAATGTAGTCAATAATGTATTGATTGGATTGGAAGAAATTTCAGTACTCAACAAGTCACAGATTAATAAGCATCGTTTCTTAATATTTTTAAAAAAGTTTTTATAATGTCTCAAAAAATTTGTTGGTCATGCAGCCTTTATTACAAGGAAAAAAGTGAATTTGTGAAACATATGAAAAAGCATTGTATGTTTTGTGATGTTTTACGTGAAAGTGTAAACGATTTAGAATTGCACTTAGAGAACCATCATGGAGATGAGCATGTAATGAAACAAAATCGTGATCAACAACAAGAAAAACTAAAGCAGCAGCATGAAAATAAATCAGCTGTGAAGGTGGAAAAGTTTTGTGGTGATTGTGATAAAATTGTGAATAATATACGATCACACGTTCGTAGCGAAGAACATCGATCCACCGTGAGAAAAAATCTGGATTCTGACATAAAAATTGTTAAAAGTGCATTTAACAAAAATATACTCAGCTATGAGATACAAAACAATAAAGACATTTTGTACCCGATCGATTTTCTTAATGCTTCAAAAGAATTAATAATTAAAACCTTGAAAAATGAGGTTAAACGGTAAAACGCTCATAAAATTTAATATGGAACTCCAAGGACTATATGTGAAACCAAACAATGAAAAAGATGGACCTTCAACTTCCAAAGAGTTAACTATTGAAAATATATTTAATCATATTTCAAAAACAACGCTATTAACCCTGGGAGATGATTTGGAAGAGGTCGTTTTCAACCACTGTGTGGAAATTATAGCTAAATCAGAAGAGTTCCAAGAAAGAGGCTCTAATTGGGCCCTGGAGAAACTTTTAAAACTTGACATAAATGTGTTGAGAGCCAACTTAACACGTGGCTCACATTATATTCCAACTCCGAAATCATTAAGCAACAAGAAGGGTGCGTGCCTTAACATCAAAAACTATGATGACTTTTGTTTTAAGTGGTGTATGGTTGTTGCATTGGGAGAAACTGCATATGGAGATCCGAGTATAACCTCTTCATATAACGTAGACATACACCAAGATGTCATTATTCTGCAGTCTGGAATATCGCTAAATTTCGAACAATTAAATTTCCCATTGGGTCTTAAATATATACAAAAATTTGAAATGAACAACCCAGAGATCAGCGTAAATGTTTTCGGTTATGAAAACAAGTCGGTCGTTGGTCCATATTACTTAACAAAGGAGACGAAAAGCAATCACATTAATTTAATATTGCTGCACAATGAAGAAAATTTTCATTACATTTTGGTTATGGATATGTCTTGGTAATTAAAAACAAAACTTATCAATCAAAACCATATCATAATAATCATGTATTTGTTCTTTTTTTTCAGTCTTATGCGGTCTCAATTCACAAGTCATAAGGAGAAAGGTTATTTTTGTTTTGGATGCCTGCAATGTTTCCACGATGAAAATAAATGTATGACTCACAAAAAGCAGTGTGGAAAAGTAGTCTGTGCCCTGCCGAACAAAAAAGAAGCCGTACTGAAGTTCGTCAATCACAAGAAAAAGGATAAGGTGCCTTTCGTTATTTATGCTGACTCCGAAAGTGTACTGGAAGACGTGCAGGAAGATGAGAACAATGGGGCGAGTAAAAAAACGGAAAAGGTAAAGAAGCATATTCCATGTGCTTTTAGTTATTTTATTAAATGTAGTTTTAATGAAAATTTAAATAAGTTATTTATATATAGTGGACCCGACGCAGCAAATGTTTTTCTGAAAGAACTAATTCAGGATTGTAAATTTTTGTATGATAGTTACCTAACCAAAACGAAACCTATGAATACTCTAACACCCGAAGAAGAGACAGCTTTTCTTAGGGATATAAATTGTCGTATATGTGGCGATATTTTAGGTAACGATAGGGTGAAAGATCATTGTCACTTAACGGGGCAATATCGAGGTGCGGTACATAACCATTGCAATCTGCAATATCATCTACCTAAATTTATTCCAATATATTTCCACAATTTTTCTTCGTACGACTGTCACCTCTTCTTTAAAGAATTAGTTGAATTTGGAGGTGAAATAAGAGTCATACCTCAAAACAAAGAAAAATATATTTCAATGTCTTATTTCATTAATATGGATAACGAGTCAACCGACTCTAGTTCTTTAAAAAGTACAGTTGTTGTAGGAGAAGAAGAAGATTCGAGTGAGGAAGATGATGAGGAATTCCAGCAAGAAGAGGAAAGTGAGGGCAAAAAAGAGAAGAAAAAGAAAATGAATAGATTAGAGCATCGTTTCTTAGATAGTTTTCGATTTATGCCTACTAGTTTGGATAAATTAGCAAGGAATTTATCTCGAGATTCTTTTGTTGCTATCAGATCTCATTTTCCTGATGATGAAGCATTCGAACTTATGACTAGGAAAGGAGTATTTCCCTACGAATATATTTCATCATTTGAAAAATTGAAGGAGAAACAACTTCCCCCTATAGACCAATTTTATAATAAGTTGACAGATACTGAATGCTCGTCAGACGATTATAGGCATGCAACAAATGTTTGGTCACATTTTCGATGTCAAACTATGCAAGACTACATGGATTTGTATTTAAAAGCTGATGTCTTGCTTTTAGCAGACGTATTTGAAAATTTCAGGAGCTTATGTATGCGAATTCACGAACTGGACCCTTGTCAATATCTCACAGCACCATCTCTATCTTGGGATGCAATGCTACTATGTACTAAAGTCGAACTTGAGCTACTCAGAGATATAGACATGTACAATTTCTGCAAAAATGGTATTCGGGGAGGGCTTACCCAGTGCTCAAACAGACACTCGGTAGCAAATAATGAAGATGCTCCCAATTATAATAGTGCCAAACCAGAGGTAAATATCTATTATTTGGATGTAAATAATTTATATGGTACAGTTATGACTGAGTGTCTCCCTGAAAAAGATTTTAGATGGGTGGAGGGTTATGAAATGGAGAAATTCAATGATCCAGCTGTAATATTATCTATTCCTGACAACGCTCCTACTGGTTTTATTTTAGAGGTTGATATTGAATATCCACCGCACCTTCACGACAAACATAACGATTTACCTTTTTTGGCGGAGAAAAAGTGTGTTGAGGGCTCAAAAACTGAAAAACTGATTGCAGATTTTACTGACAAAACATCATACACCATACACTACAAATTACTTAAGCAATCTCTGAAACATGGACTAATTCTTAAGAAAGTCCATAGAGTTTTGGCTTTCACACAAAGCGCTTGGTTAGCTCCTTACATACTGAAGAATAATGAACATAGGGAAAAGGCTGAAAATGCCTTTGAAAAAGATTTTTTTAAATTATTGAATAACTCTTCATTCGGTAAGACAATGGAGAATATCGACAAAAGAAAAACTGTGAAAATTGTGACAATGTGGGTAGATGAGGCAAACCAAAGAAGAAGGAATGTTGCTAGTAAATTAATCTCGAAGCCAAATTTTCACAGCCTTTCGATATTCTCCGAAAATATGGTTGCTATTCAAATTAGGAATGTCAGAGTAAAATATGATAGACCATTGTACTTAGGGTTCTGCATATTAGATTTATCAAAGTGGGTGATGTATGATTTTCTGTATGATTTTCTAAAAGTGAAATTTGGTGAGGATTTTATTCTAAATTATATGGATACAGATTCGTTCATATTAACATTTTACGGACGGAATTTGTATTCCGAATTATCTTTAGATGAAATATTGGCTAGATTTGACACCTCAGGGTTTTCAAAAGAAAATAAATATAAACTTCCTCTAATTAATAAGAAAAAACTTGGCATGATGAAAGATGAGAATGACGGAAAAACAATGGTTGAATTTGTAGGCCTTCGTCCTAAAATGTATGCCATCAATGTAGTTGATAGCGAAGAAGTAAAAAAATCTAAGGGAGTTAAAAAGTCGGTCCTAAAAAAGTATACTATAGATAAATATCGAGAATGTCTTTATAACAAAAAGGTTTTTTACGGTACCATGTTTTCGTTTAGGTCAAGACAGCATACAATATATACAGACAAAATTACTAAAATATCGCTAAGCCATCAAGATGATAAACGATTTATTCTAGAGGATGGTATTCACACCTATGCTTGGGGCCACTATAGATTAAATAACCTTCATGAAACAAATGTAAATAACTCAAATGAATCTGTCTCAATGGACTTGGATTAAAATATAAATTTAATTATGATTTAAGTTTCAATATATAGATAAAAGAGCATAGTAATAATATTAATTTAATTGTCTTTACTCACTATAAATGTCATCATATTAATATTTTCTCGCAACACAAAATGTTTAATTTTTAAGTAAATATAAGTGTATTATATTTTAGCTAGTCTTTAACTATTCTTATTATAAAATAAAACAAAATATTTTTGATTATAAATTTATGTAAATTGCGTTTTATTGAAATATTCTTGCAAAGGTGAGTATAAAATAGATTATACTACTTTTCGTACAATTCCTGTTAATGGAACGTACTCGACCAGACGATCATGTATAATTAAACAGTACGCAGAAGTGTTTTGTGGAATTGGTTTATTGGTTTCAAATTGGATTTTTAAATCGATTGGTCCATTCTTAACAGCTTCGTTTTGATTGCTAATGTCAATAACGGCGATGGGCTTGTCTTTAAAACTTGCATATGTAAGAAGTGGTTGTGGCTCCCTCATGTAATATGATTGTTGAAACTTTGTATACATGTCATATAGTACTGCATAGCCATTTTCTTCGAACTTTACATTCAAATCATCGTAAGGATAGGTTTCAGAGTTCAAGTGAACTTTGATGTTTTTAAGTTCGCAATGTTCCAGCTTGTTGTCTTTTTCAAATATCAAAGCAACATATCGTGGTCTTTCATGATTGACAGACAATTTAACACTCCAACTGTGTTGTCTTCCACCAGCAAAAGTTGGATTAAAGTAGCAGTCCCAGCTGCGGAATGCTAAAGGCAACGCTTTTCCATCCTTAATAGTTTTCAAGAAGCTGATTTTTCTATAGTCTGATAATTGAATGTGTTGTACTTTCCATACAACATTTGTTATGGTGAGTTTAATTTCCTCCGTATCCATGGTTGAATAACACACATTTTTATCGTTGGCACTACGCAAAAGAATCAAGTCATGCTTGCTGTTGCAAATTACTTTATCAAAGTCCTCTGCGAACCCTAGTAGACGGTTTAAGGGTACACAAAAATTAAAGTATCCTACTGATAAATCATTATCAGCTTTCCATCCCGCTTTGCTCATAACCTTACTTTCGGATTCGCTTAGAGAAATCCAATTTTTAATTTCTGTAGTTATTCCTAGATAACGAGTACGATCAATTTCAACACCATTTAGTTCATAGCGAATTTCATCAAACATGTATCCCACACAATTATTTCTCAGTCTTGCATTTTGCGATACTTCTCCCTTGCTATTTTTCAAATTTCCTTCAATGAATAGATAACTCTCCGATGGAAGTATGTAAAGATCCTGATTTTGTATACTTATCCGAATTTCATCATTATTTTTAAATGATTGAATATATGGAACATAGCTGTGGTAGTCTCTCTTTACAATATTCTCATCCGAGAATGGACGCTCATTAATGTTAAGTATTTCAGACATTTGGTTTGACTTTAAGCTTAATAAGTTTTAAAAACTCTTTATTTTCCTTTGAAATTGTAGGTCTTGTCGGTTTGACAACTTTGTGTTGAATGTGTCTTGGTATTTGTTTATGATTGTATTTATTGTAGATAATCATGATTGCATTGGTCTTATATGAATACGTAGCGTGATTTCTTCCTCTCTAAAATTTATAAAGCGACCTTCTTGATCTACTATCTTTATCTCCAGACGACCGATTTCTTTGACGTTCACTGGTAAATAAATGAGATTCATTGGTCTCTCTACCAATTTATATCCCGGAGGAACATTAAGAGCAAATTCATGTAGAATATGCGTTGGCGACCCATTCATGAATGATCCAGTTACAATATTGCAGTGTATTTGTATGGCATTAACCTTTAAAATGTCGACTTGAAGGTTTGAAGTATGTTTTTTCCCAGATTCTAAGATTTTTTCGGTAAAACCAAAAAGCTTGCCTATAGATTTTTCTTTATCAAAGTAAATAGGATCATGAGAAGACATGATTTCTACTTTTAGCGTATTATTATTCGCCTTAATTTCAATGGATCTATTCTCGTGGATAGTTTTATATTCCGTTTCCAAGTAATTCGCAATATCTTGCAATTCATAGGATCCTATAGGTATTTTTATAATATTGTCTCCAATGTGAAAGAGATTGTTATCATTATCCACATTGGGTATTGAATTGTATGATTGGAAATCTATTAGGCAACACTCATAACTACTATTTCCCAATTCAATTGGGGGTAAATATGTTGAATGTAGAATTGGAGATTTACCGGACACAGTAAACGTTCTTGACATTGCAAAATTCTTTGTCGTAATAATTGAAACACAAAATATGCATACGTATATATGGGTTTTTATTTATTTAAATATATGCTTGTATATTGTATATCTACATATTAAGATTATATGATATGATTCTTATCTATCCATGAATTATGTTTGTCTGAAAATCCCAGCCACTTAACCAAGACTTTATTACCTTTTGTTTTTAAAATTTTCTCAACTAAATACGTGTTGGGATATTTTGTGGGTAAAAGTTCTTCTTTGTAGAAACATCCTTGGATGGGATTTCCTTCATAGTCTTCTAATAAATAAGTAGCGGGGTTTGTTATTCTTATTGTTCTTATCTTGAATATTTCCGTAGTCCAATTTGGCGTGTATCCCTTTTCAAATTGATGTTTATATTTGCTAATGCGTACATGATCACCCACACGAAAGTTTTGTCTCCTAAAAATTTTTAAGTGGTTATAAGCAGATTGCAACAATGCCTTCTCATTCGATGAATTTACTTGAATAGGGGCCATTTTTATTGTTCGATGAGGTGTTTTATTGTATTGTTTAACCAATTCTCTATAAACATCAATCCATAGATAATTCCCATTATAACTGAACTCCTTCCACATTAGCGACTTCAAAGTTCTATTAAAACGCTCAACAATTGAGGCCTTCAATACACTATATGTGGAGTAGTGGTTTATGGAATATTTCTGCATTAGTTTTTTAAAATCTGTGTTGAAAAATTCTTTTCCATCATCGGTTTGCAAATTTTTTGGAATTCTTCCTCTTTGTAAGATTTTTTCAAAAGCCATAGAAACATCCGTTGCCGTTTTTGTTTTAAGGGCTTCACACCATGCGAATTTCGAAAATGTATCGATGACAGTTAACAAAAATCGGAACCCCTTGTTTGCTTTTGAGTAACTGCCCATTTCAACTAAATCTGCTTGCCAGAGATCATCAATACCCTTTGTAATAACCCTTCGTCTTGGAAAGTTTTTTCGTGCTTGATGATGAAGTTCATTTACCAAACCCCGCTTTTCCATTGTTTTATTCGGTATGATATATTAAAGCTGGTGAGTTGAATGGAGCTTGCGATAAGGCTTTAAATATTTCGTTTTGTGAACGTTTGAGTTGTGATATTTCTTCTCTTAGGAAGGTGCACTCTTGAATGAAATTTTTCTTTAAAATTTCTTGAATGTGCTTGATTTGCGTATGTACGTATGCTTGGTTGACCGCATCCGCTCCTTCTGCTGGAGATGCAACATTCCTAATCTTTTTATTTTGCACGTTAAGGTTGTTATCTTCATCAATATTGACTCCCAATAATCTCGAAACATTTTCTCTCACTGCTATTGATTGATTTTTTTGATTGTAATGATGTCCAAACTTGTCAACAGTCATATGTTGTATGCTCCTTGAGAGTATTATTTAATATATTATATTTCCTTCTCGCAGTTCCTCGATAATAGAAACAATTTCATTAGTATGGTTATTGTTTCCGGCTTGTTGTGATGCCAACAACAGCTTTAATCGTTCTATCAATTCGTTGGGATCGTCCCAGTATATATAGTTGGGTTTACCAGGATTTATTGTCAGTAAGCCTTTGCCGCTGTGAGTATCCTCTATTATATTTTTTATTATTTTCTTATATTTTTGTCCCCTGTTGGACTTTGTTCGTCCATTAGATTCATAGTTTATTTTATGCGCATTTGTGTCTAATAATATTGTTTTGTAAATATCGAGTTCTGTATGATCATAGTTCTTGGGGTCTTGATAAAACAACAGTTCAAACAAACCGGGTGTTAATGCCCAATTTTTATTTCCAATCATAATCTTTTCATTGCTTATTTTGAGTGGTTGGTCCCCAAATCTCCATTCTCCATTGTTATCTTTGTGTGGACCATAGACTACATCTAGTTTTTTAATTTTCTTCAAGAATGATAGATTCATAGGTTCCTCATTGTTGGAATAAAATTTGTCGTCGTCTTGTGATGTATTAAAGGAATCGAAATTTTGTGTGTAATCTACTTTATGCTTTAACCCCTCCAATGCATTGGAATCTAACTTAACATCTGGTTTATAATTCTTAAGGGGTGTACTTGTAATAATAGAATCTCTGTACATTTCCATTTTCTCTTTCTTAGGCATAATCATTTTGGAAGTATTTTCAGTTGAAAGCTTTAGTAGTTTGTTTATTGGCTCCGTTATTGGTTTGAAAGTATTTTTCAATTCTGTAGTTTTAGCTTCTTCACCCATTTTAATGCTTTGAAATTTCTTTTTCAAGACATTTCTGGACTTAACAAGCCGTTTCAGCATTTCCTCCTCCATGGCTGTAGGTGCACTAATATAAATTAACATTTGCAAATACATTAAATAATATTAAGGTTGAATAAATATATGAAAGCCTTTTCTGTATCTTCCAGAGTGAATTTCGTCATCCTTGGAAATCGTTAGAAATCCATACTTTTCCTTCCAGCATTCATGACAAATTTTTTTGAAATCTTCAAAACTAATGTCACATCCGACGTGATCATTAAATATATGTCTTAAATTCAGATCATCTTGTTTAAACACGATTATAAAATTCGCATTATCACGCAATAAATGTTTTGGTATACGTGTGTATGTTTGACACAAATAAAACGAATCAACATTCTTATGTCGCCCCATACTGAAGTAATTTTTAATGTTGTTTTGTTTATCGCATGCAACATCATCAAAAATCATGATTGAGTTTGGCTTTATTTCGTCCGTTTGTATAACATCGTCATTGTTATTAAATGTATACAATCTCATCCCCTTTGTAGTGGATATCAGTTTCTTTAGGTACTCATATTTTGTCTGATACAGCGATTTTGAGTAAATGTAAACATTTTCAAATTTTAATCCATTGGGGCTTTCTATCAAACTAAGCATCACATTAGTCTTTCCACAATTTGATGGTCCTACTATTAAGGCTCGTATAGAATCAGGCAGCAAAGTACTATGTCGGGGGGTCTTTCTTTGCATAAAATCCACATTTTGAACAATTATTTTAGCTTGTTGTTCCAGTAATCTCATGATTTAAACTAATGAGTAGTTTTAAGAAAACATTCATATTTATAATATAATCAAATATCGATATTTCTTTCGTTCAGCGTCCCGCTAAAAAGTATAAAATGATTGTTTACAACACGAAGCGATTTATTAGAAAGAAACACGTTCAAGGAGGAGGACTGGTAAATAAGTTGATTAACTCTTTACCCGTTGAACTTCATTTACCAGGATATCAATTTTGTGGACCTGGAACAAAGCTAGAAAAACGTATTCAAAGAGGAGATCAAGGTATTAATCCATTAGATGCAGCGTGTAGAGCACACGATATTGCCTATTCACAAAATAAAGATATTGAACAACGTCACATTGCTGATCGTGAACTAACTGAACGGGCTTGGGAGCGAGTAAAATCGAAAAATAGTAACATTGGAGAAAAAATTAGCGCATATCTTGTAACTAACATAATGAAGGCTAAGACAAAGCTAGGCATGGGTAATAAAAACCCCAAACAAATATTGGGTCAACAACTTTTTAAAAACGCTTTAAAAAAAGCTACAAGTTCCCTTAAAAGCAAAAAACCAACTGATATTGATGAAGCCATAAAAATAGCCAGACATGAAATACAAAAGACGTTTCGAGGAAAAAAATCAAAGGTCGCTATACCGCGAGTAATAAGCGTGCCCAAAAGAGGTGGATTTCTTCCTCTCATTCCCATTCTAACTGGATTAGGAGCATTGGGAGCCTTAGCATCGGGTAGTTCAGCAATTACCAATGCCGTTTTAAATGCAAAAAAAGCCAAACAAGAGTTGGATGAACAAACCAGACATAACAAAACAATAGAAGCTATAGCTATGGGTAAAGGTCTCTATCTCAAACCATATAAAAAGGGCTATGGAATTTATGTTGATGAAAATAAAACTCCAAAAAACTAATTAAGCAGCTACCCAAAGGTCCTCTAACCGATGTAAATATTAGTTTTTTTGGGAAAAAATATATACCTCACTTTAGAGGTGTTTATATGCGTGATAATCTACCTAAGAAACCACATCGAATTGAATGTGGTATCATAAATTTGGATGTTAGCAGTGGACCTGGCACGCATTGGGTGGCATATAATAAAATCAATAATAATATCGACTATTACGACAGTTTCGGTAATCTTCAACCCCCGATAGAAGTTTTACGCTATTTGGGACCAGCTATTACATACAATTATAAAAGAGATCAACGATTTCATACATACAATTGTGGACATCTTTGTTTAAAGTTTTTATTGGACATGAACAAAATTTTATAAATACTCCAACATCGATGATATCCTCTCCATTCAAATTCAACTTTCCAAAGAAGATGATTGAAATCAATAGATCGGATATTGCACTGGTTGATTTTCAATATTGCCATGGAAACCACAAGAGTATTTTCGTGAAGGAACTATCATTTATGTGTGGTGCTTCTGTTGTTCCAGATTATTTTTTGTTTCGCCCACCTTTTAATATAAAAGAACTTACTGGGGAAGCATGCAGAACAAATGCCTACACCAAGACACATGTGAATGGCTTAGATTGGACGGATGGAGAAAAAAATTATAATGATGTCGAGAAAGCTCTTACACCATTGAACAATTATCAATATATTTTTGTCGTTGGACAAGAAAAGAAAATCTTTTTACAGAAATATATTCATTCTACCATTATAAATTTAGAAAATAATATGAAACTTCGAGCTTGCCAAAATTATTTTACAAACTGTCCTATACATTTGGACACTAGATTTAAATGTGCCATAAATAATATATTTAAGATATTTGTATTCATTGAACAAAACTGGAAAGAACTTGGCTACATACTAGACGATGAAATTAATAAAGTTAATAAATAAAAACAAGCAACTGTATTATTTGCATAAAACTTTATTTAAAGCATTAAAGGTAATGAAAGTGAACAATAATAAGAAAATGGTTGAACATTTACTCGCTCCACGACCACAAACATCTACACCAATTTCAGAAGGCGTACAATTCCAATTTTTTGAAATAGTTGGGACATTAGTTGTTTCACGCCCTTCCAGCAATGGGCAACGATATGTCAACCTTGAATGCTCAGTAACAGGACAATCAGTTTGATCCCAACTATGAATGTTTACTTTACAAAAATAACATCTGGTAATATCTCCTACTCCAGTATAATAAAGTCCTACTGCAGCCATTGTCTTGGGATCTGGATAATTTAAAGGCCAGCGAGCAAAGGTTTTTAAGCGTTCGTCTTCCTTATTAAGAAGAGACATCTTCCTTTCTAAAGCTTCACTAATAAACTGAAATATTTCTCTGTACACATTAAAATGAAAACAGCTTGCAATTTTTAGTTTCAAACAAAATATTTATTTACTTTTCAGTTTATGTTAAATATGGTTGATAAAAATAATCTGGCTGATCCAAATGTTTTAATTCTAGTTTGTAAAGACTCTTTCCGCTTCCATCTTTCAACACAGTTTTCGTCACAGAATAACCCCCACCAGCTATTTCTTTTATGTATTCATCCGCCAGCGAGAGGAATCTTGACGGCAAATAGAGGATAGCATCATTAATTTTCAGCACAATTCTTTCCCCATATTTTGTATTTGTTCTAAAGGCGCCATGGATGTTGTATTCTTTGTTATCCTCCATTTCTTTCAAAGTTATTATTTTTTTATAACTGAAAGAATTGAATAAGTTTATTAAATCTGCGTTCGCCATAATATCACTTTCAATGTTTAATTTTATACTGTGAGCCTTACTTGAAATTGTCTTCTATATATACGAATATTTAACGCGAATTTCACAATATTACAGAGTTACTAGAGTTTTTAATTTTGAGCATAATTAAGCATGTTCTCATTCATGCTCCAATCTATCGTTGAAGCAGAATTTGTCATGAAACTCTGCAACAACGCTTCCCCCCAAATTCTCATATCCATTTCACAGAAATCCAATTGTTAGTTAATGTAAACAATGGTGTTTCCTTCTTCAAATCCCTTCAATCTTCAATACCGAATTGATGCAGGGTTTGTCATGAAACTCTTTCAGTTTCAATTCTCTCAAATTGCTACATAATGTAAACAAATTCTTCATCGACAAAACTATCAAAAAGCGATCGATATAATGTATCAAAATGCCTGTCCACACAAGAAGAATTTGCTTTGATTGGCTACAGCAGCATTTTTTTAGTGTGTATATGCTACAACATTAATTGGTGGTTAGATGTCGCCTATATCGTTTCGAGGGAAATGACTGGAGAGCCATCTGGACAAAATAATAGAACACACATCTTCTTGTTGACTATGATACTAACCAAATTTGTCTCTGCTATATTCACTTCTCATATGGTGGATCTCTCTAGCCCCATTCGATATGATCATATTTCAATAGTTTTGGAGTGTGTCTATGCTACAACATAATTTATGGATAGTATGGATGGAACTCACCGTTAGATGTCGCCTATATCGTTTCGATGGGAATAACTGAACATTTTTGAGTCGCTAAAATTATAGACAAATTAAAACAAGTACAACGAAAAGTTAGTTTTGTCTTTTTATCTCATCATGTTTTGCATAGCCAACATGCTGATTTTCGTGTTCAACCCACTCGACTTCGTTATCTTTTTTCAAGAATTTCACTTGATTATTCCGGAATTTTTCGATGTCATTTCTTTGTCTATATTTTCATTTATACTTTCATCTATGCTGAAATTAAAACCCCTGAAATATCAATAATTGCAGCATATTTGTCAATTGAAACTCTTCTATAATATATCACATTTATTGAAGTCGATTTCTTGAAATATATGTTTTCAAATAAATTAATAAGCACATTTGACTGCAGTAATCAGCATGTTGACTATATAAAAGCATTCTGAGAGCCATCTAGATAAAATGATTTTCTTCGATACTTACCTCTTTCAGATGTGTTTCTGCTATATTCACTTCTCACATGGTGAATCTCTTTAGCCCCACTCGATATGATCATAATACATTTTTTTTTTTCGGAGGGTGTCTCTGCTAGTGGTGAATATTAAAACTTGAAATTTCACCATCCCATACACAGTTTTGGATTGTGTCTGCGCTAAACTTAGCGCCATCTAGTAGTCCATATTAAAACTAGCAACGCCAACAGCCCCAATAAAATTTGACGTGGTACAATTCAAAAGACAACATCCCCAATATAATTTGCCGTGGTACAATTCAAACGACAACATCCCCAATATAATTCACCGTGGTACATTTCAAAAGACAACATCCCCAATATATTTCACCGTGGTACATTTCAAAAGACAACATCCCCAATATATTTCACCGTGGTACATTTCAAAAGACAACATCCCCAATATATTTCACCGTGGTACATTTCAAAAGACAACATCCCCAATATATTTCACCGTGGAGAATTTACCCTAATCAACATCCCCAATAGAATTTGCCGTGGTACAATTCCCAAGACAACATCCCCATTAAAATTCACCGTGGTGAATTTACCCAAATCAACATCCCCAATAGAATTTGCCGTGGTACAATTCCCAAGACAACATCCCCAATATATTTCACCGTGGAGAATTTACCCTAATCAACATCCCCAATAGAATTTGCCGTGGTACAATTCCCAAGACAACATCCCCATTAAAATTCACCGTGGTGAATTTACCCAAATCAACATCCCCAATAGAATTTGCCGTGATAAATCGTGGTGAATTCCCAACATCCCCATAAGCACACTACTTAGGCCGCATAAAAACGGTAACTTCGTGTGTTCAGTGTTTTTAAGAATTTAAAAGTATTTTTCAGCGGAATCTTTTGCAAATTCCTTCCAAATTGTGGAGGGTATTCTAAGTTTGGCCCTTCCGAAATAACAGCTTCTTCTCATGTTAGTACTTTTTTAGCACAAATCTTCTTATATCAATAGGGACCTACGTGTAAAATATAAATATTCTTGCCATAGAAGTGTAAAACTGTAGTAAAATAAAATATTTTTAGTACATGTACTAAATACAATATTTGTACTAAGTGTGGGCTCTTTTATATCAATGTCTATAAAGGGATACATAAATAAGTGGATAAATGATGAGGGTATATATCTTTTGGTACTTACTTTTTGTCTTTGTAGTTCTAACTTACAATAAATTTATTTTAGAAATGTCATAAAGACCTACGTCGTAATTAAATTCAGCGATTACTATATATGGGTGCGAAATGAATATGTATACTTATATGGACTATATGATGACAACTTCGTAACTCTTGCTTTTTTAGAACATTTTTTAAAATATAATATTTACGAATAGATTTTTTTTGACGTTTGACTTGTTAAAAAAATTTAATAACAACTTGTTGTTGCAAATAAAATGCCAAACTGATATTATATATACTGATTTTAGTAAGGCTTTTGACAAAGTGGATCACTTATTATTATTACATAAACTTGACAAAATGGGTTTCGCAACATTATTTTTATCACGGATATCATCTTATTTGCAAGGGCGTACACAGAGAGTTTCTTTCAATAATGTTCTTTCTAAACAGATAACTGTGTACTCTGGTGTCCCCCAGGGTAGCCATTTAGGTCCTCTACTTTTTGTATTGTATCTAAATGACCTTCCAACGGTTATACGTTACTCTAAGATCCTAATGTTTGCTGATGATGTCAAACTTTTTTGTAAATGTAAAAAACTGTCTTTGTTTAGAACACAACCTTTTAAAAGTGATTACCTCATTGGTTCTTACAAATTGGACAATGTAGACTCATTCATTGATCTTTGTGTAATTTTAGACAATAAATTGCGTTTTAGTTTGCATATTGATTCATGTATAAATAAAGCCAAGTCATGGCTGGGTTTTATAAAAAGATGGTCAAAAGAATTTGACGATCCTTATGTGACTAAGCGTTTATTTATTAGTTTGGTTCGGCCCACTTTAGAATACGGTTGCGTATTGTGGAGTCCTTTTTACAAAACATAATCTGAGTGTGGCGTTGGGACCGATCGAAAAAAAAAATGGTCAGGCTTCATCTCTTTAGTTGTTGTTTTTATAAAAACAACGTTTGTTTATTAGTGGAGAACGATGGTAATGTTTACCAGGGGATAAGGCAGGGAATACCTAGGTTTCGGAAAGAGCCACCAATCCTCATCAGTTCCCTTGTTTTTTTGTCCGGGATATTCTCCCCAGAAGTTATTTTAAAAATAATTTCTATGACAAAAAAAAACCTTTTTTAACCAAGTGACGAGATCGTAAGCTCAATAGAAGAGGAACCAAAGAATTAAATAAAACTAAAATTCTTTCGGAAAATCTTCTAAATCTTACAACCGCACTTATAAACATTTACATCTTCCTCCGCTTGTTATGCTTTCGTTCTACCTGAACGAAGTAGCATAACCATGTAAATTGGTTTTGTGTGTTACAACAAAAACCCCTTCGTCGACCGTGCCTTGTCTATTAATAGAACAGTGTTCATGTTGCAAAATGCTATGGTATCCCGAACAAAAAAGCCAACACTGTTCTTTAATAACAATTTTTTAAACAAACCTAAAACAAATAAAAATATTTAATAAATACATATGTTTATGGAAAATGTATATAATATGTGAATTTATTTAAATTAACAAAACAAATAACATGACATTTTAAATTGTAATTCAATTTGATATCATAAATTCTCAAATATTGTGTCTTAATAATAACTTACAATTTGTATTGCATTTACTTGGTAATGAAGTTCTTATAGGATGTATTTACCTGTTTGTATAAATGAAAATAGTTCTTTTAATTGATTTTCAAAACTTCTGATATCAAACTATTAATTTGAAAAACACATTCACATACGAACAAAGTTAAATTTATTGCGCAGGTATTATAATAACTGGAAGTTTCACCGTTCCAATGAACTCTGGGTTTGTGGGGCAGTTCAGAAAGTTTTTGAACGGTAGATGGAAGTTTCTGAGAGAATAACATGTTGACTACAGTTGTAATTTTTACTACACTCATCCTTTCAGCTACAAATATGGCCAAAAAGTTTGTGGTCGAAATTACGGTTTTAGACCTTAGATATATCAACCCTCCTCCGTACATAGTATGGAGGGAGTATTATGTTCGTCATTTCGTTTGTAACTCATCGAAATAATAAGCTTAGACCTTATAAAGTATATATACTTGATCAGAGTAAAATTCTATGTCGATTTAGCTATATCCGTCCGTATGTTCGTCTGTTGCAATCGTGCTAGAGCCAAAGCATATTAAGATAGGAAGCTAAAATTTTGCACCAATCAGTCTTTTGTCAGCAGTCAGGTCAAGTTATATATTTGTGCTATATCGGCACACGATATCGCATAGCCTCCATATGACGGTACACCCCGATATTCGGTATTTTCATGATTTTAGAAAAAATGTTCAATGGAAGTATCCGAAAATCCACACAAGTGTTTCCTTCTAAGGTACTTAGAAAGAGAATTGTTCATATAGGTCCACGATATCGTATATCCCCCATATAACGATACCCCCGATATACGGTATTTTGATGATTTTAACGACATTTTTAACATTTAAGGGTACTATATCCTATGACAAAAATTGCACATGCAAGTCCACGTCTTCACATAGCCTTCAAAATTTAATTTCAGGCAAAAAATTATTTCTTTGGACCAAATAGTTTGGTTACTCATTCAAAAACTTTTTATCGGCCCCGTACGACTGTAGCCTTTGCTTACTTGTTTCTATTATTTAAAAGAGTATCAAAATACCAAAAAATACGGCAAAATCGATACAATTTTTCCAGTCAAATTATTTTAAATGCATTTGTCTTAAAATGAGAAAAAGGAATATGTCGCACTTAAGCATGACACCCACAATATGCTAAGACTACCTATCTGTCGGCATCCTGCCACTCTCTTACATTTAATTAGGGTATTCAGTGATCCTAAAAGATATATTTTCTGTGAGTACTTTCTAGTGTAAATATTATTTTTTTTTTTGGACCAAAAAGGTTTGTTATTCATTCAAAAACTTTTAACAAAGTAATATATATATTCTTTAAATATACGTTACTCCTAGCCGAAAATAGTAAAGTATGTTATATTGAATCCAAAGGGACAAATGTTATTATATGGCCTTATCATCTTAAATTATATTTTTCCACTCCTTAGGAGAATAATGGAAGATATGTTAACATAAAATTTTGCCACTATTATTATGGATGGGTAATTTCAAAAAATGTACTTTTAAGTCATGAGCTGCTTGTGTAAGTCAACTATTGGTTGACAACACCAAATAATATTTATTTGTTAATTATAGCCATGGTAGATCTAAGAAGGTAAAGTCATGTAGTCATATATTTACAATTTTTATACCCTACACCACATAGTGGTAAGGGTATTATGTCTTTGTGCATTTGTTTGTAACATGGAGAAGGAAACGAGATAGACCCATAGTTACTTTTGAGAACCTTCATAGAATCACTTTCTGAGTCGATTTATGCATGTCAGTCCGTCTGTCCGTCCGTCCGTCCGTCCGTCCGTCCGTCCGTCTGTCCATGTATTCTTGTGAACAAAATGCAGGTCGCATTTATTATCCGATTGAGATGAAATTTTCCAAACAATATTTGTTTGGCCCAAGGACGAACCCTATTGAAATTGGTGAGAATCGGATCAAATTTAGATATAGCTCCCATATATATCTTCATCCGATTTTGGGTTAAATGTGCACCAAATGTCCACTATCAGTCCAAATTACCTGAATTTTGGCACACCCAACCGAGTTCGGCCTAGAAGCAAGTATATCAAATTTGGAGAAAATCGGTTCAGATATAGCTATAGCTCCCATATATATCTTTCATCCGATTTGATCTTTAAGTCCCTCACATTCCTACTATGCACTCCACAACCGTGATATTTGGTACCAGGTATTAGATGGAGCACAGAAATAGCTGTTTTAAATTTTATCGAAATCGGTTCAGATTTGGATATAGCTCCCATATATATCTTCATCCGATTTCGGGTTAATTGACCACCAAATGCTCAATATCAGCCCAAATGGCCCGAATTTTGGCACATGTGACCGAGATTAGCCTTAAAGCAAATACAACAAATTTGGAGAAAATCGGTTCAGAAACAGCTATAGCTCCCATATATATGTTTTATCCGATTTGGTGTTTAAGCCTCTCACATTCGTAATATGCACTCCACAAGAATGATATTTGGTACCAGATAAAAGATACAGCCCAGAAATAGCTGTTTGTAATTTTATCGAAATCGGTTCAGATTTGGATATAGCTCCCATATATATCTTCATCCGATTTCGGGTTAATTGTGCACCAAATGGTCGATATAAGTCCAAATGGACTGAATTTTAGTACAAGGGACCAAATTCAGCCTAGAAGCAAGTATATCAAATTTAGTGAAAATCGGTTCAGATATAGATATAGCAACCATATATATGTTTCATCCGATTTAGTGTTTTAGTCCCATACATTCGTAATATTCACTCCACAACCGTGATGTTTGGTACCAGGTATTAGATGGAGCACAGGAATAGCTGTTTTAAATTTTATCGAAATCGGTTCAGATTTGGATATAGCTCCCATATATATCTTCATCCGATTTCGGGTTAAATGTGCACTAAATGGTCAATATCAGCCCAATTTTCGTACATAAGACCGAATTCAGTCTAGAAGCTAATACGTCAAATTTGGAGAAACCCGGTTCAGGGATAGCTATAGTTCGTAAAATGCACGATAGAATTAGATAGATTTTGATTTTGTACCAAATATCTCATAGAGCTCTGAAATGCCCTGTATAAACCTTTTTACGAGAGCTCTACTAAATATGCATAGTGGTGTAGGGTATCATATAGTCGGCCCCGCCCGACTTTTGAGCTTTCCTTACTGGTTTTGAATTATACATTTGACAACATATCATTGAACTGTTTTTATGCATTGAAATTTGACAAGGTAAATTACAGAAAATGCAGAGCTGGGAATGCTAATTTGAAATGAGGTTACTTTTTTTCATTGTACTATGATTATAGCACTTTATATGAAATATATGAAGGAAAAATACATATGTATATATTGCGTTTGTCCTTCATATATCAACAATTATCACCAACATCCAAATGGAATAATAACTATCACTTTCCTCTTTTCATGTCCATTAACTCCAACAAATGGCAGAGAACCATATCAGTTAAGTCAGGATACACAATCAGCATTGGATACCACCAAAAACAAGCCATTGTGGGAATACTTTTCGACAGTGCTTGTCAGGGAAAGCGGAGATTTTGGCCATTTTTGACTTTTAA
This sequence comes from Musca domestica, assembly GCF_030504385.1. NCBI lineage: Eukaryota > Metazoa > Arthropoda > Insecta > Diptera > Muscidae > Musca > Musca domestica. The sequence goes on along the minus strand of NW_026712230.1, from coordinate 8,482,434 downwards.
CGGAAATTACATTTTGTGGTCAAAAAGTCAGACACATTATTTATTTGCTATTACATTTGGCTTGTTATTAACACATTTTATGATATGTCCTAACGTTTGCATGTTTAAATTTGCTGGTGCATTTAAATTGTGCAAAATTGAAAGCGAGATCAAATGCCAGGTGTTAAATTTTATAGATTAATGAAAAAAATTACAAAATTGATTTTAGTTATTGGTGTTTAATATAAGCCGATATATGCAGTATATTATTCGACATATCTGTGAGTAATGTCATAAATATTTCTTGGGCCAGCAATGGCGTTTTGTATCAAATAATCTGAAAAAATACATTATTTGAAGTTCAAGCTACTTATCATTCTTCAATTTGTCCCAATTGAGTTTCTTCTTTTGCTCTCACTTCGAAATGTGTGTGTTTAATTTTGTTAATTGATTTGAAATTTACACAGACATTGAGTTGCAAGCATTTTTGACAATTATAGCATTGTTTATTTTCCAGGAATGCTATGCATGTGCACACTCATACGTACAAAAGTATCGAAATATGGGAATAAAAGACCTGCATTTGAGTGTCAAGGAAACCTAATCACTGATATATTATTTAACTGATAATTTTTTTTATTGATTTGAGGTATTTGATGTCTATACAGTAAAAGTGAAAATGCAAATAACAAAATTATTGGAAATCTTATCAAATTTGCATTGAGTACTGAGGAACAAAACGATAGAAAGCAAAATATTATTATAATACCCAAGAGATGAAGAAAAGATCAACGAAGAGAGATGAATGGTGAATAGTAATCAAATTAGCTAGAGTGTAGGAATAAAAGAATTTGTAATTTATTAGAAAATGGAAAAATCTTATTAACTCAAGTGTTAATATTATTTGGTGCATACCACACGTCAGCAAATGAAAACCAATTACTAAATTAGAAAAAACCTATATATGGTTTTACTATAAATTAGAGATATAATAAAATATATAAGTTCAAATTTGCGGATATAACAGTCAATGATCCAAATGCTATTGAATAAATTCAATGAAGTTGAATAAATTCAATCTGATATTTTTATGAACGGAAATTGAAATATAGCAAAGAACAACAACTTCCGACCTAAATTTAAACAGCTTGTGTGGATGAGACTTTTGTAACACTGCGCAGCACAAAAAATAATTAAACGGAAAAGTCGGCAGATTATGAAAGTAGAACTAAGAATACAACCTTAATAGAGGGAAAAAGTTCCCCCCTCTTCCATATTTTTTTAAAAGTTCGAATAAAAATTTAATGGAATGTATCAAAATACCAAAGTTACTTTGGTAAAAAGTTTTAAACTTCAAGCGAGTCAGAAAGAGGGACCCTTTTCTTCATTAAAATCCCCTTTTAAACGACATTGTAACAAGTTAAAATATTCTACAAAATTATTTTACCTTCCACCATGGTATGGAGTTTGTAACACCTCGAAGTATACATTTTAGGCCCCACAAACATAAAATTCTATCATCTATTCTAAATTCTATTGATCAGCATAAAATTCTATGTAGATTTATAGATATGCGTCCATCTGTCCGTCTGTGGAAATCACCCTAGCTTCAGAACGAAATGAAGTAGGTTGATTAAATTTTACTCTAATGTGTATTATATTTGCAGGACTTTTGGTATTGAAAATGTGTCATGTAGGTCCACGTTTTGGTAAAGCCCCCTTATAATGGTACCTGTTTCAAGTTCGTAATAGATACTACATATAGCCCGCATATAACGATACCTCCCAATATGCAGTATTTTGATGATTTTAGCGACATTATTCACCCTAATTGTTTCGAATTTGGTATTTGAAGTTCGGAATGGATACTACAGCCTGTGACAGAAAATTGTATGTGCAGGTCCACGTCTTCTAATAGCCCGCATATAACGATACCTCGGCTATATTCGACCTACCCTATAATTTTTTTTAGCAACACACATCTCAATATTTTCTAAGAATTTTGTGTATCACAATATTGTCACCAAATAGATATCCAGAGAATTTGGATATTTATAACCCTTATACATTCGAAATAGTCGGCGTGTTTTTTGAAACATGGTGTATCGCAATTTTTTAGCTCAAAAGTAAATATGGTATATGTCGGTCAACTCTCCTTCCCAACAAAATATTAAAATTTTTATATGAAAATGCAATACATCGATAGACTTTTTCTGGTACCTCCTCACAAAAGCATATTATATTCCAAATAAATAAATATTCATATACAAGGTTGCGCAAAAGTAATCTTCCGATTTATTTGGCTGTAATTCAAAAAAAAAAAAAAAATGAAAATCTTGTGGATTATTTTTATTTGATCTTTTAGTTTTTTTATTACATCAAGTCGAGAATACGATATCACATAAATGGTCGCCGCTACAGTTTATTGTCATTTAAGCCCTTTTTTATGGCATTTCCCATCACTTTGGCCAAAACTTCCGGCGACAGCTTCTCACATTCTTGACGGATATTGTTTTTAACAGCTGAAAGAGTCTAAGGCTTGTTGATATAAACCCACGAACGGTCAAATCAGGCGATCTTACTGGCCAGTGCAAATCGCGAAAACGGGAGATTAGGCGCCCGGGAAATGCATCCTTCAGCATAACGATTGTGGCACGTTCAGTGTATGGCGTTGGACCGTCCTGTTTTAACCACATGTTTTTCAATCCCAATTCATTAAGTTGCGGCAGAAAGAAATCGTTGAGTATTGCTTTGTAGCGCTTACCATTCACAGTAACCGTTTGGCCCGCAACGTCTTCGAAGGAACAAGGTCTGACTCCTCCACCGAAAACAGCAAACCCTACAGTGACTTTGAGCGGATGTAGTAGCTCTTTGTGGGTTACACGCGGATTTTTAGTGCCCCAGAAGCGTAGATTTTGCTTATTTACGTAGCCGCTAAAATGGAAACGGACCCTATCACTCATGATTATTTTTGATAAAAATCATATTTTTCTAGGTGGTGATTAAAAATTCACCAATATTCCGCATTCTGGAGCAGAGTAGCGTAACATTGTTTATTAACATGTACATATTTCGCTTGCGTTTACTACAAAAATGTCAAAACAGAACTGAAATTAGGGGCTAATCGTAAAATTTATTTCAATTTCTTATAGGTGGATTACTTTTGGGCCACCTTGTACATATCTCTTATAAAGTGGAAAAAGTAGTCGTTATAGTCCAAACTTGGGATGTCGTAATATTTATATCACACTTAGGTCAGATGCAAAGTGAACAAATTGGTAACTTTGGTTCAATATTCGGAATTATTATTAGCAGGTCAAAATATATTATACTAGCTGGCCCAGTCCGCGTTGCCGGCCCGTACTTTTAGTCTTTAAAGCATAATAAATCACAGATCTGACTTATGTAGCCGGCACAATTTTGATTATAAATAATGACTTGATTATGAGTAATGACTCCATGACTAAATATAAATTAATATTCATGGCAAAAATTATATTTACCGTCGGTTTAATTGAATTTTTAAAATTATTAGTACATTTGCATATCAATGGAGATTATTTTTAAGAGTACACCTATGAGAATTCACAATATAGAATATAATTTGCCATTGTCTTAGGCCCATATTTCATAGATCCACATATATATATAACATTTAAACTTTTTTATCGGTATGAGAAAATGCCATAACGTCAGCCATTGGCAGTAAAACTACAAATTTAAAAATAGTTCTCTGTTATATTATGCAACATGTAAAGCCTTGCTTAATTATTTTATAAATATTCCTTATGTTTGCTTTTGTGTAACCTTCAAAAAAAGATTAACACGGAAAGAAGAACAATATGCTTGTAGTATTGAATTGGACAGTTTGTAATAATTAAAATAGTTTAATCATTAATTATTCATTTATGTGGTTGGTGGTTTCACGCTGAGTGTATGTTAGTTATTAATTACCCACGTACCGTTATGCCAAATGTCAACTGAAATATTAAACGATATGATACAACTTGTGAAATTAAGGTAATTAACCTCAAATTAAGAGTTATATATTTTAAGCATTCCTTTTTTGTATTATTAAATTATGTACTTGTATGATATTAATATCAACAATTACAAAAAAAGGTTATTAAAAGTTCGGCCCGGCGAATAAAATTTTATCAACCTACTTCATTTCGTTAGGAAGCTAGAGTGATTTCCACAAACTGACAGACGAACAGACGGACGGACATTGATCAGCAGAATTTTATGCTGATCAAGAATATATATACTTTGTGGGGTCTAAAATGTATATTTCGAGGTGTTACGAACGAAATGACAAACTTAATATACCCTCCATACTATGGTGGAGGGTATAAAAATAACAAAGACCTCGAGCTCAATTTTAGTAAACTTACAGTTGAAATAATTTAAAATAAAGGTCGAATACAATAACTAAAAATCAAATATTATTATTATATCATTGTTGAATTTATTTATTTGTAGAATTTAAAGAGATACACCTTTTTTACTTGGAATTTGATATATATCACCAACGCACAAAACTACTCTAAAGCATCATTGCATACTTTTAGGTGGCATGAAACCAGAAAAAGGCGGCCAAGAATTCGACTGGGTTTTTGCTTTTCGTCAAACGAAAGTCTGCTTATATACTCTTAGATATTTGATACCTGAAAGCTCAATTAAATTTTTGCATCTGAGTAGGTTATTTTAAGAGATAAGTTATTAATGATAACAGGTCAGACACAACCGTAATGTTCATTATTCGCCATTAATAATTACTTTTGAATAATTTTGTACAAATTACAAAAATACTCCTGAAAACATATAAACATAATACAAATTGTTCTACCAAATTTTTAAGCACTATGTCAAATTACAGCCCACATAATTTGACATAGTGCATCATCAGACGGGAATCGTTAAATCGACTTATGATCCTGAATATATCTAGTTTATGAGTTTGGGGATGTTACAAACGGAATGACAAAGTTAATATAACCTCCTAACACGGTGGAGTGTGTAAAAACTTCAAATTTTTACATTTCGTTCGTCCATACAGAGTATTATATTGTAAATAACTTTTGAGTACTTTTCGCACCCTTTTAGTTCGAATTTTCGAAATCCAAGCCTTTTCACACGTCTACACACCAAGTATTACCGTCGTGCAAATTTCAAGGTTTTTGCTTCAGATGTTTCCAAAAACTTTTTAATTTTATTGAAATAAATTATGTATGCTCATATTACTGTTGACGACATTAATGAAAATGTTTGAATTTTTGTATAAATTACAAAATACTCCCGAAAACATGTAAACATAAATGTTATAAACGTCTGCATTGTCCGTTTAAAGTATCAATTAGGATAACTTAAAAAACATTATTCGAAATCAAAGAAAAAAAAATGAAATGTGTTTAATCAAATTTTTACGCCTCTACGCCAACGTTTCCATTTCTATGTTAATATTTCTTCTAAAACACTGATTGTGAAATTTGAAGCTGAATATTTTAAACATTTTTTTCGCGAAATAAGTTTACTGGCATTTGCTTTTCCTGATCTAACTTCAAATTCAATGACCTTATAATCCGTCTAATTTTAAACTGTTTACCTTTAATGTGATTAAACATCATATACATTCTTCCAACTTGTCAAAAGTGAACAAGCGAACTGACAATGAACTGGTGAAACCTTCATCGAATTCCTTCATGATTGACAAGCCATCATTGAAACCGAAACCTTTGAAGTATTATCCTCTGTTCTGTGATTTGTTTCCCCTTCATGTATTTATCATCGATATTCGCATCTGTTGAGACTGTAAATATTTCATGAATTAAAAAATATAAAACGGTGGGTTTGGAATTATTAAAGTTAACTATTAAATATTATTCCGAAAGATAATAATTCGGCATATGAATTTAATGGATATAAAGTTACAATGTTTGCATTAGAGTAAGTTTGCAATTAACGTGTTCAAAACCGCCCACTGTTTCATTGCAGTTTTCTGTGAAGTGATTTTTTGTAATCGAAAATCTAAAAACAACAAGTAAAAACGCTGTAAGATCGGCCAGCCCGAACTTTGAATGCCCTCCAACATTTGGAACGAATTTAGCAATTCTCAAAAACCATAAAATCTGTTAAAATCTTGAAAATACCGAATATCGGGAGGTACCGTTATATGGGGGCTATATGAAGAAATGGACCTGCACAAACAATTTTCCGTCTTAGGTTATAGTATTCATTACGAACTTCAAATACCAAATTTGAAACAATTCCGGTGAAAAGTATCGCTAAAATCATCAAAATACCGATCGGGGGGTACCGTTATATGGGGACTATACCTACATGGCCCATTTTCAATACCAAAAGACCTACAGAAATAATATACATTTGAGTAAAATTTTATCAATCTACTTCAATTAGTTCGGAAGCTAGAGTGATTTCCACAGCCGGACAGACGGATAGACAAAGAATCTAAATCGACATAAAATGTTATGCTGATCAAGAATATATATACTTTGTGGGGTCTAAAATGTATATTTCGAGGTGTTACAAACGGAATGACAAACTTATTATACACTCGATACTATGGTGAAGGGTATAAGAGATGGAGGGTATATTAAGTTTGTCATTCCGTTTGTAACTCATCGTAATAATCATTTTAGACCTAACAAAGTATATATATTCTTGATCAGCGTAAAATTCTAAATGTTGCACAGATCTGTCTTTTGTCTGCAGAAAGGTCAAGTTCGAAGATGGGCTATATCGGTCCACGATATCGTATAGCCCCAATATAACGGTATTTTGATTATTTTAGCCACATTTTTTAATGGAATTGTCTGATATTCCACACAAGGAGTTCCTTGTGAGTACTTTACCCCCTGAAAGAGAATTGTCTATAGAAGTCCACCATATCGTGTAGCCCCCATATAACGGTACTTCCCGATATTCGGTATTTTGATGATTTTAGCTACATTTTTCAGCGGAATTGTCTGAAATTCCAAAAAAGAAGTTCCTTGTGAGTACTTTACCCCTGAAAGAGAATTAACTATAAAGGTCCACGATATTGTATATCCCCCATATAACGCTCCCCCAGTATTCGGTATTGTGAACATTTTTAACGGAATTGTCTTAAAATCCACACAAGGAGTTCCTTGTGGGTACTTTATTTCTTGGAAAAGAATTATCTGTATAGGTCCACGATATCGTGTAGTACCCCACGATATTCGGTATTTTGATGATTTTAGCCACATTTTTTAATGGAATTGTCTGAAATTCCACACAAGGAGTTCTTTGTGAGCACTTTACTCCCCGACAGACAATTATCTTCACAGGTTAACGATATCGTAAATCCCCCATATAACGGAACCCCCCGATATTCGGTATTTTGTTAATTTTAGCTACTTTTGCAATGGTATTGTCTGAAATTCCACACAAGGAGTCCCTTCTGTGTACTTTACCCCCTGACAGAGAATTTTCTATATAGGTCCACGATATCGTATATCCCCATATAACGGTACCACCCGAATTTCGGTATTTTGACGATTTTAGATACATTTTTCAACGGAGCTGTCTGAAAACCCATACAAGGAGTTCCTTGTGAGTACTTTACCCCCTGAAAAAGAATTGTGTATAGAGGTCCACGATATCTTATATCCCCCATATAACGGTACCCCCCGATATTCGGTATTTTGATGATTTTAGCCACATTTTTTACGGAATTGTCTGAAAATCCACACAAGGAGTTCTTTGTGAGCACTTTACTCCCTGACAAAGAATTCTCTTCACAGGTTAACGATATCGCATATCCCCCATATAACGGTACCCCCCGATATTCGGTATTTTGATGATTTTAGCCACGTTTTCCAATGGTATTGTCTGATATTCCACACAAGGAGTTCCTTGTGAGTACTTTACCCCCTGAAAAAGAATTGTCCATATAGGTCCACGATATCGTATATCCGCTATATAACGGTACTTCCCGATATTCGGTATTTTGGTCATTTTAGCCACATTTTTCAACGGAATTGTCTGAAGCTCCACACAAGGAATCCCTTCTGAGTGATTTACCCCCAGACATAGATTTGTCTATATAGGTCCACAATATCGTATATTCCCCATATATGGGCAATATTAGGTATTTTAAAGATTTTAACTGAATTTTTAATGGATTTTATTTTATTATTTTTTTTTTTGTTTTGAAAAATTTCTAATTCGTTTCAAATGGTGGAGGGTATTCAAAGTTCGGCCCGGCCGAACTTACTGCTTTTTTACTTATTTTCACTACAGAGTTTGTATTATTATGAATGATTTAGTCCCCTTTTAGACATTTTACAGGCAAATTGGCATTTAGGATTGTCAGCACATAAAAAACATGGGTGCATTCGGATAGATTTTATTCATTTTTATATTTCGTGTAAAAATGTAGTAACATTTCAGAACAGCCACATTTAATTTTCCTTTTTATACCCTACACCACATAGTGGTAAGGGTATTATGTCTTTGTGCATTTGTTTGTAACATGGAGAAGGAAACGAGATAGAACCCTAGTTACTTTTGAGAACCTTCATAGAATCACTTTCTGAGTCGATTTATGCATGTCAGTCCGTCTGTCCATGTATTCCTGTGAACAAAATGCAGGTCGCATTTATTATCCGATTGAGATGAAATTTTCCAAACAATATGTTTTTGGCCCAAGGACGAACCCTATTGAAATTGGTGAGAATCGGATCAAATTTAGATATAGCTCCCATATATATCTTCATCCGATTTCGGGTTAAATGTGCACCAAATGTCCGCTGTCAGTCCAAATTACCTGAATTTTGGCACACCCAACCGTGTTCGGCCTAGAAGCAAGTATATCAAATTTAGTGAAAATCGGTTCAGATATAGATATAGCAACCATATATATGTTTCATCCGATTTAGTGTTTAAGTCCTTTACATTCGTAATATTCACTTCACAACCGTGATATTTGGTACCAGGTATTAGATGGAGCACAGGAATAGCTGTTTTAAATTTTATCGAAATCGGTTCAGATTTGGATATAGCTCCGATATATATCATCATCCGATTTCGGGGGATTTACCACCAAATGGCCGTAATAGCATAAATTTTGGCAAATCCGACCGAAACCAGCATATAAGCAAGTACACCAATTTTAGTAAAAATCGGTTCAGATATAGCTATAGCTCCCATATATATGTTTCATCCCATTTCGTCTTTAATCCCTCACATTCGTAATATGCACTCCACAGGAATGATATTTGGCACCAGATATCAGATAAAGCCCAAAAATAGTTGATTTTAATTTTATTAAAATCTGTTCCTATTTGGATATGCCTCCCATATATATATTCATCCGATTTCGTGTTAATTGTGCATCAAATGGCCAATATCAGCCCAAATGGCATGAATTTTGGCAAATCCGACCGAAACCAACCTATAAGCAAGTACACACATTTTAGTAAAAATCGGTTCAGATATAGCTCTAGCTCCCATATATATGTTTCATCCGATTTGCTCCTTAAGTCCCTTACATTCGTAATATACTCTTCACAGGAATGATATTTGGTACCAGATATCAGATAAAGCCCAAAAGTAGTCGATTTTAATTTTATCAAAATCTGTTCAGATTTGGATATAGCACCCATATGTATCTTCATCCGATTTCGGTTAATTGTGCAACAAATGGCCAATATCAACCGAAATGGCATGAATTTTGGCATATCTGGCCAAATTCAGCCTAGAAGCAAGGACACCAATTTTAGTAAAAGTCGTTTCAGATATAGCTATAGTTCCCAAATATATCTTCATCCGATTTCGGATTAAATGTGCAGCAAATGGCTAATATCGGCTCAAATGACCTGACTTTTGGTAGTCTGGAAGCAAGTACATCAAATTTAGTGAAAATCGATCGGATACAGCTATAGCTCTTATATATAGCTTTCATCCGATTTGTACTTTAAGTCCCTCAAATTCGAAAAATGTACGATACAAGAATAATATTTGGTATCAGATGCAGCCAAGAAATATTTTCTTTTTCAGTTTTACAAATATCGGTTCAGATTTGGATATACCTTCTATATATATCTTCATCCAATTTCGTGTTGATTGCGCACCAAATGTCCAATATCAGCCCAAATATCCTGGGTTTTGGCACATCTGACCGAATTCAGCCTAGAATCAAATACATCAAACTTGGTGAAAATCGGTTCAGATATAGCTATAGTTCGTAAAATGCACGATAGAATTAGATAGATTTTGATTTTGTACCAAATATCTCATAGAGCTCTGAAATGCTATGTATAAACCTTTTTACGAGAGCTCTACTAAATATGCATAGTGGTCCGACTTTTGAGCTTTCCTTACTGGTTTAATTTCTGTATATAAATCAAACGGAATTGTTAGCATATTTAACATTTTTCAGCTCACTCATAATTGTATATAGGTGACTCGTCAATATTAAATATATTACTATCAACACAAAACCCTTTAAATCCCTACTTTTAAACATTTTATGTATGTAGTACTAATAATTTATATAAAAGGGTAAAATATGTAAAAAGATATTTGTAGGCCATATATCTGATGCTAATTTTCAGTTTTAGTTAAATATAATAAATACTCTTTTCAGTAAAAAATATAATTGGAAATAAAAGAGATATGGTACTGTAAAGGGGATCGTACGTGGCTATATTCTTAGGGCAATTTAATTACTAAAGGTACGGTCACACTGGGCAAATATTTGATCGAAATTTGTTTTCCCATATTTGACTGAACAAATGCTAAATTCATACAGAGTTAATTCGATCTTCACATTACAGTGAAATTTTTGACAGATTTTGTTTGTTCAAGCAGCCAATAAACAGCGTCAAATAGTGCTATGGGAAAACATGTTTGACACATGTTCACATTCGTATAATATATTTTCCCCATGAAATTGTTTGATCAAAGTGTGTAGTAAAACATTTACATTCTTGCGCGAAATAAACCTTTTTATACCCTCCACCATACTATGGAGGGTATATTAATTTTGTCATTCCATTTGTAACTCTTCGAAATACTCATGTCAGACCCAACAAAGTATATATATTCTTGATCAGCGTAAAATTCTAAGACGATTTAGCCATGTCCGTCTGTCTGTCTGTGTGTCTGTCCGTCTGTCTGTCTGTCTGTTGTAATCACGCTATCTTTCGAACAAATTGAGATAGAAGGCTAAAATTTTGGACGCATGTATATTTTGCCAGTAGGCAGGTTAAATTCGTAAATGGACCATGTAGGTCCAAGTGATCATATAGCCCCCATATAACGGTACCTCCCGATATTCGGTATTTCGATGATTTTAGCGACATTATTCACCGGAATTGTTTCAAATTTGGCATTTGAAGTTCGTAATTGATACTACGGCCTAACACAGCGCCCCATATAACGGTACCCCCCCGATATTCGATATTTTGATGATTTTAGCGCCACTATTTAACGGAATCGTTCCAAATTACGTATTTGAAGTTCGTAGATACTGCAGCATAAAACAGAAAATGTGCCATTTTTCTTCAAGTTTCTCATTTATATATTGTAATAACTTATGACAAAAGTTGCCTACGCAGGTCCAGATCGTCGTATAGGCATTCGGTATTTTTAAGATTTTAACAGAATTTTTAACGGATTTTATTTTTTTTTTTTAGAAATTGCCAAATTTGTACCTAATGGTGGAGGGTATTAAAAGTTCGCCTCGGCCGAACTTACAGCTTTTTTACATTACCTACCTCTGGGAAAAATTGAAGAGTTTTTACTAAACTTGAGTTGTTCCGAAAAATCTACTTATTTTTGTCAAAACATTTCAAAATCTTTGCATATCAATGTTGCCAAGCGTAGATGCATCTACCTATATCCTGTTCCAGAACCTGCAAGAATCTACTAGTTTAGCAATTTTTTTCGATATAATAAAGAGAAAATCGATTATCGTAGTAAAACATTTACATTCTTGCAGTTCTGGAATATATAATACTAGCTGGCCCGGCCCGCGTTGCCGGACCGTAGTTTTTGTCTATTATGCATTTGTCCAAGCATAATTATTCACAGATATGACTGATATAAGTGTTCACGTACAGGTCGATTAAAAGTGTTTTAAAATACCTGTACCCATTTTTAAAGCCGTGGACTTCAATATTTAAACCGTGAGCTTCAACTGTGTGGATGTGCTATACAAATCTATCAAAAAGTATATATCAATCTTATCGCCATGTAAGGGATCAAATTAATTTTTAATATGGTTAAAATCGTAGAAAAATCTTCCAGTCAAATGAGCAGTAATTTGGAAATTACTGTATTTTGTATACTATAGAATTGAGGGCTGAATGATTTAAGAATAGCCAAAATAATTACTTTTTTAAACCCATTAGCAGATTTTCACCCCCCTAATACACATTATTAGCCAAATTCTTTGAAATATGGTAAAATTAGGAGGTACCTTCTTTATATGGGCACTACTCCGAAACTTCGACCTTCATTGAAAACTTTCTTCTACTCCTTATTATCCAAGATGACAAATAGAGGCCAAATCAAAAATATAGCAGAACAATATAGCATGTCATAGCATTTCGCGTGATTTAAATAAGTAAAAATAGTTCTATCCACTTTATAATTGAGGGCAGAATGATAAGATGGGAATTAATTTTATTTGCCATTTAAATTGTAAGTTGGAGACCCCTTAAAGTCCATATTTTCATCATAGTATACTTCAATGATGATTTAATAAATATTCGGCCCCGTGCTACTTTCTTATATTTGTAATTTGTTCATGTTTCCACAATTTATTTCATATATATGTACATCCCAAATCTACGTTCACAGCCAATATTCTCTTGGGGGTTACAAATTCAATAGAAAACAAAATTTTCTTTTCTGGCACCAATTAGATGTGAAAGTGGACTTGGGGATACTCCAATGTGGGGACTTTATTTAAATAAATTCCTATGTGGCAATTATCTGTATGATGGTTCCGTACCCCAGGGTAGCATAAATACAATTTTTAGCCAAATCAATTAATGAATGTGGTCAAGACCAAAATGGGCCATACTCTGAAAATTTCAAACTTTATGCGAAGAGGTTCTCTACCTCCTTAGAAACAAAGATGCCAAATAATGGTCAAAATATTAAAAAAGTGACCAAGACACCAAAAATAGTTTAAATCATACGATGGTTATATAAATATGAAATCCGGTTGTACCCTTATCCGTGAGTTATGATCGATATCATGACCTGCAAAAGCAATTTAAGGTATCTTAAATGTTTGGGAAGAATTTCTGGCAGGATAGAAATCCTTTTCTTATTAAGAGTCCCATTCGCTCTACTATTTTCCACCCTTTATATTTAGTATGGTTCTGAATGTACATTGGACGGATTATTGTGACAGGAAAGAAGTAGTTCCGCGCTTTGAAATGAGCCCCATTAGGCTTTTTCGGTAACTTTTGTTTGTTCAAATGTGTTCGCATCTTCCAGCTGAACCACGATGTCGGCCCTGGAGTTGAAAGGTTGATGTCAGTTAACATCGTATTTCCCACTTATTTCATTTGTTGGTGAAAATTTGTATATAGTGAAAAATTATCCTTTATTTTGTTCACAAAAAATTACTGAATTCAATTAGATAATACAAATTGAAAAAAATTGACAAAAGAAGAATAACACATTGAAAAAATCTTCAACTTGTTCGCTGATTTTTTACAGCAAATGTTTAAAGATCCTTATATAGTTTGTCAATAGAATGTACTTCTATTTTAAAATTCGATTCCATTAAATTATTTCGGCATCATCTATTCCGTTGCGCCACCACATAATTCGGTACTACACTTCCATGTAACTCGCCATCAATTTCATTTCTCAAGAAATCAAGTCAATTAAATAAATTGGTATTAATATTTGAATTCAAAAATAAAATATAAAAAACACTACAAATGTACATTAGAAAAAAGAAATTCAAAATGGAAAAAAATCATGCAAAATAAAACATTACTATTGTACATTTCAAAAGTCAAAATGAAGATGTTAATATATCACATTTCTACGCGATTTTTTTGGATATTATACTTTTCGGAGAGGAGACAATTCCGAATTTGTATGAATCGTTAAAATTAGTCCAGCGGTTCTTAAGTTATAAGCGTAGTACTAACACAACTTTCTTTTATATATATAGATTAGAAATATCAAATAAACAAAACCACTTATTGCATTCGTTTGTCGTTCTATTCATTAAACATCATATTACAAAATGCTGGCCAATATTTTAAACTGATATTTATCCTTGTTTGACCTTACAAAACATTTGCCCCATGGTCAATTTTTTGTTTCCTGGCAAATAATTTTGTTTTCCTAAAATCAGCTGTTTTTCCATTTACTGTCAAATAATATTTGGTGGTCTGATTCTGACAAAGAAATATTTTACATTTTTGGTCAAATATTTGCCCAGTAACATTTATGTAGACTTTAAATCACATTGGCATTAAATCTCATTGCATTCATTTTCACTGTTATATGTCAGAAATAGGTTTTCCCTCTAAGAATGAACTCATATAACATTGCTCTGGTCTTTTAAGATTTTCTGCTTTAAATATGTATTTGTTTAAAAAAAGTTCAGTGTTTAATTGGGGGTAAAAAAATTCTACATAGTTTATATTTTAACTGCAGCATAGAGGAAAGTGGAACATTTTCAAATGAAAATATTTACCAGATATTTGGTCATGCACGCGGTAACACTCATAGGGAGTATCCTCTATCCAAACTTCATAAATCTTAATATTCGGAGATGGGCAATATCAGACCTCTCCTTCTTGTACATCCCCCAAAGGGTGTACATTTCATAGAAAATAATTTACCTCATATGACAAGAAATGATCATCCAATTTTCTTCAATATCGGCCCACTTCATCAAGTATCTTCCATACATTTTGAATAATCATAACTCTTAAAAAAATGTAAAAAAAAGTCCGACTACCTTAAAATTTCGCACATCCCAATATTTTTGTCAATGCAAGCTTTTGTGTGAAGACAAAATATATCGGACAACTCCTTCCGGTACTTCCCACACACCATTTTGAATAATTATATATTTCAATATTTCTACTAACACAAAATCTGATGTGAATACGGTTGATATCGGCTCACTCCTTTTGGTACCTCCCCCACAACGAATCAATGAACACATCGGTCCATTCTTCTTATAATTTTTTTTAATTATTATACCAACTTATCCTTGTGTAATTGACTGTGGTGTGTTCCGAGATTTGCAACTGCCAGGAAAAGAAAGATTGGGTGTTCGTTGTCTCTTCGTACATTTTGCAATAAGACTTATCAGAACATTTTATTTTCGATATATATCTTTATATAAAAATATCATCAGGTCTCTCTTCTTGGAACCTCTTCTTTACTTAATAATTGCAAAAAGGGATGTTATGTGAAAATGATCCTAATTTATTAATTCTTTAAAATTTGGGACTATTAGACTTCACACCTTTCTGATTAAAATTCATATCGGGAGTTTGTGACCACTACACTCATTTTATTAAGTACATTCTTCTATTGGTATTATATTGACGAAAATTGTTCGCCATATTTTAACATTGTTAACCTTTTCCGCGAACTGTTTTGTATCTTTTCTCTCCATATTTCCACGTGGATTTTGTATAATTATTCATTGAATTTTCCATCATTCCACATTTGTTGATACTATAAGATGGTACTTTAGTTTGTTCTCGTCGCTTTGAATGAATGCATTAAAATAGAATATGTTTAAAATACATCCTGCTGCTTAGCATATTCGCCTTTTGTAATGTTACAGGTTCTGCTTTTATAATCAACACGAAACAATGCTTACTGCACGAGAATGCGTGTGTGTCTGTTTAATTTGCAAAGGGCATATACATTTTGCTTCGTAATTCATAAGATTACTATTTCCCAACACGTACTTGGAGCACAGCATACTTTTATTGTCTTAACTATAGAATAGTGTCAGAACTATTCTAGAAAATGTTTAAATTCTAAGAAAAAGCCTCAAACATAGCAACCACGAGAGAAATCATATGGAATGTAGCACCCTGCACCTCTTTCTCAGTTTTTTGCATTATTTTAGGAAATCCATAGAGTTTCTTGCGATGGTAGCAGTCGTCTTTGTGTCGAAGGAGGTATAGATGAAAGATTGAAAGGGGTATTTAGAAGCATCGAATGGATGGTTGATTTAATTGGAATATACTTTGATTAATATCTTGGATTAATATCTTATATTAAAAACCAGCGTGAAAACAACATAATTTTAGTATTGAAGGTTTTGTTTTAATTATTTACGTTGACGTACGCAATGTTATTTCTATATCAGTAAAAATCACCCTTTGCGTACTTGCAAGGGTCATAGGTAATTATTTCGTTAAGTTACAAACGGAGTGACAATTATTTGATACAGGGTATAAAAACAAGTTGGAAAGTATCAGTCGGTTTGCCGCCATGTATATGCTCAATATATGGTTTGACTAAAGTTTGTTGTCTTTGGAAACCTTTGAACTTGTACCCGTGAGGAACAAAAAAAAGACACAAGAAGTATTGAGATGAGATAAGTTTTAAGAAAACCTGACATTGATTTAACATTTTCATTTTTTTTTTATTTTTCTTTATTAAAATTAAGATTTTATTGTTGGGAATGTTCTGATAAAAATATTTGAATGTGAAGAGTTTTCCTGAACTGGTGAATCCTGAACTAAGTCTTGTGAAAATATAATAATTGAAAATTTCGACATTTGTGGTGGAGTTACCGGAAGAAATAAGCATAACTTAAGTTTGGTAATACTACGATGACTCCTACACATCGAAATATATATACCAAACTTCAGTTAAATTATTTAATTATTCTTAAATTTTGCCAATATGAGACAAACTCTGAATCTCCATTGGCTAGAAGGGCTTTAAATAACCTGTGAGATTGTGAATTATTTTGACTTTGCTAATTTTAAGCAATTGTAGGGGTATCAGTAGGAGAAGGGAGTTTTTATGGGAAATTTGTGGAAATTAAATAATATCAACTTTAATTATAGTATATTTATGAGCGGAATATCTTCCTCAATCTTCCTGACAATCGATTTCTCCTTAATTTGCCGAGGCATTTATGCCATTTCAATTCCGGCTTGTATTACCTATTTAACAATTAATTTGAAATCGGATAAAGATATATATGGGTGTTACATCCAAATCCAAACAGATTTCGATACAATTTGGCAAAGGTATTTCCGAGCTGTATTTGATATATTTCCCCGAATATGGTTACTACGAAGTACATATTACGGCTGTGCAGGACAAATTCAACAAATGGGATGAACAATATATATGAGAGTTATAGTTATATCTGAACTTATTTTCACCAAATTTGACTTGTTTATAGACTTAATTTAGTCGCAAGTGACAAATTCCATCCCAGTTGGGCTAATATTACACATTTGGTGCACAATAAATCTGAAATCGGATAAAGATATATATGGGAACTATACCCACATCTGCTACATAAATATGGGAGCTGTAGCTATGTTTAAATCGATTTTCATCAAATATGAAGTACTTGTTTCTAGGATGAATTCAGTCGGAATTGCCAAGATGCAGTTCATTTGGACTGATATTAGCCATTTGTGTACAATAAACCTGATATCGAAAAAAGATATATGTGGGAGCTTTATCTAAATTTGGACCGATTCTTATCAATTTCAATAGGGTTCGTCCTTGGACCAAGCAGATATTGTTAGGAAAATTTATCTCAATCGGATAATAAATGCGACCAGCATTTTCTTCACAAAAATACATGGACAGATGAATTGACATGCCTAAATCGACTCAGAAAGTGACTCTATAAAGATCCTAAAAAGTAACTATGGGCCTATCTCGTTTCCATTTGTCTGTTACAAACAAATACATAAAGACATAATACCCTTACCACCATGGTACAATAAAATCGAAGTAGGACTATGATACCATATGATTTTAATTTTTTTTTATTTTATTGGCGTAATATCTCAATTTTATTTGTTTGTGTGTGTATATTCTTTTCAATAACAAAAAAAATGTTCAGAAAATATTCAAATTCCGATGTGTTCACTATGCTTATTGCAACGCATGCATCGACAAAATCTACAGCTTTTGTAGTGAACCAAACCTTCAGAGATATATAGAACATAATTTTAAAAAGAAATTTTGACCTTATATTCAGTTTTCAATTATTTATTAAAAATCAATGCAACAAGTTGTTGGCTTTTTTATTGTTTTGATAGTAATTATATACTTGCAATTTTTTCAAAGTTAACCTACCTTATTTTTATCGTACCATGCTTACCACTATTTGGTGTAGGAATATGTGGTATAAAAAATAACGAGTAATGTATATATTGAAAATGCTCATAGTGAACTTGTTGCTTGCATATATTTTTATTCGTGTTACACAATTATAAATATGTTGCTTTATTTTTTATCCCTTGAACACTTCAGATTAATTGGTTTGAATCAAAAGTGCATTAATTGATATTCAAGAAAAAATTTCAATAAAATGATGCCATGTTCAGGGCTTACCAGACACAAAAGATGTTGGTCTGGAGCAAATATTGAAGATTGGCGGATATGATGACGGAGCTCCAAGGAGTTCATGCTGTTTTTTTTGTACTTTACGCTGGTTTTTCTGCACATCAATTTTGTTTGACTTTCCTCTTACTAGGGAGTTTTTTCAAATAGCATTCAATCAAAGTTTCGAAAGTGTTTTGCAAAGATGTGTTTGACATGTAAAACAATTACAATGGTGATCTATATATGGGGCAGAAATAAATAAATGCCCATTGATTTTTATTACTACCACCACCATACTATGGAGGGTATATAAACTTTGTCATTCCGTTTGTAACTCCTCGAAATACTCATGTCAGACCC
This sequence comes from Musca domestica, assembly GCF_030504385.1. Classification (NCBI taxonomy): domain Eukaryota; kingdom Metazoa; phylum Arthropoda; class Insecta; order Diptera; family Muscidae; genus Musca; species Musca domestica. The sequence goes on along the minus strand of NW_026712230.1, from coordinate 8,463,516 downwards.
AACAAAGTATATATATTCTTGATCAGCGTAAAATCTGTCTGTCTGTTGTAATCACGCTATCTTTGGAATGAATTGAGGTACAAGGCTAAAATTTTGCACACATGTTTATTTTTACAGCAGGCAGGTTAAGTTCGTAAATGGGCCACGTAGGTCCACGTTTTCATATAGCCCCCATATAACGGTACCTCCCAATATTCGGTATTTTGATGATTTTAGCGTCATTATTCACCGTAGTAGTTTCAAATTACGTATTTAGAGTTCGTAATGGGAACTACAGCCTTTGACAGAAAATTGCCTATGCAGGTCCAGGTGTTCGTATAGGCCCCATATATCAGTACCTCTTTATATTCTTTATTTTGACGACTTTTGGTACAATACTCACCGAAATAGTTTGAGATGTCGTATTTGAAGTTCGTAATGGAAGCTACAGCCTGTGACAGAAAATTGTCTATACAGGTCCAGGTCTTCGTATAGCTCTTATATAACGGTACCTCCCTATGTATGGTATTTTGATGATTTTGGCTACTTTATTCACCGTTTATTTCAAGTTTCGAATTTGAATATGGTAATGGCTTGCGACAAACAATGCCTATGTAGGTGCTTGTCGTACAGGCCCTAATATAACAGCTATATTCGGTATTTTAAAAATGTTAACAGAATTTTTGGCGAATGTTATCTTTTTCGAAAATTTTCAAATTCGTTCTAAATGGTGGAGGGTATTCAAAGTTCGGTCCGGCCTTACCGCTTTTTTACTTGTTTACTGTTAAGTTCTTTAAATTGAAATAATCTGCTAAATATATAACACAAAAAATTGTGCCAACGATGTGAGGATACGTTTCAACTGATCTTGTAAATGTTAAATATATTCAATATACATTATCCATTCCTTAAATTTGTGACCGATTTTGACTTATTTAATTATCATTCTTGGTATAGCTTATGATGCATACATAACAAATAATTATGCAATTTAATGCATTTTTCAATTAGTTTCAAAAGTGCTTGTCAAAATTTAAAACAAAAATCTCAAATATCCATTTAATTGAAATAAAATTTTTGCATCAATAGTTCGCCGGTCACTAATGTCTTCGTAACTTTTAATATGCTATGTTAATATGCTTTTTGGTGAATTGACAGCTTCACCTTGCAAATACTGGTAACGCTAATGAGTTTTCTGAACAAACTTCGTACAAATTAGGCCAAAAACATGATCAACTTTTCGTATTCTTTGATGCAACAACTACAACTATCGGCAATAAAGTAGGAAGTTTTACAATTTTGAAACTAAAAATACATACTGTCCTTGTCTAGTGTGCTTAATTTCGTGTCCTTAATGAACAATTTTTTTTTCTCATTTTTTTTTTTCATGGATAAAATTCTAAGTCGATTTAACGATGTCCGTAAGTCTGTTGATTGAAATCACGATACAACCCACATTATTTGACGCAGAGCTTCAGAATTTGACAGAACAATTTGTATTGTGTCTAGGATGGTTGGTATTAAAAAAGAGATATGTCGGTCCACATATTCGGTATTTTGTTGATTTTCGCCACATTTTTTACGGATTTGTTCAACCGTTGGTATTTGTAGGTCATAATGGGTGCCAGTTCCGGTGACGAAACATTGAATGTATAAGTCCACGATTTTGTATAGCCCCCTATATATCGGTACCTCCCAAAATTCGGTATTTTGATGATTTTCGCAACATTTTTTCACGGATTTGTTCAAACGTAAGTATTTGTAATTCATAATGGCTTCTAGCACCTGTGGCGAAACATTGCATGTATAGTTTTTCGTTTTTAAATAGCCCCCATATAACCGTATTTCCCGATATTATTTTTACCACATTTTTCCACGGGTTTATCTAAAAATTAATATTTTGGATATACAAAAATTCAGATCATTTGGACTGATATTGACTATTAGGTGTAAAATTAACAAGAAATCGGCTGAAGATATATATGGGACCTACATCGTAATCTAAACCGATCTCGATAAAATTTGACAGAGGTATTTCTGGGCTGCATCTAATGTCTGGAACGAAATATCATTTCTGTGGAACACCAAATCGGATGAAACATATATGTGGGAACTATAGCTATATCTGGACCGATTTCCCCCAAATTTGATGTACTTGCTTCTACCAAAATTCAGGACATTTTGACTTATAATGGCTATTTGGGACACAATTAACCCAAAATCTGTTGAAGATATATGGGAGCTATGTCTAAATCTGATCCGATTATCACCAATTCCAATAGGTCTCGTCCGTGGGCCAAATAAATATTGTTTGGAAAATGTCATCTCAATCGGGTAATAAATGCCACCTGTTCCCCTTTACTCACAAGTATACATGGTTGGGCGGACGGACAGGCGAACTGACATGCATAAATCAACTCAGAAAGTGGTTCTATGAAGATCCTCAAAAGTAACTATGGGTCTATTTCGCTTCCTTCTCCATGTTACAAACAAATGCACAAAGACATAATACCTTTACTACTATGTTGTGTAGAGTATACAAAAATAATCCTTTTCCAGAAACGTAAAAATTTAAAACAAGTAAAAACTCATTATCATTTTTATATAAAAACTAGCTGAACCCGGTGCGCTTCGCTACCCCTTTTGATTTTATATGCATTCAAAATTTTATTTACGAATATATGTTGGCTAAAAAAAAAAAAAAAAACAAATTTAAAAATTAAAAAAAAAACTATTGCACTACTTTAATGCGTAAATAACCAAAACCATTAGAAAAGCAGTAACATGACATACATATACGAAGGGTTTGTTCTTCGGATTTATTTATTTCATAGCAAATACCAAGCGTGCAGTAAAATGCAATCTTTTCAAGTTGAGTGGCATTTCTATTGCAATTAGAGAATTCGGGATAGCAACATACTTCGCCGTAATAAGCGTATTTCAAATAAATTGTTGTGTTGTCTTTCAGTGTTAGCCTAAGGCGTTGTGGGTCAATGGTTCTTATTAAAATCATATTCCAATCTGATCCGATTTAAATATAATTCAAAAAAAAAATTACTTTTACACCAAACTCCGCCACACCTTTCATATTTCATTGAAATTGGTGCGTCAAATATGTGAAATCGGCCGAGAATATATATATGGGAGCCAAATTTAAATCTTAACTAATTTCCAATTAATTTATCACATTTATTATTATAACCAAATTCCGCCACACATTCTGAATTTCATTGGAATCGGTCATATATAGTGTTTGGTGCATAATATGTATGAAATCGGCCGAAATATATATGTTAGCTATATCCAAACCTCAACTGATTTCAATATAATTTGGCAATTTTTGCTGGTGCCAGATTTTGTCTCTCTCGCTTTGGGTGCATCAAATATTTGAAATCGGCTAAGTATATATATGGGAGCTATAATCAAATCTGAGCGTATTTGAATATAATTTGTCAAATTTATTTTTGTACCAAATTTAGCCACTCATGCCAAATTTCGTTGGAATCAAAAATACGTATCGTGTTTTGTGCATCAAATATGTGAAATCGGCGGAAAATATATATGGGAGCTATATCGAAATCTGAACCGATTTTAATATAATTTGACTAATTTATTTTCTAATCAAAATCCCGTTACATATTCCAAATACATGAAATCGGTCGAAAATATATATGGGAGCTATATCCAAATCTGAACCGATTTCAATTTAATTTGACAAATTCATTTTGGCTCCCAATTCCATTACTTATTTTAAATTTCATTACAATTGGAAATACATATCGTGTTTGGTCTACGAAATACATGAAATCGGCCGAAAATGTATATGGGAGCTATATCCAAATCTGAACCGATTTCAATATAATTTGGGAAATCAATTTTTTAGATAAAATCTATCACACGTTTCAAATTTCATTGAAATTGGGGATACATAGCGTGTTTGGTGCATCAAATGCTTGAAATCGGCCGAAAATATATATGGGAGCTATATCCAAATCTGAACCGATTTCAATATAATTTGACAAATTTATTTTCGAATTAAATCCCGTCACACATTTCAAATTTCATTGGAATCGAACATTCATATTGTATTTGAGGCACCAAATGAACGAAATCGGTCGAAAATATATATGGGAGCTATATCCAAATCTGAACCGATTACAATATAATTTGGCAAACTTATTTTTGTTCCAAATTCCGTTACGTATTCCAAATTTGGAAACTGTATCTTCAACCAATCAATAGATATGTGCATATAAAATCAAAATTTTTGGGAGGTACCTCCGATTCTGATGCTATATCTCCAGTTCCAAGTGGAAATTCAAAAATGTATATAGCCTATGTTACTTTCAGGCGATTTTGCAGTATATATGGAAATTTTCAGGAAAATCTATTCAGCGGTTTTCGAGTCCATAATTTACAAACAAACAAACAAACAAACAAACATACAAACATTTTCCTCTTTTATAGATATAGATACAGATATCTAAAAAATGTGTTAGATAAAATACATATTATCATCTGCCACAGGTAAAGTAAAATTTCTTATCTCGTGAAAAGGCTACAGTATATAATTAAACGTTTCTTTAAAAGAGTTATCCTATATATACGAGAAACAAACTTTTTATAGAAATTAGTTTCCGAGAAATAGTTGTCTTATATTTTAGCAAAGTAAATATTTTGCAAAACAATTTGTCATTCCGATTGTAAAACTTTCTTATACTCGTCGGAGACTCCATAAACGATATATATTTGCGATCAGCATAGCATTCAACGTCGATTGAACGATATCTATGTTGAAATCAATATAGAGTCCATAGTATTTGACTTAGAGCATTGAAGTTTAGCAAAATAGTTTGAATACTTTCGACGATAATTGTCATTGAAAATTAGGTATATAGGTCAATTTTTTGTAAATCTTATCTATTCTGGGGATTTTGGCCTCAATTATTGATGGAATTGTTTCAAATTCGGTATTAAGGTTCTCTTATAGTATCTTCATCCGCTGGCAGAACAATGTCAATACAGCTCCTCGCTTTTCTATAGCCCCCATATAACGCTACCTCCTGATATTTGCTGATTGTTTGGTTTTCAAATTCGGCATTTAAGAATTAAAATACATAACAACCCCTGTAGAGGAAAATGTAAGCAATGAGCCCAGACTCTTATTTTTTTTATCTTATGGCTCTGCCGAATTTATTATTTGGTCACAAATTTAATCCGAATTCGCTATAAATTGGCAGTTTGTTTTCTCAGTGTCGGAAATATTTTTTCCAAACCAAACATAGGTCCAAGTTTTGATATGGTCCCAATATAACAGTACATCCTTATAATCGGTATTTCGATGATTTTCCTAAATTTTCTACAGGAGTTGTTTCACATTTGTTGTTTGAATTTCGTGACAGAAATTTGACCATATAGGTTCACATCTTCACATAATCCCCATAAAACTTCACCACTCGATATTCGGAATATTGATAAACTTGTTTTCAACATACAATATAAGAAAAATTAGTTTTGTCAAATTGTATTTTAGCAACTTGATTTCAGGGTTTATGTGGTCACCGAAATTATTAAAAACGCCAACGTCCTTCAGATTAGGCAAATGTAAAGGCCTTGATTCAGAGGATTGGGCCTTTTTACAAGTTTGTCATAAATACCAATAAATTTAAGAATTTCGTTTGTAATGGAGGTTTGCATGTGGGACACGCCACAAAACTTGTTAGTCAGATATTTGTTACCAGGATAAAAAAGTTGGAAATAAAACCAACCAGAATTTAGTTCACGTACTTATTTAGTCGTCGCCTGCAGTTGTATTTAACTCATGGCCAGATGCAGTGCATATTTAGAACGTCCATAAAAACTTCAAACACACAACAAAAAGTGAAGGAAAATGTATATCTAGCCGGAAGTTAAATCAAAAGTTGGTTGAGTGAACTTCAGTTTAAATGTTGGTCCAAGGATAAAAATAAAAAATACTCTTTTGGAAGTTGGCACAACTGACGGAATGGTTGAATAAAAAGAGTTCCATTCATGAGAAATTATATGGCTTGAATTGCATAATTTTTATAAATCATGAATTTAACATTACATTTGTTTTTCTTAACAGTGTAGATATATGTTCACGCGAATACGGGCTTCTATTATCACCCGTATAGTGTTGGAAAATATTTTTATGGGAGTTTGCGGAAAATCTGAGGCTGGTGTCACAGAACTTCGTGTAAGGTTTTTCCGCTGTCAAATCTAAAATTTGTGTGCCATGGTTTCCTCCCGACATGAAGCTAAATGTAACATCTGGCAACTGGGTCACATAGTCGTAAGCAGTTCACAACTGCGATAGCTCTTAAGAAGTATATGTTAACATACGAATTGTAAAAAAAGTAAAACAATCGTGCCTAGTTATCCGTTTTCATAATTTTACATGTACAAGAAAAAATTAAATCTGTGATTTTCAGAAAAACATGTTGAGTCGACATATGCCAATTTTGAGCTAATGGCAACGACGTTTGTGTACCTCTTGACATTTCTCCGTAGGCAAAATCCGATTCTTGATATAAAGTTAACAGTAGGAAATGGAATAGTCAGGTGGGACTGATAAAATGCATTGCTATGTATATAAAGAAGACTACTTGCAAGAAATACACGTATATATTTGAAATTTGTGCGAAGTAGGTTTTATTTCTTGATTGGAATGAAGAAATGGAAAAAGATTTTCAATATAAGTCCAATATTTACCATAGCTTTATTAATTTCTCATAAACTAAGAGAAGTTATCTTATTTAGCTTATTCTTAAAACACAACATAAAGAAAAAATCACAACTTTTTTAAGTTGCGTTTTGACTTTCCAACAAGTTGATGTTACGTCATTGTCAATGACATAGTTATCGTTAAACTTGCTGGCACAACAGACGATGTTGTTGTCGCCAAAGTGTCAGTGTTCAAATTACGTGTCATAAAATAAACAAGTAGCAAAAAAACCAGTAAAGAAAATCTTAAAGTTGGGCGGGCCGACATTATGATACCCAACACCACTTTGCTAATTTAGTAGATCTCCATATAACAATTAAAAGTGTTTCTGGGAGAATTCAATTATATAACTTAAAGTTCAAAGGATATTTCTGAGCTGCCTTTGATATATTTTCCCAAAATATTGTTTATTTAGTGGTAGTGCTATTAAAATTTCACTACCACTAAAATTTAGTGGTAGTGCAATTTTTTTTAAATATCACTAAAGGGTTAGTGGTAGTGCTATTTATTTTTCACTACCACTAACCCTTTAGTGGTAGTGGAATTAAAAATTGCACTACCACTAATTATTTAATTCTTAGTGCACTAAAAATTTAGTGCAATATGCCCAACCCTGATCTGAACCGATTTCGATCAAATTTGGCATACTTATTTTAAGGCCTAATTTGGTTGTATGTGCAAAATTCCATAATTTTCGGCCTGATATTACACGTTTGGTGCACAATAAAAGGCAAATCGGACGAACATATATATGGGAGCTATATCTAAATTTTGACCGATTATTTTCAATTTCAATAGGGTTCGTCCTTGGATCAGACAAATGATATGTGCAAAATTTCATCTCAATCGGATAATAAATTCGACCTGCATTTTGTTCACAAGCATACATGGACAGACGGACGGACGGACAGACGGACTGACATGCATAAATCAACTCAGAAAGTGATTCCATGGATATCCTAAAAAGTAACTATGGGTCTATCTCGCTTCCTTCTCCATGTTACAAACAAATGCACAAAGACATAGTACCTTTACCGCTATGTATAAAAAGAAAACAGTAACAACTCTTGAGACTATATCTGGAAGACATTCGTCATCTTCCTGTTATTTGTTATATTTTTTTTTTGTTGGTGCAATACACTTCTGTTTTCAGTCATAGTCAAAAACAAGTAAAAAGACATTTAGTTCGGCCGAGGCGAACTTTTAGTATCTTCCACCATTAGGTAAAAAAAAACATTTTTATACAAAAGAATCTGCATTCAAAAGTGTAAGATAGGTAGGAGAAAGCAGTTTTCAAAAACAATATAGTAGCTGGAGTTGTTATTACACCAAAACGTGAGCGTGATTTTATACCTCAAAATATTGTAATCTATTGCAAGTCTTAAGTGCCAAATTTAATATAACTTCATGGGTAAATGTTTCTAGGATTATAAACACACCGAAAACCGGTTTGTATATCAAATGTCAAATACCGAGCAGTTATAAGGAAACTGTTGTCCAATATGGATAATATTTTGACACGAGTTGTAGAACCTATCGTGAAGTACAAATACCATATTTCACACAGTTCTATTAGAAAATGTAGCTTAATTCGCCAAAACACCGAATATCCAAAGGTACGGTTATATATGCGCTATAGGAAAACGTGGATTTAGATTTTCAATGTTCTGCCACTGCAGTTGCAACCCATTACGAACTACAAATATCAATTTTTAGAGAAAGGCGTTTAAAAATGTGGCAAAGCGCATCAAAATACCTAATATCGGGAGGTACCGTTATATGGGGGTTTCTCTCAGCTAAGCTGAAATTATAAACAAATATCATTTTTAGCCAAACCTGTGGAAAAAAACAGCTTAAATCATTATAATACCGAATATCGATAGCTGACGGAATATGGGAGCTACACGAAAACGAGGACCTATGTAAACAAAATTCCGCCACTGGAGCTAAAATTAATAACGAACTACAAATATCGATTTTTGGACAAGTTGGTGGTTTGATCGGAAGCTAGAACCCATAACGAACTGTAAATACCATTTTAGACAAATTGGTGAAAAATGTGGCTAAAATCATTAAAATACCTACTATCGGGAGCTACCGTTATGTCCCAAAAGGTGGACCGATATTTCTCATTTTCAGTACCAACCATCCTAGATACAATAAAAACTACTGTGCCAAATTTAAAGTCTCTACGTCAAATGATGTGGACTTTCAACAAAGGAACAGACAGACAGACGTCATTAAATCGACTTAGAATATTATGCTGCTCATGAATATATACACTTCGTGGGGTCTATGACGAATACTTAGAGGTGTTACAAGCGGTATGAAAAATTTAATATACACTCCTTTCCAAGGTGGAGGGTATAAAAACTACATCAAACTTTATTGTTGATAAGTTTTGCACCAAAGAAGATGAAACAATCCAAAAACCAAATTCAACATTAAAGGCAAGTTTAAAGGTATTTTCATAAAAGACAAATACGGCTCCACGCATAATAATGGAATAAGTCGAAGGAAATAATTTTTTTATGCCAATGTTTCCAACGACAGTTATAGATAATAAAAATGTTCAATTGCTCAAATTTTCAGAAAATAACGAAATTTGTCTCTGAGTTAGCGACAAAATTGAAGTAGCTCTCATGGAGCTACCGATAGATAACAATCCTTTTTATATTAAAGATTTCCGTATGAAAAGTACCGAATATTTCCAGTATTACAAATAGAGAATACCATTACAGAAGTAATAAATAAGTATTTTGTAGAATATGAGAAAGCTTTACCAAAAATTGGTCAAGTATGAACCGCTTAATACTCATGATTCTAGTTGTCATCCAAGGGTCTTTAATTAATTCTAAAGCTTTACCTTAAGTCTTGCCCAGTATAGGTCAAATTATAAGGGGCGCTCTGTGTATGGGTAATTTCATATTTTTTAATTGCCCTATTAGTATTTAGCCTTATCACATATAATTCTCTTGGTGCTCTGTATTGCGATTCTCTATCTATTTCCTTGAATTACCGACACAATCGGTAAAATGAAGTAAGTATAATCAGTGGATGGAAAATAATTCTATGTCAAACTTTAGCAGCATCGCCTTAAGTTTAAATTTAAATGAAACACTTCGTTTTTTTTTTTTTTTTCAAAAATGCTTTAGGAACAAATTTGTAAAGCTTGATTTTCAATTATTTCCGATACTTTGATCATTCTTCAAACAAAACGATAATGATACTCACTATCGAAATTCAAAAAATGATTCTCATAATGCATATCAGCCTCAAGCTATTTGCAATCATTCAGGTGAAAAATGCAATGTTTTACAATGTATATGTACCTATGTATGTCTATACATGTATTGTAATGTTGAAGTAGGGCAACGAGAGAAACCCTCAATTTAAATGCTAATATAACACAAAAAATATTAAACATTCTTCTTCGAATATTCGATGGGAATTTAATTTGAAACAATTTGTGTTAGGAAAAGCTGCCAAGAAAGAAAAAAAGGGAGGGTAGTATAAGAATTCAGTGCAATATTACTTCATAAAAAATGAATTTAAAAATTCGAAATGGTTTTACTTTCGCTTCTTCTGTTTATTGTTTCTTTCCTTGCAAGAAATACACAAATGATTTCACTTTCATGATCTTACTTAAATTCATAGTTAATATAGATGAATAGGTAGGTGTGTATGGATTCTCTTACGCAGCTTCACTTACACCCACACCAATGCATAAACAAAGATGTCATGAACTTAATACATGCCGTCAACTGCTGCAAACAGTATTGCGGAGGAACACAAAAGATGAACAATTCCCATTAAAGAAGCATTCCCTTTACGGTTGTTGCACATCTTGCAACACATAACAATGTCGGCATTTCGTCATAGTATACGCATTCCAATAAGTGTGCATAGATGTGTGTAACTTGCCTTGTGTGTATATGTTATGCACCCTCCCATATACATTTGAATACTGGCACATGGTTTACATTATAATTGATGTTTGTTTATTTCTGACAACGAGGTATGATTACAGCAGTTACGAAAATATTTGACGTCAGAGTGATATGGGTGTCAACTTCAAAAACACATTTCTCTTTGTTTTATTGGAACAACACTGAATTGTATAAATTTTCCCATTAAATTAATTTTTCGATTTGAACACATCAAAAAAAGTTCAGGTTTAAAAATAATTGGTATCTTAGTTCTAAAAAGAAAATTTTGATAACATCGGGAAAAGTTGTATTAAAAATATCTCCTTAAAACCATTTAATACACTCCACCACACGAAGAAGGGTAAATTGTCATTCCGTTTATACCTCTTCAAAATACTCACGATGGACAAATGGTTAATTATCTGAAATTTCAGAAGTTGCTTCGAAATTATGAAAAGTATAGGTAGACACCATATGGGTCTACATCTAAACAACCAGTCAAGAAAGTTTCAAAGTCGGGCGGGGCCGACCTTATGATACCCTACACCACATTGCTAATTTAGTAGCAATCATCAATTAAAGTTTTTATGGGAGAATTCAATCATACACCCTATGATTATAATTATAATTTAAAATTCAAAGGACTAAATATGCCGAAGCATTTGTTTCTTCTAAATTCGGACTTGTATTGCCCATTTGGTGCAAAATTAATTTGAAATCAGATAAAGATATACATGGGAGCTATATCCAAATCTGAACCGATCTCGATAAAATTTGGTAAAGATATTTCTGAGCTGTATTTGATATATTTCCCTCAATATCGTTGTTTACGGCTGTGGGTAACAAAAACCACAAATCGGATGAACAATATATGTGGGAGCTATAGCTATATCTGAACCGATCTTCACCAAATTTGGCATACTACCTTCTAGACTCAATTCGGTCGTATGTGCCAAATTTCATCCCATTTGGGCGTTTGGTGCACAATAAAAGGTAAATCGGACGAAGTTATATATGGAAGCAATATCCAAATCTGAACCGATCTCGATAAAATTTAGCAAATATATTTCTGATATATATATTTCCCTGAATATTGTTGTTAAAGAGTGCATATCACGGCTGCGGAGGACAAAAATAACATATCAGATGAACAATATATATGGGAGCTATAGCTATATCTGAACCGATTTGATCGAATTCGGCATACATATTTTCAGGCCTAATTTGGTTGTATGTGTAAAATTCCATACTATTTGGGCTGATATTACACGTTTGGTGCACAATAAAAGGCAAATCGGACGAAGATATATATGGGAGCTATATCTAAATTTTAACCGACTATCTCCAATTTCAATAGGGTTCGTCCTTGGGCCAAACAAATGTTTTGTGCAAAATTTCATCTCAATCGGATAATAAATGGGACCTACATTTTGTTCACAAAAAATACATGGTCAGACGGACGGACTGACATGCATAAATCAACTCAAAAAGTGATTCTATGGAGATCCTCAAAAGTAACTATGGGTCTATCTCGCTTCCTTCTCCATGTTAAAACATATGCACAAAGACATAATACCCTTACCACTATGTGGTGTAGGGTATAATCACCTTGGACAACACATAAGACAGACGAATACAATTAAATTGACTTAGCTATAGCTTAGGACCTCTATAGCCAGTTATCTACCAGATAACGCGGCGTCTTTTACGAACTCCAAAATAGTTGCGGAAATAGCAAAAATGCTGAATTTAGAAAGGTACTACAATATGGGGGAATATCTGAAGATAGTTAAATTTGAAACTACTTCGAAGAAAAGTGTGAGAAAAATCTATGGAGGTACAGTTATTTGGTATCCGTACCAAAACTTCAAATTATATGCTACCTACTAGGAACAAAATCTGCAAATTTGGTTTAAAATTGTGACTAAAATATCCAAAGCACATTAAATCTGGGTATACTGGGTATATACATACCTAACATGGAACTATATGTCCAATATTCAATACCCCAATGTTTACCTCTTTCGCAGCTCAGCCTTCGATGTCAATATGGTTTTGCAATTTTATTGTGAAATTTGAAGAAAATAGAACTCATTTAACGTTTTAGAGCAATGATTATTCCATTTTTGACCGCTTTAGAGGAGTTACGACAAGTATTAAGTAAGATGTAGTGTTTGATTGTGAATTCTTCATCTTCTGCGACGTCATCTACCAAGTTATTTACAGGACACCCATTTTTCAATCAGAAACTTTTTTCTTCTTTAGGGCTTTGCGGTGTTATTCTTTTCGGGATATCCGATTCTTTTCGTCATCCCATTTCACATTTTACATAAAGCAATTTTACACACACTCATTTCATATATCAGCGTGATTTTGGTAATTTTCTTGGATCCCAATTTGTTCCAATAATTATACCCTACAACACTATGTGTTGGGGGTATTATAAGTTTGATTGGGCCAAAAATTATGTAACACCACGAAATATTGATTTCCCACATAGGAAAGTATATATGGATCTTCCTAGCTCGCCGAGCTGAGTCGATCTAGCTATGTATGTCCCTCCGTCCGTCTGTCCGTCTGTCCGTCTGTCCATGTTAATTTGTAATCACTCTACAGGTCGCAATTATGGCCCGATCTTCACGAAATTTAAAATGGAGGTGGGGCTAGGGTCAGAATAGAACCCTATTTCTTTTGGTGATGATCGCATAATATTTAGGGGTTGAAATGGACCAAAAACTGAAAAAATGTCGGATTTTGCAGTAGCTATACAGGTCGCAATTATAGACCAATCGACGCGGAATTTCGCATGTAGCTAGAGTTTAGGGCGGGGAAGAAGCCTACCCATTTGGGTGGTCATCGGATATTTAGCGGGTAAAATAGACCATATCTTTTTTGTTGAAAAAATTCAAAATTTTTCATTAAACCGCGAATATTTTAAATCCCGGCGAAATCACAAAGCCATGACAAGGTTACTTCTGATCTTTACATTGATGTTAACATCCAACAAAACGGATATATAGCAAAATATGTGCGATATATATGTTTATCAAAGAAGATATGCTTGAAAAATCTCTTACATGTCGAGAAAGGCTGAACTGATTTCGACAGTTCTCATTAATTCAGAATGGCCTCTTGGCAGGAAACAAAAAACGTCTAAAAAAATCGCATAAAAATATCTCTCTAAAGATGAAAATATTGATTTTGTAAAATTTTCTCATATTTTTTCAATTTTGTCATATTTTTGGCATATTTATACCCTACAACACTATGTGTTGGGGGTATTATAAGTTTGATTGGGCCAGAATTTATGTAACACCTCGAAATATTGGTTTCCCATATAGGAAAGTATATATGGATCTTCCTAGCTCGCCGAGCTGAGTCGATCTAGCTATGTATGTCCGTCCGTCCGTCTGTCCGTCTGTCCGTCTGTCCATGTTAATTTGTAATCACTCTACAGGTCGCAATTATGGCCCGATCTTCACGAAATTTAGAATGTAGGTGGGGTTAAGGTCAGAATAGAACCCTATTTCTTTTGTAGATGATCGCATAATATTTAGGGGTTGAAATGGACCAAATACTCAAAAAATTCCTGATTTTGCAGTTGCTCTACAGGTCGCAATTATAGACCAATCGACGCGGAATGTAGCATGTAGCTAGAGTTTAGGGCGGGGAAGAAGCCTACCAATTTGGGTGGTCATCGGATAATATTTAGCGGGTAAAATAGACCATATCTTTTGTGTTGAAAAAATTCAAAATTTTCATTAAACCGCGAATATTTTAAATCCCGGCGAAATCACAAAGCCATCACAAGGTTACTTCTGACCTTTACATTGATGTTAACATCCAACAAATCGGATATATAGCAAAATATGTACGATATATATGTATATCAAAGAAAATATGCTTGAAAGATCTCTTATATGTCGAGAACGGCTGAACTGATTTCGACAGTTCTCATTAATTCAGAATGGCCTCTTCGTAGGAAAGAAAAAACGCCTAAAAAATCGCATAAAAATATCTCTCTAAAGATGAAAATATTGATTTGTAAAATTTTCTCATATTTTTTCAATTTTTGTCATATTTTTGGCATATTTTCATTTTGAATTAAACATTTGGTAATATTTCTACAGCTAACAAAACTAAGTAGTTAGGATATCAGGATATCATATACAGATCGCATTTATGGCCCGATCGTTATGAAATTTTGCATGGGGATAAGATGAGGGTCAGAATAGAAGCCTACTCTTTTTGGAGATGATCGCCATATATTTAGGGGTTGAAATGGACCAAAAAACTGCAAAATTGTCAGCAGGTCGTAATTATCGCCCGATCCTCACGCACATTTGAATGGGGGTTACCGGACATTACAAAAGCCAAGCAGTTTCGGATGGCCATCCAAAAATATTGAATGTGTGAAATAGTTTGCCAACTTTTGTAAACAAAATACGAAAATGTCCATTCCAGCGACTCTTTGGAGAATTCACAAATACAGGAAAGACGCACTTCTGACTATTTCGTTAACGCTGATTTCGTTGAAGAATATAGTCAAATGTATGTATCTCATATAGATGCGTTTCAGTCAAAAAGCAATAATAAATGTTAATCTTTTGCCACTTCTGAGAGATTATAGGTCTTTGGAAAAAATTTGTTCCAGATTTAGGAAGACCATTTACGTGCAACATCTACCAATAAATTGGAAATGAGCAAATTAGTTTAAGTTGCTATTATTCGAAAATTAGAGAACGAAACCTGATGGTTTTCTTTTATAATTTATCACAATATCTTGTGGAATTCTTTCGAGTATATGGCCTATATAAACTGTATCATTTATTATAGTGTTGTAGGGTATTCAACGATCGACACCGCTCGACTGTAGCCTTTGCTTACTTGTTTATCTATTTGTTATGAGCAGCATAATTTTGAAATCATTCTCGGACATAAAATTTCTAAATAACAACTTTTCAAATTAAACCCCGGTAAGTCATAACTCTTTCGAGTTGCAAATATGTTTATGCCTGTGAGCAATCAGAATGAATGGAACGTGGTTCCACGTTGAATGTATGTGTCCGTAACTTTAAGGTTCACTGTTTTAAAATAACCCAATGACTGTGTTCGTTTGTAATGTTGTAAATTATGTATCATGATAAGAAGTGAAACATATGTATGTAAAAATAACAATGTTACATGATAAAATATTTGGAATTCCTTGAGTCTAACTGGTCTTTGTATTTAACAAAGCATGATTGTTCAAATATTGTCTGCGAAAAGACAGATAAGACTTATAGGCATACTCATAGGTCATTTTGGTTCATGAAAACCTTTTTACAAGTTAGGATGTGCGTTACTAGCATCTGCCTTAAGTGAAACAAAGAAAATCGTCCGTCGTTGTACAGTTTTTGAAATATGAGTCCAAGTGCAGTCCAAGTATGCACATTAAATTACATTACAAATATATTTAAAGACAGTTCACTCACATAGATATATGCATATTTACACTCCCTGCTTTTCCTTGTCTTATTTCTTTGCCCTTTTTTTGCCTACAATTTCCAATTGAATTTGCTGCAATTAGATATATATGATTCTTATTAAGTTGTACTTTAAAAGGCTCAAGGAGATTTACATCCATATAAACTTGTTGTGGAAATTAAGGCATTTTTTATACAAAACCTTTTGATTCTGATTCTCATCAGGTATGTTTTTCTATACAAAAACTTTATAATGAGTTCCCATTAAAGGATATTTTATGCTTCTTGGTGTGTTTACGGTTTTTGCTTCAGTTTCTAAAAAATTAGGCGTGCACCCCAATTGTCATCAAGAATTTATAAAGCCGAAAAAGGCGATAGCAACATGGGCGGCGACATGCATCGCCAAACAAAACAACGGAAGACTTTTGTAATTTGTGCAAACCAAGTAGAGAAGTGTTGAATAAATGTTTAAAATGTCCTGTCAAGTCCATGTTCGGCAAATTCTATTGTTGAACATTGTGTGTGAAATTAGGAGTGTATTTGTAACAAAAACTATAGAAACATTTGAAGAGATCAAAAGAGAGAGTGTTTATGCTCATTTAAACTTTGTAAAATAAATTGTGCATTTAACAATGGAAAACATTTCTTTTGGTCTTTGAGTGAAGACAGTTATTCAGTGTAGGAAGTTACAAAATACTACAAGAATCACAAGCAACGAATTTATAAAAAAATAATAAAGTAAAAAAATCCTGCAGAAATATTTTTATTTAGATGTTTTAAACATAACAACAATGTAAGCAGAGTTTAGAAAAAAATTGTTCGAATTTGTTCACACTATGTGTTGTGGGTATTATGAGTTTGATTGGGCCAAAAATTATGTAACACCTCGAAATATTGATTTCCCACATAGGAAAGTATATATGGATCTTCCTATCCCGACGAGTTGATTTAATCTAGCTATGTATGTCCGTCTGGCCGTCTGTCCATGTTAATTTGTAAACACTCTACAGGTCGCAATTATGGCCCGATTTAGAATGGAGGTGGGGCTAGGGTCAGAATAGAACTCTATTTTTTTGGAGATGATCGCATAATATTTAAGGGTCGAAATGGACCAAAAACTGAAAAAATGTCGGATTTTGCAGTAGCTATACAGGTCGCAATTAGTAGCATGTAGCTAGAGTTTAGGGCGGGGAAGAAGCCTACCAATTTGGGTGGTCATTGGATAATATTTAGCGGGTAAAATAGACCATATCTTTTGTGTTGAAAAAATTCAAAATTTTTCATTAAACCGCGAATATTTTAAATCTCGGCGAAATCACAAAGCCATGACAAGGTTACTTCTGATCTTTACATTGATGTTAACATCCAACAAAACGGATATATAGCTAAATATGTACGATATATATGTCTATCAAAGAAGATATGCTTGATAGACCTCTTATATGTCGAGAACCGCTGAACTGATTTCGACAGTTCTCAATAATTCAGAATGGCCTCTTGGCAGGAAAGAAACAAGGTCTAAAAAATCGCATAAAAATATCTCTCTTAAGATGAAAATATTGATTTTGTACAATTTTCTCATATATTTTCAACTATGTCACATTTCTGGCATATTTTCATTCTGAATTAAACATTTGGTAATATTTCTACAGCTAATAAAACTAAGTTGTTAGGATATCAGGATATCATATACAGATCGCATTTATGGCCCGATCCTAACGAAATTTTGCATGGTGATCAGATGAGGGTCAGAATAGAAGCCTACTCTTTTTGGAAATGATCGCCATATATTTAGGGGTTGAAATGGACCAAAAAAACTACAAAATTGTCAGCAGGTCGTAATTATTGCCCGATCCTCACGCACATTTGAATGGGGGTTACCGGGCATTGCAAAAGCCAAACAGTTTTGGATGGCCATCCAAAAATATTCAATGTGGTAAATAGTTTGCCAACTTTTGTAGACAAAATACGAAAACGTCCATTCCAGTGACTTTTTGGAGAATTCACAAATACAGGAAGGACGCACTTCCGACTATTTCGTTAACCCTGATTTCGTTGAAGAATACAGTCAAATGACTGTATCTCATATAGATGCGTTTCAGTCAAAAACCAGTAATAAATGTTAATCTTTTGTCACTTCTGAGAGATTATAGGTCTTTGGGAAATATTGGTTCTAGATCTAGGAAGACCATTTACGTGTAACATCTTCCTATTCTATTATTCGAAAATTAGAGAACGAAACCTGATGGTTTTCTTTTATTATTTGTCACAGTATCTTGTGGAATTCTTTCGAGTATCTCGCCTGTATAGACTGTATCACATATTATAGTGTTGTAGGGTATTCAACGGTCGGTCCCGCTCGACTGTAGCCTTTGCTTACTTGTTTTCCATAATATTATATTCTTTGGGAAAAATGTCGATGGAAGTAATATTCTAGATCAAATTTCTTATGAAGTGTCTGAACAAAAGAAATATATATGCTTAATATGTATCATTATAAAATATATTTCATAACTTTCTTATTAAACTCACAAAATACATTAACTCTCCTTTGTCACAGTGTAATTAAAGAAGTAACGGCCGGCCGAACTTTTTATATGCTCCACCATTCGAAAGGAAAAAAAAATTTAAAAAAAAATCCGTCGAAAAATACAAACCTTTGTATGGGACCTATATGAAGACGTGGTGCTGGATAAATAATTTTCTGCCGATTACGATCTTTAAATACAAAATGTAGAAATACCGGGGGGAGCGTTGCTATACTAAAATGTAGGCCTGTATAGACAATTCTCTTTCAGGGGGTAAAGTACTCTGAGAGAACTCCTTGTGTGGATATTGAAAATGTGGCTTAAATAATCAAAATACCGAATATTGTGCCATTGTATGGGGGCTATACGATATCGTGGACCTACGTCGAAAATTCATTTTCACGGGAAAATGTACTCACAGAAAACTTCATGTGTAGAATTTCAGACAATGCCATTGAGAAATGTCAAATTAAAATCATAAAAATACCGAATATTGGGAACTGCAGTTATATAGGGGATATACGAGATCGTAGACCTACAGGGTGTGATAAAAAAAATTGCAACATAATTCAAACTGCTGTCATTTATAAGCCACTCGTCCGACGTCTGTTAAAATTATTCCAGTTACAGCTCATTATATTGTCTACAAGAGCACAAAAGCATTTTGGTGAGAATTTTCCAGAAAAAAAGTTGTTCGTGATGGAATTCAAGCATGACAGTGTGATTGCTTTATATTTGGCTGGAAATCCACAAGTGGCTATCGTTAGAGCATTCCAGCATTTAAATGTGAATAAATCTTTTGTGTCTCGTACTATCGCTCGTTGCCGTGATACTGGTAGCGTAGCCCGACGTCAAGGAATTGACCGGAAGAAAACAGTTACATCAACAGAAATGGTTCGAAAAGTAAAGAAGGGACTTGATCGAAACCCGCGTCGCAGTGGCCGTAAGCTGAACATATCGCAAAATCCCGTTCGGAAAATATTGAAAAATGAGCTCGAGGTAAAACCAATGAAAATCCAAAAAGAAAAAGTTGACTCAAAAAAGCTAAAGAGTTTCTTCGCTTTCCCTAAAGTGGTGAACTTCCGAATTTAGTTTTTTTCCGATGAGAAAACATTTGTTGTCCAGCAGTTTGTAAACCAAAAAAAATTATCGTGTTTACTTGCCAAAGAGGTCAGATGAAAATGTGCCGTGGCATCAGAATAAATGCCGAATATTATCGCGAAAATATTCTGGAGGCTGCTTGGGCACGCAAACATTTTCGCCGAAGACCTTGGATATTCCAACAGGACTCAGTACCATCGCACTCAGCACGCGCCACCCAAGAATGGTTACAAAATGAGGTTCCACGCTTCATTTCCAGCGCACAATGGCCACCAAAATCTCCTCATACCAATCCGTTGGACTATTGGTCTGGAGCATTTGGGAAAACAAGGTGGGCACTAAAAATGCCAAAGTGTCGATGCCAAAATACCGCAGAGCAACATTCGGGCAGCTTGTGATGGTTTCATTGGCCGTTTGAAGGCCATAATTCGTACCAAAGGTGACCAGTCTAAACCTCAATGAAATTAAAAAAAAAAAACAATGTAAAATTATGGTATTTGACTTTGTTGCCGGTTTTTTATCTCACCCTGTACATAGACAATTCTTTTCCAGGGGTTAAGGTATTTATGAAAAACTACTTGTGTAGAACTTCAGACAATTCCATTGAAAAATGTGCTTAAAACAGTCCATCTTCGATCTTGACCTGCCTGCAGACATAAGACTGATCTGTGCAAAATTTTAGCTTCCTATCTTAATTCGTTTTGACTCTATCGTGATTGCAACAGACGAACGGAATATGTTTACTTTGTTTTCTCTAACATTATTATTTCGATGAGTTATAAACGGAATGATGAACTTAATATACCCCTCATACTATGTATGGTGGAGGGTATAAAAAACACATGTTGTGTTTCTCCCTATCCTTAAATTGTTTATACTTAATTAATTGCCTACCTGTATGGTGCTTCATTTTTGTCATTCCATTTATAACTCACCGAAATAATGATTTAATATTCAACAAAGTATATATTCTTGATAAGAGTAAAATACTTAACTGATTTAGCCATGTCCATCCGTCTGCTTACGATTTGAAACAGAGATTTTGCACAGATATTTATAATGACACCAGCCGATATTTTAATGGAATCTACTTATGGTGGCAGAACATTGTCTATATTGGTTCACGATTTTCTATGACCAATTTCCCTAAATTACCTTCATTTACCCGGTACTTCAGAGGTTTTAGCCATACTATTCAAAATGATAGTTTCAAATATGGTACTCGAAACTTACAATACATAACAACTCCAATTGTTGGAAATTGTAAATTTACGTTCACGTATTGATATAGCCCCCATATAGCGGTACCGCCCACTTGTTGATTATATGCAGACTTTTAATGTGTTCTGCAACCGTTCCTTCTGGCAATTTCAGTTTAAAATAGAACTTGTTTGAATATTGAATTGCCATAATTTTTGTAAGGTTTTATTTACCCTGTGGCGTAGGGTACTAAAAAATCGACCCTGCCCGCTTTTTATATGTTTCTTTTTTTAACTTTATTTAAAACTAAAAAATAATTGTTCATTTAGATTTTCGTATTCATGCTGCACATCTCTTTTATAAGCATCTAGTCTAATATCAATCACAAAATAAATGGAAAAGTTTCACTGCACATAAGTTTTAATTGCTTGCCCAAAATTGTGTTTAGGGAGAGCATTCTGTGCTCTACGACCTAACATTTTCTGTCTATGCTTAAATATGTTCAGTGGAAAATTTTTCTCATTATTGGAGCAAAAAATACCAAATACAATAGCAGCCCCAGCAGTTCTTACTCTCTCTCTCTCTCTCTCTCTCTCGATACCCAGTAAATATTGTGTACTATCTTGTTATCCTTCGCGGATTACTTGCGATATATAGCTTCTTAAACAGTCATAATAAAAATTCCTTTTTAAATTTGTTCAGCTCATTACACATCGTACATAGGGTAGTTTTTTAAACGTTTCTGATATCAGTTACTCAAAGAGGTAAGACAACATTTCTTTTTATTTTGATATGAAAGTATTCATAAAATTAATCAGAAGTTTTTTTTCAGTAAATGCTAAAACGAAACACGAAAACATCAAGATATCGTCTTGAGAATCGTATCTAAAATTTTATAAGTAAAATTTTTGCAGAATACCACGTAAATAACACAATCGAAAGAAATCCATTCGTCGGTCATCTAGTTTTGTGGGAGAACTATTATGACGAAATACATTTTTGAATTTACTTTAAATGTGTTTGTCCTGAAACCGTAGTTGAAATTAAACTAACGCTTGCCAAAAATGTCATTTTTATTTTTGGATGTGAATAGATACATATCTCCAAAACGTAATGTGCATAAAGAAATTGTGGAATGAGAAGATAGTATTTACTTCATATTATGCTCTAAATTTTTGTCACCCATCTATTTGTTTGTTTTAAAGTCCATGAGTAGATTCTCTATTTTATTTCCATGTCTCAATTTTTCTGGCCTAGTATTTTAATTTGTCTACTTTACATTAATTTATTTTACATTTCAACAGATAAGTGTTATTATTTGTATTCTTTGGATTTTACAATTGATCATGCAGTTTCTTATTCAATTGTGTTCAATTGCCACGATGCAGTTAGTTTTGGGTTGGATAATCTGCCCTTACCCTACAGTTGAAACAACAGAAACAGTAAAACGAGAAACCAAAATGTAGTCGAATGAAAACCTTTAACAGCCACATGACTCAGTTGCAAATGCCACCAAGCTGGTAAAAATCACATTTAATTCGTCACACTTGTCCTAGTCACAATCTAACAAAAAACCTACACCAACAAACTGCAGATGTATATAACTTTGTATTCAATCAGCTTTTGTAAAGACAAAACTTCTTAGCATACAGGGTGAGATGAAAAAACTGCAACCAAATTCAGACTACTGTTAAAATTATTCCAGTGACAGCTCATTATATTGTTTACAAGCGTACAAAAGCATTTTGATGTGAATTCTCTAGAAAAAAATTTATTCGTGATGGAATTCATGCGTGGTAGTGTGATTTCTTTATATCGTTTACCAGCATTTAAATGTGAATAAATCTTTTGTGTCTCGTACCATCGCTCGTAGCCCTGATACTGGTAGCGAAACGACGTCAAGGAAGTGGACGGAAGAAAACAGCAACATCAGCAGAAATGGTTCGAAAAAAAAGTAGCGACTAGATCGAAACCCGCGTCGCAGTAGCCGAAAAATGGCTCGTGAGTTGAACATATCGCAATATTCCATTTGGCAAATATTGAAATATGAGTTCGGGGTAAAATCATTGAAATTCCAAAAAGTGCAAGAACTTACACCGCAACAGAACGAAAATAGACTCAAACGAGCTAAAGAGTTGCTTCGCATGGCCGAAAGTGGTGAACTGCCGAATTTGGTTTTCTCCAATGAGAAAACATTCGTTGTCCAGCAGTTTGTAAACAAACAAAATGATCGTGCTTTCTTGCCAAAGAGGTCATCTGAAAATGTGCACCTTCAATTGACCATGGTGATGGTGTGGGTCGCCATAACAGCCGACGGTCGCTCTCCGCTCGTATTAATCGACCGTGGCATTAGAATAAATGCCGAATATTATTGCGAACATATTCTGGAGGGTGTATCAAAGCCTTGGGCACGCAAATATTTTAGCCGCAGACTTTGGGCATTCCAACAGGACTCAGCACCATCGCACTCAGCACGCTTCATCCAAGAATGGTTACTAAATTAGGTCCCTAGCTTCATTTCCATTGCACCAAAATCTCCGGATACCAGTCCGTTGGACTATTGTGCCTGGAGTATTTTGGAAAGCAAGGTTGGCACTAAAAAATACCAAAGAGTCGATCACCTCAAGCAAGCAAATCAAAACTTATTGTAAAATTTAATGCTATTTCTGACATTTTTTGCTTACTTCAGTAAAATTATAAAAAAATGTAAAAAAGATGGCAGTTTATTTTATCTCACCCTGTATATATGTATGTGTGCGTGTAAACAATGACAGAAAATACAACTATTTATTTGACCTTGTACATTGGAAAGAGAGTTTTATTTCAAAGCTAAGCAAATAGAGATTGAATGCCTACAAATTTCGTATGTGTGGAAAATTTGCGACTCTGGCGCTTATTTCATTTGATTTTCTTCCTCCATTTTTCGGTTGTTGCTTATCCGTTACTGTTTCTGATGGAATGTCCGAAATTGAATTTTCAGGTTGGGATCAAATCTAATTTGTTACAAAGTGGAACAAATTTTGGGTAATAGTTGATAGCTAGTAAAAGAAAATCTTACAATACTCCTCTGAGCTTTATTCGTATTAAAAGGGGCAAAAATATTTGAAGGACTAAATTTTCCTGATAGATGCACAACAGTTGGCAAGTTAATTTATTGTCTGTGTATCGTCAATTCACTCTTCATTTGGAAACTTCCTGCAGCAATATACATATGTATATCAGTTTGTCGGTAAGGACGAGATTTAGAAGACAATACTGATGATACCAATTACAAATAATCAACTGGTAGTTATGGTTCAGAAATGTACACATTTACAGGAGGACTTTTTATTCTTAAGTCCTTAACCCATTGAATTTCCTAACATATCGCTCATTTAATGAAAAGGTGTCACATCACAAAAAAGTCAGTTTCGAGATAAAAAAAGACAGTTGATTAGATTGAATTGTGATTTTCAGAATAAAAAACAATATAACACATTAATTAGTTATATTATGTACAATTATTTGCATAGAGGTCGCAAAATTGAAATACCAAATATTTGTGCAGTATCAAGCATCCTTTGAAATATTTATGTTCTCAATAAACGCTATCGCTATGGACGTTTGATATAAATATAAATTAAGATTCGTAGAAAATGTAAATATTGCCCCTTATGTGGGTTTCACCAAATTGTGGACCCATATTGAAAGTTTTCTGCAGGGAAATCGTCAAAATATAGCTTATTTGATATCCAAAACCCATAAATGAATTTAAAGTTTGAAGTCCCTATACATTTTAGCTACATAATATTTTATTCTTACATATTTTAAATGTTGTAAAAATCCTTGTTTTTTATGAATACAGAGGGTTCACTGTTGATATTTCAATATTTCTTTAAACTTAAGATTAAGATCGCGGATTTGCCAAGCCCCAAAAAAAAAAAAAAAGAATAATATCGTTAAAATAGTCAAAATATCGAATATAGGGAGGTACCGTTATATAGAAGCTATACGACCTGGACTGGTATATGAAATTTTCTGTCATAGGCTGTGGTAGCCATTAGGAACTTTTAATTCCAAATTTGTAAAACTTTCGGTGAAAAGTTTGACACAAAACACCAAAAACATTTATGTTAAGGCTAAACCAAACTTGGACCTACTCGGCCGTAAAATCAAACACACATCTGAGTAAAATTTTATCAATCTACTTAATTTTGATCGCTAGCCAGAGTTTAAAATTTGTATTTCGAGGGTTTACAAACGCATGACGAACCTAATCTTAACTTAAAGGAAATATATCTCCACTATTTCCATTGGATGCCTATTTCATATTTATACTCTACAACACTATGTGTTGGGGGTATTATAAGTTTGATTGGGCCAAAAATTATGTAACACCTCGAAATATTGGTTTCCCACATAGGAAAGTATATATGGATCTTCCTAGCTCGCCGAGCTGAGTCGATCTAGCTATGTATGTCCGTCCGTCTGTCCGTCTGTCCATGTTAATTTGTAATCACTCTACAGGTCGCAATTATGGCCCGATCTTCACGAAATTTAGAGTGGAGGTGGGGATAGGGTCAGAATAGAACCCTATTTCTTTTAGAGATGATCGCCAAATTTTTAGGGGTTGAAATGGACCAAACACTGCAAAAATGTCGGATTTTGCAGTAGCTATACAGGTCGCAATTATAGACCAATCGACGCGGAATTTCGAATGTAGCTAGAGTTTAGGGCGGGGAAGAAGCCTACCAATTTGGGTGGTCATCGGATAATATTTAGCGGGTAAAATAGACCATATCTTTTGTGTTGAAAAAATTCAAAATTTTCATTAAACCGCGAATATTTTAAATCCCGGCGAAATCACAAAGCCATCACAAGGTTACTTCTGACCTTTACATTGATGTTAACATCCAACAAATCGGATATATAGCAAAATATGTACGATATATATGTATATCAAAGAAAATATGCTTGAAAGATCTCTTATATGTCGAGAACGGCTGAACTGATTTCGACAGTTCTCATTAATTCAGAATGGCCTCTTCGTAGGAAAGAAAAAACGCCTAAAAAATCGCATAAAAATATCTCACTAAAGCTGAAAATATTGATTTTGTAATATTTTCTCATATTTTTTCAATTTTGTAATATTTTTGGCATATTTTCATTTTGAATTAAACATTTGGTAATATTTCTACAGCTAACAAAACTAAGTAGTTGAGATATCAGGATATCATATACAGATCGCATTTATGGCCCGATCCTAACGAAATTTTGCAAGGTGATCAGAAGAGGGTCAGAATAGAAGCCTACTCTTTTTGGAGATGATCGCCATATATTTAGGGGTTGAAATGGACCAAAAAAACTGCAAAATTATCAGCAGGTCGTAATTATCGCCCGATCCTCACGCACATTTGAATGGGGGTTACCGGACATTGCAAAAGCCAAGCAGTTTCGGATGGCCATCCAAAAATATTCAATGTGTGAAGGAGTTTGCCAAATTTGTAGACAAAATACGAAAATGTCCATTCCAGTGACTTTTTGGAGAATTCACAAACACAGGAAAGACGCATTTCTGACTATTTCGTTAACGCTGATTTCATTGAAGAATATAGTCAAATGTCTGTATCTCATATAGATGCGTTTCAGTCAAAACCAATAATAAATGTTAATCTTTTGCCACTTCTGAGAGATTATAGGTCTTTGGGAAATATTTGTTCCAGATGTAGGAAGACCATTTACGTGCAACATCTACCAATAAATTGGAATGAGCAAATTAGTTTAAGTTGCTATTATTCGAAAATTAGAGAACGAATCCTGATGGTTTTCTTTTATTATTTGTCACAATATCTTGTGGAATTCTTTCGAGTATCTCGCCTATATAAACTGTGTGGTTTATTATAGTGTTGTAGGGTACTCAACGGTCGGCACCGCTCGACTGTAGCCTTTGCTTACTTGTTTTTTACTAATGTTCTTAAAACTTTTGTTAATGAAGAAGATTATTTTCTTTACTTTACCTTTGCTTGAATTATTCGGATCAATTAGTAACCTAGTTTGTTTTAGTAAGGTGTGGGTGTGAGTATGTTTGTACTCAGACGATTCTTATCCTGACCATTTACAAACATTGAAGTTTAGGAATGGTTTTAATAATGTGAGGCATTTTTAAGCAATTCAACAACAATCGGTTTACTAACATTTTGCATTTAATCGCTATTTTATGTATTTCTTTTATCCGTCTGCTCCATCAGTCAGGATAAACTTTGACAAATACTGATATTTCAGCTTGCTTGTTTTAATTTTCCTATTTTCCTAAAATTGGTTACAAAAATGACAAAACATACCCCAATTTTAAAAACCTCTTTAGTCTCTAACAATTCAAGTTAGATTAACGATCCTTTCATATCCTAATTAAGAATCTAATTCGGTTGCAGTGGAAGTCTTGGTTTATAATTTCGGAAATAAATAATAAAAATAACACCTCCGACATGTAATAGGCACGGTTGCAATATTGAATTTATTAATAATTACTAGTTGGCCCGGTCCGCGTTGCCGGCCTGTAGTTCTAGTCTTTAATACAAAGTTTGTATAACATAATAATTCACAAATCTGGCTTATAAAGGTGCACACATTTTAGTATAAATATTGACTCGACTAAATAGAAATAAATACCCATGGAAGGAGGGCAGAATAATTTCTGAATAGTCCAAGTTAATTATGCTTTTACACTCATTACATTAGCACCTCAAATTGTGCATTAGAGTTCCCATAAAGTCTATGTTCTTGTTCATAGTAAAAGTCAATGACATTTAAGCAATGCCCGAGTGTTTGTCCGTCAATTGGTAAAAATCACTATAAATCGGCCGACCTGGGGACTATACCAAAATATCTACCTATGTTGGCATTTTTCTATAAGATAAGGTTCTCTACTCACAGAGTAGCCTAAATACAGCAAAATCGATTGGAAAGTTTGGTCAAGACCCTCAAAATAGAGAATCTAAGATGTCAAATAATGACCAATAGAAAAACGTGGCCAAGACCCCGGTAATAACTGAAATTAGGGATACATTCATATGAGGGTTATACCAAAACGTGGCCCAATACTTATAGTTTTTTGAAAGGACATTTTCTTCAATCTTCCCTTAAATAGGGCCTATACCAAAATGTAGACCGACATGACCCTTATTTTGTTCATATGATTCTACATGTAACCTATTGAATTGAATCAAAGTTAAAACTCTATCATAAATTTTTAAAAGTATAGAGAAAAATAATTGAGGCCATTTCTTTATGATTAAGGCTATAATGGGTGGTAACCCAAAACCCCCACTTAGAATTTCCCATCCCCCAGATTGTCTGTTGCAATGCAATTACTCGTTATTGCGCATAGTCCCCCGTATATCGGTACCTGCGATTTAAGTATGTTGAAGGTTTCGGAAGAGCTTTCGGAGGACATGTATCCTTATTAAATTTTCAATTCGTTCTACCATTCGTATTGTCTGCATATTGCATTCGGCATTTCACTGATTGTTCATATTCATTTTGAATTCACATTGGACAGATTATTGCCATATGAAAAAAGTAGGCCCACTCAACATCGTATTCCGCACTAATTTCAGGTTCTTCATCTTTCGTTTAGATTTCAAAACAACAAAAAATTTACACATCCATTCAGCATGTCAAATTGAAAAAAAAAAAATATTGAAATATAGATCACAAAAACATTTTTTATATATTAATTGGCTTGTTTTTACGCTATGGATTTATGGATTGGATTTTAATCTTCTCTGCCAAGAGACCATTCCGAAATGGTGTGAATCGTTAAAATCATGTGGGCTGGCCACATAATTTGGTACTATACCCTTCTGTAATTTCCGTTCTCAAAAAAAAAATCGAGTCAATTCAATAAAGTTAATCAAATTGAAAAAGCTGTTCGTACGCGATAAAAAAAAGTTCCACTTATCCAATAAATACATAAAATTTATAAATAACAGTTTGTTCCGTTGTCGCTTTGTACTACCCAAAAAGATCTACACATCATATTAGAATTAAAAACAAACACTACAAATGTACATTCGAAAATAGTAACTCAAAATGAAAAAATCGTACAAAATAAAACATTACAATTGTACATTCCAAAAGTCAAACTGAAAAAATTCAAATTTCACATTTTTACGCAAGAGACAATTTCGAATATGTCTGAATCGTTAAAATCAGACCAGCGGTTCTTGAGTTATAAGCGTAGTAACTAGCATAGATTCGTCGGAGGTCACAAAAATCAAATCAAAATAGTTAGAATTATGTCTAAGATGGTTGGTGTTGAAACGAGTTATACCGGTCCAATACCAATTCCTATATTGCGAGAGGAGAGGGCTTTACGACGATCTAAAAAACCTTAACTTATGCAGATATTTCCACAAGATATTCAAAACTTGGGAGTACATTTTAATAATTTTAATGCTTTGTCAGAACGTTTAACGTCGTACTTTTTGTTGCCGCTCATCAAAGTTAGTAAGTAGCACTTCAAAATTCCAAGAAAGTCACAATAGATGAGCTTACCTTCAGCGGTATTTATAGTCTCCACTAATGTATGGGGAATAATAAGACTCCGTTCGTAACAGCTTTAAATAACAAATTTTGAGATATTTGCAAGGATACAAGAGTATATTCAGTTAGCGTAGCCCGCAAAATAACGCAAATATGCGAACAAAGACGCAATGTACCGAGGGAGCTGGAAGCACCGATTCTTCCAATAAATCTCTAATAACAGAACGGACTAAGAGAGAACCCGGAGAGTGTTGTGAGGAATTGACTTGAAAAAGCAGCATAAGGCCTGAGTTGTACGAACGTAGGTTTCAAGGAGAGGATATCTTTAGGTTTGAAAGGCTTTCTCCCTGAAGCTCGAGTCAAGCGAATGTTCGCTCTCTGAGTCCTTTGACAGTGTGTAGTCTACATTTTCGTAAAGACACTATAAAACTGTAACCAACAATATTCTGTATTTTGATGATTAATGCCATATTTTACGATAGAAGTGTTTAAAATTAGGTATTTATGTTTCGTAATGGGTACCACATCCTATGACAGAATATTCCGGATTTTAACCATATTTTTAACAGAACTATCTCAAAAGTAGTAAATAGAGTTTGAAATAAGATTTTTCAAAAACTATTTCATATTTTTCTTTTTAATATAAATATATGCAGACTAGCTCTATAGTTGGGGGTACCTATAACTGATTGGTGGCAATAATACTCTTTTACTGGACATGGTACCGATTTAGTTTTGTAAATATATGTTTAAATGATATGCAATTAAATAAACACAACGAACGAAGTGAGCAAACAAAGCTTATAAAAGTCTGTGACGCGTATAATTTACATTTTCGTTTTATTTTGCAATGACAATTAGAGGAATGATGTTTAAATGGTTGTGGTTCGCTATTTCAAGAGATAATAAACCCGAATTTGTGTTTGAGGGATAAAATTTAATCTACTGCTATACATGTGCATTAACAATTTTTAAAGATAGTATTCTTGCTTCTGTAAAATTTAAAATTGTAAAATATTTTGAAAATTATTGAAATTATGATATCGAAGCGTTGATCGAACCAATTTCTTTTATATATATAAATTTGCAACAGTTATTGCGATTGTAAATTGGTTGTCATTTAGTTTTTTAAAGGTCAAAACAACTTTAATGTAATATGAATATATTACGAGAAAGACTTTCATATATTTCGAAAATTTTTGAATTGTGAATAATTTTTATATCATATTTTAATACCAACAAAAAAATGTAGCCCAGCGATATCTTATACATTTGCATAATTTGAACCCATAATGTTATTTAAACATTACGAATGGTTCATTTAAAATTCATTAGAGTTTATTTATTGCTAACAATAACTTTACACATTAAAAACCAATTGAGTGTATTTGTCGTAAGCAAAAAATATCAGATATAAGAAAAGATTCTTCTTAACGAAAACAATTTTAAGCACACTGAAGCTGTTTCCAAGAATTTATTACAAATGTAACCACATCGACACCAACGTCGACATTGAATAAAGTCATGTATTTTCCCGAAAGTCAAACAAGAGTTCAAATGGAACAACCACCCAAAATTGAACATTCTAGGGCTTTTGATCTTGAAATTTGTAAAACTAAAATAAAAACAATTTAAATATTATTATTTCAATGGAAATATATTATATTTTCAATGGAAATCTATATCTATAAAAGAGGAAAATGTTTTTATGTTTGTTTGTTTGTTTGTTTGTAATTTATGGACTCGAAAACCGCTGAATAGATTTTCCTGAAAATTTCCATATATACTGCAACATCGCATGAAAGTAACAAAGGCTATATACATTTTTGAATTTCGACTTGGAACTGGAGATATAGCATCAGAATCGGAGGTACCTCCCAAAAATTTAGATTTTATATGCACATATCTATTGATTGGTTGAAGATACAGTCTCCAAATTTGGAATACGTAACGTAATTTGGAACAAAAATAAGTCTGCCAAATTATATTGTAATCGGTTCAGATTTGGATATAGCTCCCATATATATTTTCGACCGATTTCGTTCATTTGATGTCTCAAACACAATATGAATGTTCGATTCCAATGAAATTTGGAATGTGTGACGGGATTTAATCCGAAAATAAATTTGTCAAATTATATTGAAATCGGTTCAGATTTGGATATAGCTCCCATATATATTTTCGGCCGATTTCAAGCATTTGATGCACCAAACACGCTATGTATCCCCAATTTAAATGAAATTTGAAACGTGTGATAGATTTTATCTAAAAAATTGATTTCCCAAATTATATTGAAATCGGTTCAGATTTGGATATAGCTCCCATATACATTTTCGGCCGATTTCATGTATTTGGTGGACCAAACACGATATGTATTTCCAATTGTAATGAAATTTAAAATAAGTAACGGAATTGGGAGCCAAAATGAATTTGTCAAATTAAATTGAAATCGGTTCATATTTGGATATAGTTCCCATATATATTTTCGACCGATTTCATGTATTTTATGCACCATACACGATATGTATGTTCGATTCCAAAGAAATTTGGAATATGTAACGGGATTTTGATTAGAAAACTAAATTAGTCAAATTATATTAAAATCGGTTCAGATTTGGACATAGCTTCCATATATATTTTCCGCCGATTTCACATATTTGATGCACAAAACACGATACGTATTTCCGATTCCAACGAAATTCGGCATGAGTGGCTAAATTTGTTACAAAAATAAATTTGACAAATTATATTCAAATACGCTAAGATGTGATTATAGCTCCCATATAT
This sequence comes from Musca domestica, assembly GCF_030504385.1. Classification (NCBI taxonomy): domain Eukaryota; kingdom Metazoa; phylum Arthropoda; class Insecta; order Diptera; family Muscidae; genus Musca; species Musca domestica. Next base: position 8,431,259 of record NW_026712230.1, on the reverse strand, counting down.
ATACTCAGCCGATTTCACATATTTGATGCACCCAAAGCGAGAGAGACAACATCTGGCACCAGCAAAAATTGCCAAACTATATTGAAATCAGTTGAGATTTGGATATAGCTAACATATATTTCGGCCGATTTCATACATATTATGCACCAAACACGATATATATGACCGATTCCAATGAAATTCAGAATGTGTGGCGGAATTTGGTTATAATAATAAATGTGATAAATTAATTGGAAATTAGTTAAGATTTGGATATAGCTCCCATATATATATTCTCGGCCGATTTCACATATTTGACGCAACATTTTCAATGAAATATGAAAGGTGTGGCGGAGTTTGGTGTAAAAGTCATTTTTTTAAAATTATATTTAAATCGGATCAGATTGGGATATGATTTTAATAAGAATCATTGACCCACAACGCCTTAGGCTAACACTAAAAAACAACACAACAATTTATTTGAAATACGCTTATTACGGCGAAGTATATTGCTATCTCGAATTCACTAATTGCAATAGAAATGCCACTCTACTTAAAAAAATTGCAGTTTCCTGCACGCTTGGTATTTGCTATGAAATAAATAAATCCAAAGAACAAACTCTTCGTGTATGCATGTCATGTTACTGCTTTTGTAATGATTTTGTTTATTAACGCATTAAATTAGTGCAATATTTTTTTTTAATTTTTAAATTTGTTTTTCTTTATCCAACATATATTCGTAAATAAAATTTTGCATGCATATAAAATCAAAAGGGGTAGCGAAGCGCACCGGGTTCAGCTAGTTCTTTTATATACTGCAGAATAATATATTCATCCCTGCCAAAAAAAAAAAAAAAAAAAAACAGTAAAGTAAAGAGTAATTTTCAATTTTATATATCTACTAGCTGGCCCGGTCCGCGTTGCCGGCCCGTACTTTTAGTCTTTAAAGCATAATAAATCACAGATCTTACTTATGTAGGCGGCACAATTTTGATTATAAGTAATGACTCCATTATAATTACTCCAATTTTGATTATAAGTAATGACTTGATTATGAGTAATGACTCCATGACTAAATATAAATTAATATTCATTGCAAAAATTATAATTACCGTCGGTTTTAGATATTTTGAATAGCCTGATCTTATTTTTCAGCTATAGGCTTTAATTTGAGTGTTAAATACCTATATGATAAAGAACATCTATAATAGCCCCATATGAAAATTCAGCTCAATTTTTGATATTGTAAAAAGCATTCAAATGAGCTATAATTTGAAATTTGTATTTCCAACGTTTAAAATCCCGTACTGTGTGGTATTCAGTTTTGTTCACCTCATTCTTGAAGGCAGAATGTTGTCAGAATAGCCAAAAAAATTACTCTTTTGCTCCGATTACCGTAAGATGGGCATTAATTGTTTCTTATTTAAATTGTGCGGTGGAGATCCAATAAAGTTACTTTATAATTTCGTATTTTGTAATGTTTCTGCCACAATTTCCGACTGAATGAGTCTTAGATTGACATTTCGGAGTTTACTTCATATAGACGTACATACCAAATCTACGTTCCCAACCAATATTCTCTTGGGGGTTACAAATTCAGTAGAATACCAAATTTTCTTTTCTGACCACACATTGGTTGGGAAAGTGGACTTGGGGGACTATACTTAAATAAATTCCTATGAGGATAATTATCTGTAAGATGATTTTCTACCCCAGGGTTTTTTACCCCAGGTATCCTCAAGACTAGGATGCGCACTTTTCCGAAAAAAACCAGTAAGGAAAGCTCAAAAGTCGGGCGGGGCCGACTATATGATACCCTACACCACTATGGATATTTAGTAGAGCTCTCGTAAAAAGGTTTATACAGGGCATTTCAGAGCTCTATGAGATATTTGGTACAAAATCAAAATCTATCTAATTCTATCGTGCATTTTACGAACTATAGCTATCTCTGAACCGGGTTTCTCCAAATTTTACGTAGTAGCTTCTAGACTGGTGATTTGGGCTGATATTGACCATTTAGTGCACATTTAACCCGAAATCGGATGAAGATATATATGAGAGCTATATCCAAATCTGAACCGATTTCGACAAAAATTTAAAACAGCTATTCCTGTGCTCCATCTAATACCTGGTACCAAATATCACGGCTGTGGAGTGAATATTATGAATGTATGGGACTAAAACTCTAAATCGGATGAAACATATATATGGTTGCTATATCTATATCTGAACCGATTTTCACTAAATTTGATATACTTGCTTCTAGGCTGAATTTGGTCCGATGTACTAAAATTCAGTCCATTTGGACTTATATCGGCCATTTGGTGCACAATTAACCCGAAATCGGATGAAGATATATATGGGAGCTATATCCAAATCTGAGCCGATTTCGATAAAATTACAAACAGCTATTTCTGGGCTGTATCTTATATCTGGTACCAAATATCATTCTTGTGGAGTGCATATTACGAATGAGAGAGGCTTAAACACAAAATCGGATGAAAGATATATATGGGAGCTATAGCTATATCTGAACTCGGTTGGGTGTGCCAAAATTCAGGAAATTTGGACTGATAGTGGACATTTGGTGCACATTTAGCCCGAAATCGGATGAAGATATATATGGGAGCTATAGCTGTTTCTGAACCGATTTTCTCCAAATTTGTTGCATTTGCTTTAAGGCTAATCTCGGTCACATGTGCCAAAATTCGGGCCATTCGGGCTGATATTGGCCATTTGGTGGTCAATTAACCCGAAATCGGATGAAGATATATATGGGAGCTATATCTAAATTTGATCCGATTCTCGCCAATTTCAATAGGGTTCGTCCTTAGACCAAAAAAATATTGTTTGGAAAATTTCATCTCAATCGGATAATAAATGCGACCTGCATTTTGTTCACAAGAATACATGGACAGACGGACGGACGGACGGACAGACGGACTGACATGCATAAATCGACTCAGAAAGTGATTCTATGAAGGTTCTCAAAAGTAACTATGGGTCTATCTCGTTTCCTTCTCCATGTTACAAACAAATGCACAAAGACATAATACCCTTACCACTATGTGGGTATAAAAACTCTATAAGAAGAGGTCAAATAAGAGCCAAAAAATGATAAAAGTTGCCAAGACCCCGAAAATACCTTAAATCATGTGACGGTGATACCAAATCGTGATAATTTTTTGCAAAGATGGTATCTTTTTAAATTATCAACATAAGCTAAAATTAGTACGAAAATATGGTTAAAATGTAGAATATACTTGAAATCGGGTTGTTCCGTTATCAGGGGTTATGACCCATATCATGACCTGCCAAAGCGATTAAAGGTATCTTGAATGTTTAGGTAGAATTTCTATTTTGCGTTCTTTATAGTCGGTATTTGACTGATTGCAGTCCTAATGTATTTTGCATTGTGTATTCTCATTTGACAATTTATTGTCATATGAAAGAAGCAGGTCCAATTTTTGAAATTAATCCCATAACGCTTCTTTGGTCATTTTTGTTTGTTTAAATGTGTTCGCATCTTCCAGCTGAAGCACGATGTAGGTCCTGGAGTAGAAAGCATTTAACATCGTATTGTGCCCTCATTTCATTTCTAATATTATTCATTCAGAATTCAAAAATGTACACTTCAATATAGAAAAAAGAAAAATAATCTTCAACTGGTTCGGTGATTTTTTTTGCAGCAAATTTTTAAAGGTCCTTACGAAGTTTGTCGGTAGAATGTACTATTATTTTGAAATTCGATTCCATTGAGAAATTGTCGATTTTTTCCCGATTTTAGAATTTTCATATAAAACGACAACGGATAAAATTGTTATTTATAGATTTTATGTATTTATTGGGTATTACGAATAAAGTTTTATCCGTTGTGTCTTTGTACTACCCAAAAAAAAAACCTACACATAATAGAATTCAAAAAAAAAAAAAAAAAAAAAAAAAAAAAAAAAAAAAAAACCCAAATGTACGTTCGAAAATAGTAAGTCAAAATGGAAAAAAATATGCAATATAAAACATTACTATTGTACATTTTAAAAGTCAAAATGAAAATGTTCAAATTTCACATTTTTACGCGATTTTTTTTTTTGGATTTTATTCCTTTCTGCCAAGAGGCAATTCCGAATTTGTCCAAATCGTTAAAATCAGACCTGCGGTCTTTATGTTATAAGAGTAGTAACTAACACAACTTTCTTTTACATATAGAGAGATAGATTTAAAAATAGACACGTTCCTCAGCCCCTTAATAAGTACTTAGGGTTGGATGGAAAGCCAACAGCATCTCGTGTAATAATTCTCAAACCGATATCTTCACTATTTTGGCAAATATAAAGATTTTAGATAAATCGTAATAGTGGGCGTAAAAGGAGGCGTGGTCAATATTTTTTTCTTTAAAAACCTAACCCGGGGTATGACGAACGTTTGTACAAAAAATTATGCAAATCGGTCCAGCCGTTTCCAACTGATTCCGTTACCAACAAACAAAAATTGATTTTTATACCCTACAACACTATGTGTTGGGGGTATTATAAGTTTGATTGGCCCAAAAATTATGTAACACCTCGAAATATTGGTTTCCCACATAGGAAAGTATATATGGATCTTCCTAGCTCGCCGGGCTGAGTCGATCTAGCTATGTATGTCCGTTCGTCCGTCTGTCCGTCTGTCCGTCTGTCTGGATCTTCCTAGCTCGCCGAGCTGAGTCGATCTAGCTATGTATGTCCGTCCGTCCGTCTGTCCGTCTGTCCACGTTAATTTGTAATCACTCTACAGGTCGCAATAATGGCCCGATCTTCACGAAATTTAGAATGGAGGTGGGACTGTGGTCAGAATAGAACCCTGTTTCTTTTGGAGATGATCGCATAATATTTAGGGGTTGAAATGGACCAAAAACTGAAAAAATTTCTGATTTTGCAGTTGATATACAGGTCGCAATTGGGTGGTCATCGGATAATAATTAGCGGGTAAAATAGACCATATCTTTTTTGTGTTGAAAAAAATTCAAAATTTTTCATTAAACCGCGAATATTTTAAATCACGGCGAAATCACAAAGCCATGACAAGGTTACTTCTGATCTTTACATTGATGTTAACATCCAACGAATCGGATATATAGCAAAATATGTGCGATATATATGTCTATCAAAGAAGATATGCTTGAAAGATCCCTTATATGTCGAGAACGGCTGAACTGATTTCAAAAGTTCTCATTAATTCAGAATGGCCTCTTGGCAGGAAAGAAAAAACGTCTAAAAATATCTCTGTAAAGATGAAAATATTGATTTTGTAAAATTTTCTCATATTTTTCCAATTTTGTCACATTTTTGGCATATTTTCATTTTGAATTAAACATTTGGTAATATTTCTACAGCTAACAAAACTAAGTGGTTAGGATATCAGGATATCATATACAGATCGTATTTATGGCCCGATCCTTACGAAATTTTGCATGGAGATAAGATGAGGGTCAAAATAGAAGCCTACACTTTTTGGAGATGATCGCCATATATTTAGGGGCTGAAATGGACCAAAAAACTGCAAAATTGTCAGCAGGCCGTAATTATCGCCCGATCCTCACGCACATTTGAATGGGGGTTACCGGACATTACAAAAGCCATGCAGTTTTGGATGGCCATACAAAAATATTCAATGTGTGAAATAGTTTGCCAACTTTTGTAGACAAAATACGAAAATGTCCATTCCAGTGACTTTTTGGAGAATTCACAAATACAGGAAAGACGCACTTCTGACTATTTCGTTAACGCTGATTTCGTTGGAGAATATAGTAAAATGTCTGTATCTCATACAGATGCATTTCAGTCAAAAACCAATAATAAATTTTAATCTTTTGCCATTTCTGGGAGATTATAGGTCTTTGGGAAATATTGGTTCCAGATCTAAGAAAACCATTTAAGTGCAACATCTACCAATAAATTGGAAATGAGCAAATTAGTTTAGGTTGCTATTATTCGAAAATTAGAGAACGAAACCTGATGGTTTCTTTTATTATTTGTCACAATATCTTCTGGAATCATTTTGAGTATCTCGCCCATATAAACTGTATCGTTTATTATAGTGTTGTAGGGTATTCAACGGTCGGCCCCGCTCGACTGTAGCCTTTGCTTACTTGTTATATATAGATTTTTTCCATTTACCCGACAATTTTCAATATTTTAATTCTAGCTAGAATTCGGCAAAAAATTACGTAAAAATACATATGGTTTGTTTGTATACACTGCAGAGCTACTAGAATGAAAAAAAATGAAAAATGCAAATTTTTAAAATACCATGAGAAAAAAATTAGATATCGCTTTTGATCTTGAGAACCGCAACTAAAAGTTTACTGAACATTTTGATGTCGAAAAACTCAGTTTGTTTAGTTTTGTAGAAACTGTACTTGTTGTATAAATAGTTTTGTATGTTTAATATACTTCTTTAGATTCTTATCTCATTCTTATTTGTCTTTTCCGAAGAATGTAAATTAGTTAAATAAAGAAAACACTTAAAGATGCATGTGCTTTCTATATGCTATGTTTATCGTCGGTAATAAATAATGTAATTAATGGCACGGCCACAAATAGAAGATAAGAAAGGGTCGATCACACAGTAGGTATGTTTCGTTTCTCCCGCAACGTATTGTGTGCGTGGAGTGCATTATGTATTTTGGGACAGCGTGCATTAGTAAATAAGCTCATGTGTATTTTTATGTTAGATGTTAAGGCTAGATTTAGTTTTTCTATTGAATAAAGAATCAGTTCTCGTCAAACACTCAACAACATCGTTTCATTCCCTCTCCCCCTAAACATTGGTGACCCCTAGTATTTTGAACGCGTGCCTGTGTGAAAGTGAAAAAAAAAAAAAAAAAATTGGTGAAATTTTGGAACTTAGTGAAAAATATAATATAATAATAACAAAAAAAAAAAAAGTTGTGAAAATTACAAAATTAATATTTGTAAAAAAAAGTAATAAAAAAAATATATATTTTTTAATATATATACCTTTAAAAAAAAAAATAAAAAAATAAATAGATAGATTATAACAAACCGAACTCGCGCCGTGTAAATCAAAAAAAAAATAAATAAATAAATAAATAAAAAATATATAAAAGTGAAAGATTCAAAAATCGGTAAGTCTTTATTTATATTTTTATTTTAAACTCATTCATTATTTTTATATAAAAAAAAAATATTTTCATTAACATCGTTCACTTGTAAACAAAAAAATGGATTTTTCTAAAACAATTGAAAAACAATTTGAGTTAGGACAGGCTATGTGTAATATATACAATGATTTACACAAAATTGTAAAAAAGGCCTTATGGGGGGAATTAGTTATAGAACAAGTGAACGCAATGTGTGAGTCCTTCACGGACTATCAAGCCAAGTTTGAGGAAAACGACGGGAAACTCCAATCACCATCCCATGTGTTAAGCAAAAACAGATACTACACGAGTAAATTCGTATCTGACGTAAGGGATGTGATGAAAAGTTTGCCATTTTGAAAAAGGAAATTGATGGCAAACTAGAAGAGTCAAAAAGAGTTTCTACTCTGACTCTAAACGAATTTCCTGGAGCAAATGCTCCTCCTGCATATTCGGGATATCCAATTCCCTCAACATCAAAGAAATTAGTTGAGAACACGAATATGATAGGTGAAGAAAATAGGTCGTCGTCAGAGAGACAAACAGGGAAGGATTCGTCTTATTTGATAGGACATTTCCAGTACGCTCTCGACGATCTAGAATACAACATCAACGAGGCAAACGAAAAGAAAATTTCTCGTGAAGAGATACGAGATCGGTTTAACACAGCCGAAAGATTCTATTTCGAATATTCTAAGGAATTCGGGGAAGATGAGCTAACCGGTCTCTTCTTCAATTTAAAAGATAGGTACGTAATGATTCCTAGGACAGAGGCAAAGGCTACGTCTTTTCCATTTAAACTTCCATCCATTGAAATCCCAGTGTTCAATGGAAAGATGGAAGAATGGGAATCGTTCGGGAACTATTCGAGCAGCTTGTACTCGATCAGCCAATAACAAAAACACAAAAAATGTGTATGTTAAAGGCAAAGGTAAGTGGCGAGGCGCGTAGAAAAATTTCTAAATTGCCAGCCACTGAGGAATATTTAGAAACGGCTTGGAATATATTGAAAGAGCACTACTCAAATAAGAGGGCTACGACGTCAATATACTTCAGGTCGATTTTAGATGCCCCAAATGTACACTACAATTCACAAAGTGTGAAAAATTTGTAGATACTGTAGGGAAAGCTTACAAGCCTTAGAAGCAACACGAATTGATACAGAAGAAATGTATCAAGGATTCGTGTGCTATTTACTGCAAAGAAAACTGGATGAACAGTTAAGAATCCAGTTTGAGCAGTCTGTAGGAGCGCAGAAAAAGCTTCCGAAAGTTGACGACCTCATGAAATTCCTAAAGCAAATGCAATTTTCATTAGAGGCGAGTCAACAATTTTCAGGGTATAACGGTAAGCAAAACTCCGTTGGCCCATGCTCACGGGGGGGGTCAGTCAAGATCACAGTCACAAGATGTGAAAGAATGGCGATCTGATAGAAATAGAAAAGGGCAAAATATACAAAAGGAAAATGTCCCCTGGGTTGCTCTATTGGTCATCATTTAAATAGATGTACCAAATTTCGTATCCTTCCCGTGGATAAGAAATGGAACATAGTAGTAGAAAATAACATATGTTCTAAGTGTCTAGCTAGTGGGCACTATAAAAAAATGTGCACTAGTGCGGTAAGTTGTAGAACTTGTCAAGGCGAGCACAACTCTTTGTTACACAAAGAAAAAGGTTGCTCAAAAATTACAGTTATAAACAATAGGCAGAGTGAAAAAGCATGCGTATTGTTATCAACAGCCACTGTTTTAGTTAAGAACAGGGAGAATAAATGGACTAGTTGCAGAGCCTTGCTAGATAGCGGCTCTCAGGTTTGTCTAATGACGAAAATGTTCATGGACAAATTGAAATTGACTGGGACGAAATCTGAAGTAGAAATTGAGGGTTTGTCCAGAAATAAGTCCCTTTGCCAAGAAAAGGTAGAGGTAAAGATGAAGTCAACAACTTCAAAATATAATACGAATATGGAAGTGTTAGTAATACCAACCATATTATCAAATGTGCCAGAGACAAAAGTCATAGCGGAAAAAGTTCCACAAGAAATGGCACTAGCGGACCCCAGGTACAATATTCCAAGTGGAATAGATATGCTGTTGGGGGCTGAAATTTTTTATGACATATTGGTAGATGGGAAAATCAAATCAGGGACTACGATTATACAGAATACAAAGCTGGGATGGATAGTCAGCGGTCCTGCGATTATTGATACATCTACCAATGACAGAAAAGTTGTAGCAGCAGTGCAAACTCCGTGCGATGAGTTGTTGCAAAAGTTTTGGGAGATTGAAGAGATCCCTAAAAAAGTAAAGCTCACATTAGATGAAAAAAGATGTGAGGAGTTGTTTGAAGAAGGTATAAAAAGGACACCTGATGGTAAATTCGAAGTTCAATTGCCATTCAAACAAAATGTGGAAACATTAGGCGACTCTAAAATAGTAGCAAGGAGAAGGTTCATGGCATTGGAGAGGAAGCTTAATAAAAATAGTGACCTAAAAATGCAATACAATGAGTTTCTTAGTCAGTATTTAAAGTTGGGACACATGAGTCTGGTGAGGAATCTACAAGATGGAGAAGGTGGGTATTATTTACCTCATCATTGCGTCCTCAGACCAGACAGCTCAACAACAAAATTGAGGGTAGTATTTGACGCATCGTGTAAGACGTCCACAGGTTCGTCATTAAACGACATACTACATACTGGGCCTAGGATCCAAGATGAGCTATTTAGCATTTTGCTCAGATTTCGGAAGCACAGGTATGTGTTTTCTGCCGATATTGAAAAAATGTATCGGCAAATATGGGTGGCAGATGCTGACAGGAAGTTCCAGTTGATTTACTGGAGGTTTAATACAAATAGTGAAATTAAAACGTATGCATTAAACACAGTTACATACGGAACTGCATCTGCTCCATATTTAGCAGTAAAATGTCTGCAAAGAATAGCAGATATACATGAAATGTCGTATCCATTGGAGTCACTGGCGATAAGAAGGGACTTCTACATGGATGATCTAATGACGGGTGGAGATACTCTGCAGCATGTCATACAAATGAGGAGAAATATTGAAAGAATATTGAACGAGTTTGGCATGCCACTAAGAAAGTGGTGTGCAAATAATAGTACAATTTTAGAAGGTGTGGAGAAGGAAAATATAGAAGAGAGCCTTGATATTGAAAATGAAGAAGTTTCGGTGAAAACACTGGGGGTTGTATGGTATCCACGGAAGGATGTGTTTTCTCTTAGGTACAAAGCAACAGAGGATACAAGAATTTCGAAACGATCAATATTGAGCGAGATCGCGAAGTTATTTGATCCTTTAGGGTTCGTTGGTCCAGTCACAGTGACGGCAAAAATGTTGCTTCAGGATCTATGGAAACAGAAGATAGACTGGGATGACGAAGTTCCCCAGGATATATGTTCCACCTGGACAAGAATACGGCAAGAGCTAGGTAAGCTCAACGACGTAAAAGTAGATCGTTATATCATCTGTAACGATCCAACGCGAGTGGAACTAGTAGGTTTCGCTGACGCCTCAATGAGAGCATATGGAGCGGTGGTATATTTGCGATCGAAGAATGTAACAGGGGAAATTACAGTACGGTTAGTGTGTTCCAAGTCAAGGGTAGCACCAACCAAGATAGTCACACTTCCAAGATTAGAGTTGTGTGCAGCAGTGCTGTTAGTTGACCTAATGGAAAAAGTTAGGGAAGGTTTAAAGATGGAAGTTGACGTAGTGCATTATTATACCGATTCTGCAATTGTGCTGAGTTGGATAAAATGGATCCGGGTAGACTGCAGATATTTGTCTCGAATCGAGTAAATGAAATACAAACCAAGAGTATAATAGAGAACTGGAGACATGTGCCCTCAAGCCAGAATCCGGCAGACTTGTTGTCTAGAGGTGTACTTCCCCAAGAAATAATAAAAATAAGCATTGGTTTGAAGGACCAGACTTCTTAAGAGAGAATTCACCAATGGTGAGGGAAGCGGAACCTTTGGTTTTTATACCAGAAATTAAAAAGTTAGTAAAAGTGAGCGTCGGGGTAAAACTAACATCTGTATGGGAAAAAATAAATCACCGAAATAAATTTAGATTTTTACAAAATGTTATGGCTTGGGTATTGAAGTTTGTCAATATAACAAGAAAAGGTCCTTCTAAGTCATTAATGACTTACAGAAAAGAAGCTCTGATAGTATTAGTGCAAGACATCCAAAGAGATAATTTTGCAGAGGAGATCTCAGTTCTGAAAAAGGTGGGAATGTAACAAAATCTTCACAAATCAGAACGTTGTGCCCATTTGTGGACGAAAAGGGAACTTTAAGAGTAGGTGGAAGACTGAAAAATAGTCATTTATCATTTGAGGCCAAACATCCTATTTTACTACCATACAAAAATAAAATAGTCAAGTTAATGATGGAACAAATACATCAAGAAAAACTACATATCGGAGCTCAAGGATTGCTAGCGATATTCAGGCAGCAATTCTGGCCTCTTCGCGGTAGGCAACTCGCCAAGAAAGTAATTAGCAAGTGTTATAGATGTTTCAGAGCGGAGCCCAGGAATTTGTATCAACAAATGGGTGATCTTCCACAGGATAGGGTAATAAGGACTCGCCCTTTCTTAAATACAGGTGTTGATTTTCTGGGACCGCTTATGATTCATCACAAAATCAGGGGAAAACGAACGGACAAAGCCTACGTCTGCGTTTTTGTATGCTTTGCGACAAAAGCTGTTCATTTGGAAGTTGTAGCAGACTTAACAGCAGCAGCATTTATTGGGGCTTTAAAAAGATTTGTGGCCAGAAGGGGTTGTCCACTGAAAATTTATTCTGATAACGGCACAAATTTTGTCGGAGCTGCCAATAGTTTGCATGAGGTATATGAGTTGTTTCGTAGCAGAGATCTAACAAAAGAACTAGACAGCTATTGCACACAACGAGACATTGAGTGGATTAATATTCCAGCTAGGTCTCCTCATGTAGGAGGATTATGGGAAAGCTGTGTGAAATCTGTAAAACGGCATATGAATAGGGTCGCAAGTGGGATCATGACGTTTGAGGAAATGTGCACACTCATGGCGCAAATAGAGTCCGTTTTGAATTCACGTCCGTTAACGCCATTGTCAGACGATCCAAATGATTTCAGTGTCCTGACGCCAGCTCATTTTCTGATAGGGGAATGCTTTTCTACATTTACTGACACCGAGAAAAATAAAAGTTATGTAGGGCTGCGGGGACATTGGAAAGATGTGCAGGCAATAACGAAAGAATTTTGGGAAAGATGGTCTAACGAATATTTGTCCGAACTTCAAAAGAGGTATAAGTGGGCTAAAAAATGTGCTAATATTAAACCAGGCACTCTGGTTTTATTAAAAGAAGACAACCTTCCTCCGCTTTGCTGGAGGCGGGGGAGGGTCATCCGAACTATAATGGGTTCGGATGGATTATGTCGGATGATAGACGTAAGGACAAGCAATGGGGAAACCAAAAGATCGGTCCACAATGTTTGTCCCTTTCCTATCGACGATAATGAGGATGATGAAAATCACGATGAGGGGTCGGTCCAATCGGCTCCAATAGTAAAAAAAGATATAATGATTAAGGATAATATGAAAAGTAGATTTAAGTCAAAAAATGTATTTTCCATATATTATTTATGCTTGTAATAAGCAGACCTGGGAAAGCCCAGGTAAATGTAATAAATTTTGAAGATAGGGCTGGCGTGTTTTTCGAAGAAGTGGCTGCTGTTGGGCTGACGAAGACATCATGGAATATTGTGGCGCACGTGAAGATGGCGGAATATGTGTCGGGGATGAAGGCGCTTGATGAAGCCGTGGAGAAATTCAACATGGACGTAGCAACGGTGCCCGAGATGAAAGAATTGAGGTTAATTCAGCGGTTGCAAGAAGCCCATGACCGCATGAGGAATCAACATGAACTGATAATGGCATCAGCTCCAGCTGCAAGGGTGAGAAGGTCTGCATTGCCGTTCGTCGGTGGTCTGTTTCGTTCTCTATTTGGTTTAATGGACGAGGAACACGCTGAAGAGTTAGTGAAGAGGATCACTAAGGTTGAAGAAAACCAGGATTCCTTGGTAGAGTTGCTAAATAACCAGACATCTCTCCAGGACATTACCGCACAAGTAATCAAAGAACAAAACAAAGCGGTATTTAAAAGCATTGCCAATCTAAGCGATGCCTTAGGCGTGGTGCAGTCTGAGATTAACGCAATTAAAGATCGAGGCGCGATGACGTTAAAGAGTTCAGAGCTTCTTGCTACAGTACAAGAGGCGGAAGTAGTCCAAAGAGATTTAATTGGCGCAATGGTCAACATTCGGGGTAGCTTCCTTCACGAAATTCTTCCCGTGAAGGTCTTCAAGAAGCAGATCCAGATGATAAATGCTGCAGTGGCAAAAAGATTGCATCTACCAGCAGAATCTCCAATAGAACTCGCCAAGATTGCTGAGGTAACGACCCGAACAACGGAAGAATATATGTTGTTTAACATTCGCATACCTCTGATTAATACTGACCTGTTTGCTGCTTATGCAATCCAGTCTTATCCAATCAAACAGGATGGATTGTCAATACAGTTCAAAGCAAAAAGCGAGTATCTTCTGATAGATGAGGGAAAGACGTCATTCTACACCCTCAAGGAAGATGAATTTGCTAGATGTCAGAAAATGGAGAAACTATTGATATGCCAGCAGACGCACCCCATTTACAACACTAGAGAACCGGCTGACTGTGAAGTAAGGCTATACTTGAAACCTAATACGATACCAGATAGTTGCGAATTCGCCATTTCAAAATTTCGGAACGTCTGGAAGCAACTTCACACACCAAATACATGGGTATTTTCGGTTGAAAAAGGTACTGTCACTGAAGTCAAATGTGATGGTAAACGTCTAAACGTCAGAATCCGAGATCAAGGAATATTACGCATGCAGCCGGGTTGTACGCTAGAAACTGAAGAGATGAAGTTATGGGCGCACGAGAACTACAACAGCGAGATAAGCTACAAATTCCCGCAATTCAACATTTCCGCATCCCTGCCACCTCTCACCCATCTAAGTCTGAAGAACGAAGTCGAAGTCTACAAGTTGCCAGATATCCCGCAAGCTAAACGATTTCTGGGTTTCCCTATTCACCTAGACACGCATCACCTTACGCATTACAGCCTGAGCCTTACGACTTGTGTTTTCATCGTTGGTATAATCACAGTGTTATACTTGGTTCTCCGAAGACTCTACCATCTGTCCAGCCGCTACCTGCCGATAGCCATCGCACCTCCTCGACTTTAGTTAGGGTATTTTTAAGGTATGTAGGTAAATCCGTAACAATAGAATACGTTAATTATATTTCAATATGAATTAGTGTAATTTGAGAAATGATTTCAGAATTAATTTAGATTTGCACCATTTACTTTAAATAAATAATAATGAAATTTATGAAGCACGCAATTGAAATGTTAAAAGGTGATCGATCTCAGTTTGTTAAAAGATTAGAATCTTTTAAGGCCGGGAGTATGTTTAGTTTTGTAGAAACTGTACTTGTTGTATAAATAGTTTTGTATGTTTAATATACTTCTTTAGATTCTTATCTCATTCTTATTTGTCTTTTCCGAAGAATGTAAATTAGTTAAATAAAGAAAACACTTAAAGATGCATGTGCTTTCTATATGCTATGTTTATCGTCGGTAATAAATAATGTAATTAATGGCACGGCCACAAATAGAAGATAAGAAAGGGTCGATCACACAGTAGGTATGTTTCGTTTCTCCCGCAACGTATTGTGTGCGTGGAGTGCATTATGTATTTTGGGACAGCGTGCATTAGTAAATAAGCTCATGTGTATTTTTATGTTAGATGTTAAGGCTAGATTTAGTTTTTCTATTGAATAAAGAATCAGTTCTCGTCAAACACTCAACAACATCGTTTCATTCCCTCTCCCCCTAAACACAGTTTGTGGTACTTATCTTTGGCTTTAAGATATTAAGGATGATAGAAATTAAAACTAATTAAGTTTAAAATTTAGGAATATTTGGGATGTCATCAAACAATTCCATTCCCATTTTTATATCCTCCACCATGCATAGTAGGGAGTGTAAATAGTTCGTCATTCTGTTGTAGCTCATCGAAATAATCATTGTAGACCCAACAAAGTATATATATTCTTGATCAGCGTAAAATTCAAAGACGATTTAGCCCTGTCCGTCCATCTGTTTTAATCACGCTACAGTCTTTACGAATTAAGATAGGAAGCTAAAATTTTGTACAGATCTCTCTTTTGTCTGCAGGCAGGTCAAGTTCGAAGATGGGCTATATCGGTCCACGATATCGTATATCCCCCATCTAACGGGACCCCCGATATTCGGTATTTTGATGATGTAAGCCACATTTTTCAATAGAATTGTCTTAAAATCCACACAAGTAGTTCCTTGCGAGTACTTTACCCCCTAAGAGAGAATTGTCTATACAGGTCCACGATATCGTACATCCCCCATATAAGGGTGCACACCACCCCCCCCCCCCCCCCCCCGATATTCGCTATTTTTATGATTTTACCCACATTCTACAACGGAATTGTCAGAAAATCCACACAAGGAGTTCGTTGTGGGTACTCGGCAGAGAATTATTTATATAGGTCCACAATATCGTATAGCCCCCATATAACGGTACCCCCCAATATTCGGTAGTTTGATGATGTTAGCCACATTTTCAATGGAATTGTCTGAAATTCAACAAAAGGAGTCCCTTATGGGCATTTTACCCCCTCAAAAAGAATTGTCTATATAGGTCCACGATATCGTATATCCCCCATATAACTGTACCCCCCCCCCCCCCCCCCCCCCCGATATTCGGTATTTTGATGATGTTAGCCACACTTTTCAACGGAATTGTCTTAAAATCCACACAAGTAGTTCCTTGTGAGTACTTCACCCCCTGAGAGAGAATTGTCTATACAGTTCCACGATATCGTATATCCCCCATATAACGGTACCCCCAATATTCGGTATTTTTATGATTTTACCCACATTTTTCATCGGAATTATCTGAAATCCACACAAGGAGTTCCTTGTGTGTACTTTATACCTCGGCAGAGATATCGTATAGCCCTCATATAACGGTACCCCCGATATTCGGTATTTTGACGTTTTTAGCCATATTTTTTAACGGAATGGTCACAAGGGGTTCTTTGTACACAAGGGGTTCTTTGTGAGCACTTTACCCCCCCCCCCCCCACAGAGAATTCTCTATGTACGTTAATGATAACGTATAGCTCCCATATAACGGTAACCCCGATATTCGGTATTTTGATGATTTTAGCCACATTTTCCAATCGCATTGTCTGAAAATCCACACACGAAGTTCTTTGTGAACACTTTACCCCCTGAAACGGAATTGTTTATATAGGTCCGCAATATCGTATATCCCCCATATAACGGTACTCCCCTATATTCGGTATTTTGATGATTTTAGCCACTTTTTCCAATGGAATAATCTGAAAATACACACAAGGAGTTCCTTGTGAGTACTTTACACGCAGACATAGATTTGTCTTTATAGGTCCACAATATCGTATATCCCCCCATATATCGGCACCTTCCTATATTAAATAAAGATTTTAAAATAATTTTTATTGGGTTTTATTTTTTTGAAAATTTTCTAATTCGTTCCAAATGGTGAAGGGTATTCAAAGTTCGGCTCGGCCGAACTTACTCCTTTTTACTTGTTTAAAATTATTTTATGTATTTTTATTTTTCACCCTGTATAACACATAATAATTGACACACAATCAAATCAAAATTACAATTTTATATTTCACATATGAGCCCAATGACGGGATTCAGAAATTTCTGCAACAGCGTTACATATTCCATTACTTAAAATTCCAGAAAATGTATTTATACATATAATTGCAACTAATATAATTTGACTGAATTTTAAACAATATTATAATGCAGCACACCCTTTCACTTTACTGTAAAATGTTTCCAGCAAATCAAACGATATTTCATGTAATATGATTTACTTTAAAAGGATTACAGGAGCCAAACTATCAAAAGCTTTTTACTATATGTGTTACTATAAAAAACTCAAGGTAAAAAAGAACCGCTAAAAGACATCAAATTGAAAGGTGGGTGAAAAAATTCTAACCAAATCATGTTCGAATATATTACAACCTTTTTACGCAGTTTTACCATCATCATCATCACGGGATGTAGTTTTTATTCATGTGCGCCGTTGGATGAGAAATGTTTGTTCAGCTTGAAACACAACAAATGAAACGGAACCGCTTGATATCGTTACCAGCAATAGAAAAGTCATTGCAACATGGTTACTACTATTTCGAAGTAATGCTTACTGTGACATGACTTTTTTCAAAAAATGATACTTGTAAGGAAAAAAGGTGAAAAATGCATAACCAACATCAACTCTTCAAGTGACACTGCAAATAAGTAGGGGGAAATGTTATCACTCTCTCAATGTCACCACCTATATGTGGGCTGAGAGTTGTGAGACAATTGAACATAACCATTTGCAATCTTTAAGTCGGCAATAGCACTATGCAACTATTAACAGATTCTTTGTTATGGGGACAACGACCAATACTACAAAACCTGCAGAAAGGAGGACATCAGATAGGGTCTTTTCTAAGAACATTCTTTGGACTTCGTACTGATTACGGCATTTAAGTGTTGACTGCAGAAAATAAATGATAATCATTTACGTGTATTATCCTGTCTGGGATTATATGACAAACTGGTAAATAGTCAATGAAATGTATACATGAAATATAACCGCTTAAATAGTTAGGTTAAAAGAGACGAAAAATAAGTTAAGTTATGCATATGTATCACTTTAGGATTACTAGCTATTAAATGTATTCTCTCTGCATTACCAGTAGGACGAAAGCAACATTACAAATAAGATAAAAAAAATTAAGTCATCAAAAAAAAAAAAAATAAATAAATAAATAAAAAATAAAAAACTACATAATGAAATAACTTACTTTTATTATACCAAGTAATCAGGAAGTGGCACAGAGTGAGTACGTTCGATTACAAAATCGAAAATACGAAGAGTGCACCGTGTGTCCTACCACTTTGGAAATTCGGCACCACCATCAGGCAAATAAAACTATATACCGACTATATTATACCTTACACCACTATGCATATTTAGTAGGGCTCCCGTAACAAAAGAATTTATTTGAAGATCATACCACCTATCATCATTTGGCTTTAGAGAAGTTATAGTTTTTTTTTTCAAAGGGGAATTAACATATGAGAGGTATATCCAATTCTAAATCGATTTTCACTAAATTTGATGGAGACATTTAATACCAAAATAACATTGCTATAGAGAACATGATATCACTTCCAGAAAGATTATATTAAAACAAGTAAGCAAAGGCTATAGTCGTTCAGGGCCGACCATGTAATACCCTACAACACTACAATATGATAGTAGTCCCCTTATGTCCAAAACCATTTTGGAAGATTTCGCTTTTGAAATTATGTCATAGAGCAGCGTCCAGATAGTTTTTTGACCAGGGACATTTGGCCAATATTTACGCACTCCGTCGTTCTGTTAGTTAAAGCTAAATATAATCCAATGGTCATCCAAAATGCTAGACTCCTTCCCTGGTCTCATGAAAAATTCCGTATCAATTGATTTCAATGGTGTGATCAGGCAAATTTTTCTGTTTTTTGTTCATTTGATCCCCTAAATATTTTGCGATCAAAGGCCACTACAAAAAAAGTGGTTCGTGTCATTTGATTTCTCTTTGTTACCTTTATAACGGATGCAAAATCAAGTACATTTTTAGTTGTTGGTGCATTTCATCCCCAAAATAAATTGGGAACATCTTTGAAAACAATAGGCCTAGCCCTTCCGAGCCTAATCCTACCTTTATGAACAGGGTTGCGAGGATCGGACGACAATTGCAATATGTATATAATAACCCCAACCTGTGTAGAAAGGTGAAAAAGTATTACAAAATATACACTTCAATATTTTAAGTCAAATTGAAAAAATCGTATGCGATAAAAAAACATGAAAAAATACAAAAAATCACAAAATATTACAAAATCTATATTAATATCATTAGTGACATCTTTTAATGCGATTTTTATAAATTTTATACTCTTATGCCAAGAGGGTATTCTGAATTGACAAAATTTGTCAAAATCGGACAACCATACTTGAGATATCAGCATTCTAGCTTACATCCCTTTCCTTTGTATATACACATTGTATATATTACGCTATATGTATCCGATATATTAAATATCGACATCTACGTAACGGTCAGAATTGACTTGTTCGTCTTTTTGTGATTTCGCCGGTATTAAAAATTTATTTAACATATATTTAACATATATTTAACACAAATGTTATGGTCTATTTCACCCACTAAATATTACCCGATGACAATCAAAATTAGAAGGCTTCTGCCCAGCCCCATGCTAACTTCCGCGTCGATTGGTCTATAATTGCGACCTGTAAAGCAACTGCAAAGTCAGGAAAGTTTTGGTCCATTTCAATCCCTAAATATTATGCGATCATCTCCAAAAATGAACCAGTAAGGAAAGCTCAAAAGTCGGGCGGGGCCGATTATGATATAGTATATATATAGGAGGTATATCCAAATCTGAACCGATATTTGTAAAACTGAAAAAGAAGATATTTCTTGGCTGCATCTGATACCAAATATTATTCTTGTATCGTACATTTTTCGAATTTGAGGGACTTAAAGTACAAATCGGATGAAAGGTATATATAGGAGCTATAGCTGTATCCGACCGATTTTCACTAAATTTGATGTACTTGCTTCTAGACTACCAAAAGTCAGGTCATTTAAGCCGATATTAGCCATTTGCTGCACATTTAATCCGAAATCGGATGAAGATATATTTGGGAGCTATAGCTATATCTGAAACGACTTTTACTAAAATTGGTGTCCTTGCTTCTAGGCTGAATTGGGCCAGATATACCAAAATCCATGCCATTTGGGCTGATATTGGCTATTTGATGCACAATTAACACGAAATCGGATGAAGATATATATGGGAGGCATATCCAAATCAGAACAGATTTTAATAAAATTAAAATCAACTATTTTTGGGCTTTATCTGATATCTGGTACCAAATATCATTCCTGTGGAGTGCATATTACGAATGTGAGGGACTTAAAGACCAAATCGGATGAAAGATATATATGGGAGCTATAGCTATATCTGAACCGATTTTTACTAAAATTGGTGTACTTGCTTCTAAGCTGGTTTCGGTCGGGTTTGCCAAAATTGATGCTATTACGGCCATTTGTTGGTCAATCACCCGAAATCGGATGAAGATATATATGGGAGCTATATCCAAATCTGAACCGATTTCGATAAAATTTAAAACAGCTATTCCTGTGCTCCATCTAATACCTGGTACCAAATATCACTGTTGTGGAGTGAATCTTACGAATGTAAGGGACTAAAACACTAAATCGGATGAAACATATATATGGGAGCTATAGCTATATCTGAACCGATTTTCACTAAATTTGCTTCTAGGCTGAATTTGGTCCGATGTACTTATATCGGCCATTTGGTGCACAATTAACCCGAAATCGGATAAAGATATATATGGGAGCTATATCCAAATCTGAACCGATTTCGATAAAATTACAAACAGCTATTTCTGGGCTGTATCTTATATCTGGTACCAAATATCATTCTTGTGGAGTGTATATTACGAATGTGAGAGGCTTAAACACCAAATCGGATAAAACATATATATGGGAGCTATAGCTGTTTCTAAACCGATTTTCTCCAAATTTGTTGTATTTGCTTTAAGGCTAATCTCGGTCACATGTGCCAAAATTTGGGCCATTTGGGCTGATATTGACCATTTGGTGGTCAATTAACCCGAAATCGGATGAAGATATATATGGGAGCTATATCCAAATCCGAACCGATTTCGATAAAATTTAAAACAGCTATTTCTGTGCTCCATCTAATACCTGGTACCAAATATCACGGTTGTGGAGTGCATAGTAGGAATGTGAGGGTCTTAAAGATCAAATCGGATGAAAGATATATATGGGAGCTATAGCTATATCTGAAGCGATTTTTCTCCAAATTTGATATACTTGCTTCTAGGCCAAACTCGGTAGGGTGTGCCAAAATTCAGGTAATTTGTGTGGACATTTGGTGCACATTTAACCCGAACATTTGGTGCACATTTATCCCGAAATCGGATGAAGATATATATGGGAGCTATATCTAAATTTGATCCGATTCTCACCAATTTCAATAGGGTTCGTCCTTGGATCAAAAAAATATTGTTTGGAAAATTTCATCTCAATCGGATAATAAATGCGACCTGCATTTTGTTCACAAGAATACATGGACAGACGGACGGACGGACGGACAGACGGACTAACATGCATAAATAGACTCAGAAAGTGATTCTATGAAGGTTCTCAAAAGTAACTATGGGTCTATCTCGTTTCCTTCTCCATGTTACAAACAAATGCACAAAGACATAATACCCTTACCACTATGTGGTGTAGGGTATAAAAATATTTGGGAGTTCTATCCAACGCTGAAATATCATATTAGCTGTACCGATTTTAACTTAATTTCATTCCATCTGGACTGAATTCGCTAGTACTATGTTTCGAAATTCAATATGTTCGGGTTGATACTACACATTTGTATAGGAGCTATAACAATATCGGAAACTTTATTTACTAAAATTGGCAAATGCAGTGTATATTATGGCTTTTTCTTGTATTTTGTTTAAGGCAAAGTACGAAAAGGTTTAATGCAATTTTTTGTTTCATTATCCCAAACATGTCATCTTTGCTTGCTCTAAATCTAAATATGAAGATGTACAACAATTCACAATTATTCCCAGCAATTTGAATAGCCTTTAAACAAATTGCCTTCTTCCTGGAAGCATTTTTGTTAGTTTCTCGGAACAAAAATCGGAAAAAACTCCCAATATTGATGTAAACCTTAGGGTATATCCAATCATTTATGTGAAAAATTCAATGTTTCACAATTTATCCATTGCATTGTAACGTTAACGCAGAAAATGCTGATACTTTAAATGCCAGTAGAAAGCTATACAGGAAGAGAGAAACTACTTGAAGAAAAATATGGGAATCCGATTTGTAACAATTTGTGTTTGGTTAAACAAGAACCATTCAGCTTAAGAAAACACTATGCCATCCGGGAATCAATTCACTCGCCGAAAGTCTTCAAAAATTCACAAAAGTTCATTGTAAAGATTCCTACCCACACAAAGCATTTTTACTGGTATAAGTGTATCGGTATACACAAAAACTAATACCCAATACTATATGTATAAACATATACAGATGAATATGTGTATGTACTACAAATTCTTAATGTACTGCAAACATTCCTTAATTGTGATGGAAGCTAGGAAATGAAGAATTTTCGTGAAGGAACCATTCTCATAGGGCATGCATCTCAACAATTGTGCTTTGATATGTGTATGTATCTGTGTATGTAGACCAACAATGCAACTGGTGTTGTAAAAATGTAGTATTTGA
Source organism: Musca domestica (assembly GCF_030504385.1). NCBI lineage: Eukaryota > Metazoa > Arthropoda > Insecta > Diptera > Muscidae > Musca > Musca domestica. The sequence goes on along the minus strand of NW_026712230.1, from coordinate 8,408,555 downwards.
AATGTGCGCTGCATTTCTGGTATATATTTTAAAATGGAATTTCAAATATTATTGGCGCAAATAAATTTACAAAATTTTCACCCAAATCCGTAATAAATCGCATTATCTTTCAGTTCGGATTTTAAACTTTAAACTTGGCATGACACATGGTTCATCATATGACTGCCTCAACACTATTATTATTGAATAATACTTTCTCCAAGGTGCGGGAACAATGAGATAAAATAATTCGACTGGCCGAACTTTTATTATCCTCCAGGTAAAAGGCCTTTAAAAATATTCATTGTTCAATTTTGGAAATATTGCCTAAATTAATCTAATTCACGAATATTGTGGGCGGTTATAGAAAAATGTGGACCAATGCAGACAATTGCCATCCCAAGTGAAAGAAATTAAAAACCTGGAGGAACCGTTATATACCTGCCACAGTAAATATCGAATATAAGACAATTCTATCGAAAATAAGGGAATCTTCTTCTTCTATATCTATAAAAGAAGAAAATGTTTTTATATTCGTTTGCTTGCTTGCTTGCTTGTTTGTTTGTTTGTAATTTATGGAAACGAAAACCGCTGCACAAATTTTTACTGAAAATGTCCAAGTATACTACAATACGATCTGTATGTTTGATTGCAATGAAATTTGAAATGTGTGACGTGATTTGATCAGAAAATAAATTTGTCAAATTATATAAAAATCGGTTCAGATTTCGATATAGCTCCCATATATATTTCTGACTGATTTCGTGTTTTTGAATGAAATTTGAAATGTGTGACGAGATTGTATCAGAAAATAAATTTGTCCAATAATATTAATTCAGATTTGGATTTAGCTCCCATATATATTCTTGGCCGATTTCACATATTTGATGTACCAAACACGGTATGTACCTCCAATTTCAATGAAATACGGAAGATGTGACGAAATTTGTTGTAAAAGTAAATTTTGTCAAATTATGTTGAAATCGGTTCAGATTGGGATATGATTTTTTAAGAAGCAGTGACCCACAACGTATATAGGCCCACGATATCGTATAGCCCCCATATAACGGTATCCCCCGATATTCGGTATTTTGATGATTTCAGTCAGAGTACTTTACTTTACCCCCTTGAAGACAATTATCTGAATAGTTCCACGGTTTAGTATAGCGCCCATATAAAGGTACCCCCAGATATTCGGTATTTTCATGATTTTTCTGTGACATTATTAGCCGGAATTGTTTCAAATTTCGTGTATAAAGTTCGGAACATTTATTACAGCCTATGACACAAATTACTTATGCAGGGACAACGTCTCCGAATAGCCCCCATATAACTTTTTTATTTGAGCGTTATTTTATTTTTTATTTTTTTCCCCCTGATTTTCTTTTTTTTTTTTTTTTTTTGTTGAAAATTTGAAGTTTCTTCCAAATGGTGGAGTGTATAAAAACTTAGAAGAACTTATAAGAACTTAGCTGACTATCACTGAAATGTCTATTCCAAACCCATTTCAGCATGCCACATGCATTCTTCTACACCAACATCTTCTTGCTGACTCCTGTTCGCCTAGTGAAAATATTGATATAACTTATATCACCGGTGAGAGGACACTTATATCTAATTGCCAACAACCGCCTTTTTTATACTGCTGAGCAATCGGTGGGAAAGTTAGGAAAGCTGTTTGTAGTGTGAAAATACACTCCACTTTCACTAACCGCTAATAACTTCTTCTGACACGATGATGAGGGAAAAGCAATACACATACTATGTTTAAGACTCGTAAGGGCTGTTTGAAATGAAACTGTTGGATACCACTCAGCACAGACATGATGATAATGAAGACTATATCCGAATCCTGATGATGGGTGGATTGACTAATCTGAGTGGCAATGTTTTTGTGATTTTTTCTCATGATTTTCCCATTTTTAAGAAGATTAAAGAAAGTTAAAGAGTAAAATGAAGTGGATTGCATACAGTCTTTTGTAATTTGTTAACATACCAAGGAATTAATTTGACTGACAGCAAAGAAAGAATTTATCAACGGAGCAAGTCATTGTAAGATCGTAATACAGCGAATGAAGTTTAATGATGTCAGTATTGATATATAGGGCATTGGTAAATTCGCGGGAAAAATAATAAAGGAGAAGGTTATGGATTTCTACAGAGAAATATTCCTCTTTGATAATTGGCAAAATTCCTTCTGAAACCCTATCCTCTTGGAGTAGAAGGTGACAAGGAAAATGATATGTAGGAGTTGTATCCAAATCACCAATTTGATAAAAAAAAAATCATTGGAAGCACTATGCTATTATTGTGTATACCGCTGCGGTTACAAAAAAATATACAAATTTGTAACGGCATGTACCATGGTCCTATAAAAATATTGTAGTTAAAGAAGAGTTTATTTAGTTTGTCATTACATAAATTAATATTTCCTATGGTGTCCTGTTATTTACTATTATTAAAAGAATATTACGAAATTGGACGTTTCATATAACACCTACATAAGTTTTGAATTATGTAAATTGTAAACCGCTGTTATTTTTAACATTTGCTATTTCGAATTTTCAATAGATATATAACATTGTACCACAACAAGTTTATGTTACAGTATAGATATCGTAACTCAGAGCGACCAGATATTTGGTATTTTGACATTACGGAGGCATGTGTTAACTGTCTTGGCAATTTGTTTTGCTGGCAATTAAAAACTGTGTTGGAAGAAACGGGTTCATTCGGACATATTTTCTAATGATTGCTCGGCCGAACTTTACGCATTACTTACTTATTAAGAGATATTCTTACCATATGTACATTGGAGAGGTCTTTTAGTCCCACCAAAAAATGAACTGCTACTGTTCAGTTTCACCATTTTCAGTAAATGATTTTTCAGTTTCCTCTAGAAATTGCACTTTTTGAGTCACTGGATTCTTTAGCCAATATTTTTCCCAACAGAAACAAGCAGCTGTTGGTCAAAAATATGCAGACGTTGGACATAAAAACAATATTTCTGGTTGAAAACAAATTTCAAATGAACATTGACAAACTGTTTTCCATTGAAATCTTAAGCCATTTACGTTTGGGCCAATTCCAGATGATATTAGGGGGTTGCTCAACAGCTACCGTGTGTGGGTTTTCGATGTTAAAGCGTTCGATGTGTTTAAAGCGTTAATGAATTTGAAAATTGAAATGCAAAACATTATTATAATTTTTGCTTTTGATATTGATATAAAAAAAGAAAATGGATGTATGTTTTTGCCTAAATTTTTTGTTTGAAAACTTATAAATTTCTGAGCCTACTTATATCATGCTTTAATATTTCTTTTATATTTTCAAATCCTACTTATATAATGTTTCAATATTTCTATTATATTTTCAAATCCCAGAGAAAATTTCAATGTCATATTATATGTTTTTATACCCTACACCATATAGTGGTAAGTGTATTATATCTTTGTGCATTTGTTTGTAACATGGAGAAAGAAACGAGATAGACTCATGTTTACTTTTGAGGGTCTTCATAGAATCACTTTTGAGTCTATTTGTCAAAATCGGACAACCATACTTGAGATATCAGCATTCTAGCTTACATCCCTTTCCTTTGTATATACACATTGTATATATTACGCTATATGTATCCGATATATTAAATATCGACATCTACGTAACGGTCAGAATTGACTTGTTCGTCTTTTTGTGATTTCGCCGGTATTAAAAATTTATTTAACATATATTTAACATATATTTAACACAAATGTTATGGTCTATTTCACCCACTAAATATTACCCGATGACAATCAAAATTAGAAGGCTTCTGCCCAGCCCCATGCTAACTTCCGCGTCGATTGGTCTATAATTGCGACCTGTAAAGCAACTGCAAAGTCAGGAAAGTTTTGGTCCATTTCAATCCCTAAATATTATGCGATCATCTCCAAAATGAACCAGTAAGGAAAGCTCAAAAGTCGGGCGGGGCCGATTATGATATAGTATATATATAGGAGGTATATCCAAATCTGAACCGATATTTGTAAAACTGAAAAAGAAGATATTTCTTGGCTGCATCTGATACCAAATATTATTCTTGTATCGTACATTTTTCGAATTTGAGGGACTTAAAGTACAAATCGGATGAAAGGTATATATAGGAGCTATAGCTGTATCCGACCGATTTTCACTAAATTTGATGTACTTGCTTCTAGACTACCAAAAGTCAGGTCATTTAAGCCGATATTAGCCATTTGCTGCACATTTAATCCGAAATCGGATGAAGATATATTTGGGAGCTATAGCTATATCTGAAACGACTTTTACTAAAATTGGTGTCCTTGCTTCTAGGCTGAATTGGGCCAGATATACCAAAATCCATGCCATTTGGGCTGATATTGGCTATTTGATGCACAATTAACACGAAATCGGATGAAGATATATATGGGAGGCATATCCAAATCAGAACAGATTTTAATAAAATTAAAATCAACTATTTTTGGGCTTTATCTGATATCTGGTACCAAATATCATTCCTGTGGAGTGCATATTACGAATGTGAGGGACTTAAAGACCAAATCGGATGAAAGATATATATGGGAGCTATAGCTATATCTGAACCGATTTTTACTAAAATTGGTGTACTTGCTTCTAAGCTGGTTTCGGTCGGGTTTGCCAAAATTGATGCTATTACGGCCATTTGTTGGTCAATCACCCGAAATCGGATGAAGATATATATGGGAGCTATATCCAAATCTGAACCGATTTCGATAAAATTTAAAACAGCTATTCCTGTGCTCCATCTAATACCTGGTACCAAATATCACTGTTGTGGAGTGAATCTTACGAATGTAAGGGACTAAAACACTAAATCGGATGAAACATATATATGGGAGCTATAGCTATATCTGAACCGATTTTCACTAAATTTGCTTCTAGGCTGAATTTGGTCCGATGTACTTATATCGGCCATTTGGTGCACAATTAACCCGAAATCGGATAAAGATATATATGGGAGCTATATCCAAATCTGAACCGATTTCGATAAAATTACAAACAGCTATTTCTGGGCTGTATCTTATATCTGGTACCAAATATCATTCTTGTGGAGTGTATATTACGAATGTGAGAGGCTTAAACACCAAATCGGATAAAACATATATATGGGAGCTATAGCTGTTTCTAAACCGATTTTCTCCAAATTTGTTGTATTTGCTTTAAGGCTAATCTCGGTCACATGTGCCAAAATTTGGGCCATTTGGGCTGATATTGACCATTTGGTGGTCAATTAACCCGAAATCGGATGAAGATATATATGGGAGCTATATCCAAATCCGAACCGATTTCGATAAAATTTAAAACAGCTATTTCTGTGCTCCATCTAATACCTGGTACCAAATATCACGGTTGTGGAGTGCATAGTAGGAATGTGAGGGTCTTAAAGATCAAATCGGATGAAAGATATATATGGGAGCTATAGCTATATCTGAAGCGATTTTCTCCAAATTTGATATACTTGCTTCTAGGCCAAACTCGGTAGGGTGTGCCAAAATTCAGGTAATTTGTGTGGACATTTGGTGCACATTTAACCCGAACATTTGGTGCACATTTATCCCGAAATCGGATGAAGATATATATGGGAGCTATATCTAAATTTGATCCGATTCTCACCAATTTCAATAGGGTTCGTCCTTGGATCAAAAAAATATTGTTTGGAAAATTTCATCTCAATCGGATAATAAATGCGACCTGCATTTTGTTCACAAGAATACATGGACAGACGGACGGACGGACGGACAGACGGACTAACATGCATAAATAGACTCAGAAAGTGATTCTATGAAGGTTCTCAAAAGTAACTATGGGTCTATCTCGTTTCCTTCTCCATGTTACAAACAAATGCACAAAGACATAATACCCTTACCACTATGTGGTGTAGGGTATAAAAATATTTGGGAGTTCTATCCAACGCTGAAATATCATATTAGCTGTACCGATTTTAACTTAATTTCATTCCATCTGGACTGAATTCGCTAGTACTATGTTTCGAAATTCAATATGTTCGGGTTGATACTACACATTTGTATAGGAGCTATAACAATATCGGAAACTTTATTTACTAAAATTGGCAAATGCAGTGTATATTATGGCTTTTTCTTGTATTTTGTTTAAGGCAAAGTACGAAAAGGTTTAATGCAATTTTTTGTTTCATTATCCCAAACATGTCATCTTTGCTTGCTCTAAATCTAAATATGAAGATGTACAACAATTCACAATTATTCCCAGCAATTTGAATAGCCTTTAAACAAATTGCCTTCTTCCTGGAAGCATTTTTGTTAGTTTCTCGGAACAAAAATCGGAAAAAAACTCCCAATATTGATGTAAACCTTAGGGTATATCCAATCATTTATGTGAAAAATTCAATGTTTCACAATTTATCCATTGCATTGTAACGTTAACGCAGAAAATGCTGATACTTTAAATGCCAGTAGAAAGCTATACAGGAAGAGAGAAACTACTTGAAGAAAAATATGGGAATCCGATTTGTAACAATTTGTGTTTGGTTAAACAAGAACCATTCAGCTTAAGAAAACACTATGCCATCCGGGAATCAATTCACTCGCCGAAAGTCTTCAAAAATTCACAAAAGTTCATTGTAAAGATTCCTACCCACACAAAGCATTTTTACTGGTATAAGTGTATCGGTATACACAAAAACTAATACCCAATACTATATGTATAAACATATACAGATGAATATGTGTATGTACTACAAATTCTTAATGTACTGCAAACATTCCTTAATTGTGATGGAAGCTAGGAAATGAAGAATTTTCGTGAAGGAACCATTCTCATAGGGCATGCATCTCAACAATTGTGCTTTGATATGTGTATGTATCTGTGTATGTAGACCAACAATGCAACTGGTGTTGTAAAAATGTAGTATTTGAAATGTGCGCTGCATTTCTGGTATATATTTTAAAATGGAATTTCAAATATTATTGGCGCAAATAAATTTACAAAAATTTTCACCCAAATCCGTAATAAATCGCATTATCTTTCAGTTCGGATTTTAAACTTTAAACTTGGCATGACACATGGTTCATCATATGACTGCCTCAACACTATTATTATTGAATAATACTTTCTCCAAGGTGCGGGAACAATGAGATAAAATAATTCGACTGGCCGAACTTTTATTATCCTCCAGGTAAAAGGCCTTTAAAAATATTCATTGTTCAATTTTGGAAATATTGCCTAAATTAATCTAATTCACGAATATTGTGGGCGGTTATAGAAAAATGTGGACCAATGCAGACAATTGCCATCCCAAGTGAAAGAAATTAAAAACCTGGAGGAAGCGTTATATACCTGCCACAGTAAATATCGAATATAAGACAATTCTATCGAAAATAAGGGAATCTTCTTCTTCTATATCTATAAAAGAAGAAAATGTTTTTATATTCGTTTGCTTGCTTGCTTGCTTGTTTGTTTGTTTGTAATTTATGGAAACGAAAACCGCTGCACAAATTTTTACTGAAAATGTCCAAGTATACTACAATACGATCTGTATGTTTGATTGCAATGAAATTTGAAATGTGTGACGTGATTTGATCAGAAAATAAATTTGTCAAATTATATAAAAATCGGTTCAGATTTCGATATAGCTCCCATATATATTTCTGACTGATTTCGTGTTTTTGAATGAAATTTGAAATGTGTGACGAGATTGTATCAGAAAATAAATTTGTCCAATAATATTAATTCAGATTTGGATTTAGCTCCCATATATATTCTTGGCCGATTTCACATATTTGATGTACCAAACACGGTATGTACCTCCAATTTCAATGAAATACGGAAGATGTGACGAAATTTGTTGTAAAAGTAAATTTTGTCAAATTATGTTGAAATCGGTTCAGATTGGGATATGATTTTTTTAAGAAGCAGTGACCCACAACGTATATAGGCCCACGATATCGTATAGCCCCCATATAACGGTATCCCCCGATATTCGGTATTTTGATGATTTCAGTCAGAGTACTTTACTTTACCCCCTTGAAGACAATTATCTGAATAGTTCCACGGTTTAGTATAGCGCCCATATAAAGGTACCCCCAGATATTCGGTATTTTCATGATTTTTCTGTGACATTATTAGCCGGAATTGTTTCAAATTTCGTGTATAAAGTTCGGAACATTTATTACAGCCTATGACACAAATTACTTATGCAGGGACAACGTCTCCGAATAGCCCCCATATAACTTTTTTTATTTGAGCGTTATTTTATTTTTTATTTTTTTCCCCCTGATTTTCTTTTTTTTTTTTTTTTTTTTGTTGAAAATTTGAAGTTTCTTCCAAATGGTGGAGTGTATAAAAACTTAGAAGAACTTATAAGAACTTAGCTGACTATCACTGAAATGTCTATTCCAAACCCATTTCAGCATGCCACATGCATTCTTCTACACCAACATCTTCTTGCTGACTCCTGTTCGCCTAGTGAAAATATTGATATAACTTATATCACCGGTGAGAGGACACTTATATCTAATTGCCAACAACCGCCTTTTTTATACTGCTGAGCAATCGGTGGGAAAGTTAGGAAAGCTGTTTGTAGTGTGAAAATACACTCCACTTTCACTAACCGCTAATAACTTCTTCTGACACGATGATGAGGGAAAAGCAATACACATACTATGTTTAAGACTCGTAAGGGCTGTTTGAAATGAAACTGTTGGATACCACTCAGCACAGACATGATGATAATGAAGACTATATCCGAATCCTGATGATGGGTGGATTGACTAATCTGAGTGGCAATGTTTTTGTGATTTTTTCTCATGATTTTCCCATTTTTAAGAAGATTAAAGAAAGTTAAAGAGTAAAATGAAGTGGATTGCATACAGTCTTTTGTAATTTGTTAACATACCAAGGAATTAATTTGACTGACAGCAAAGAAAGAATTTATCAACGGAGCAAGTCATTGTAAGATCGTAATACAGCGAATGAAGTTTAATGATGTCAGTATTGATATATAGGGCATTGGTAAATTCGCGGGAAAAATAATAAAGGAGAAGGTTATGGATTTCTACAGAGAAATATTCCTCTTTGATAATTGGCAAAATTCCTTCTGAAACCCTATCCTCTTGGAGTAGAAGGTGACAAGGAAAATGATATGTAGGAGTTGTATCCAAATCACCAATTTGATAAAAAAAAAATCATTGGAAGCACTATGCTATTATTGTGTATACCGCTGCGGTTACAAAAAATATACAAATTTGTAACGGCATGTACCATGGTCCTATAAAAATATTGTAGTTAAAGAAGAGTTTATTTAGTTTGTCATTACATAAATTAATATTTCCTATGGTGTCCTGTTATTTACTATTATTAAAAGAATATTACGAAATTGGACGTTTCATATAACACCTACATAAGTTTTGAATTATGTAAATTGTAAACCGCTGTTATTTTTAACATTTGCTATTTCGAATTTTCAATAGATATATAACATTGTACCACAACAAGTTTATGTTACAGTATAGATATCGTAACTCAGAGCGACCAGATATTTGGTATTTTGACATTACGGAGGCATGTGTTAACTGTCTTGGCAATTTGTTTTGCTGGCAATTAAAAACTGTGTTGGAAGAAACGGGTTCATTCGGACATATTTTCTAATGATTGCTCGGCCGAACTTTACGCATTACTTACTTATTAAGAGATATTCTTACCATATGTACATTGGAGAGGTCTTTTAGTCCCACCAAAAAATGAACTGCTACTGTTCAGTTTCACCATTTTCAGTAAATGATTTTTCAGTTTCCTCTAGAAATTGCACTTTTTGAGTCACTGGATTCTTTAGCCAATATTTTTCCCAACAGAAACAAGCAGCTGTTGGTCAAAAATATGCAGACGTTGGACATAAAAACAATATTTCTGGTTGAAAACAAATTTCAAATGAACATTGACAAACTGTTTTCCATTGAAATCTTAAGCCATTTACGTTTGGGCCAATTCCAGATGATATTAGGGGGTTGCTCAACAGCTACCGTGTGTGGGTTTTCGATGTTAAAGCGTTCGATGTGTTTAAAGCGTTAATGAATTTGAAAATTGAAATGCAAAACATTATTATAATTTTTGCTTTTGATATTGATATAAAAAAAGAAAATGGATGTATGTTTTTGCCTAAATTTTTTGTTTGAAAACTTATAAATTTCTGAGCCTACTTATATCATGCTTTAATATTTCTTTATATTTTCAAATCCTACTTATATAATGTTTCAATATTTCTATTATATTTTCAAATCCCAGAGAAAATTTCAATGTCATATTATATGTTTTTATACCCTACACCATATAGTGGTAAGTGTATTATATCTTTGTGCATTTGTTTGTAACATGGAGAAAGAAACGAGATAGACTCATGTTTACTTTTGAGGGTCTTCATAGAATCACTTTTTGAGTCTATTTATGCGTGTCAGTCCGTCTGTCCGTCCGTCTGTCCTTGTATTCTTGTGACCAAATTCAGGTCGCATTTATTATCCGATTTAGATTAAATTTCGCAAACAATATTTGATTTGCCCAAGGACGAGCCCTATTGAAACTGATGAGAATCGATTCAAATTTACACATATTTCCCATATACATAAATATATCTTCAACCGATTTCGGCCAATAGCACCAAATTGCCAATATCAGTTCAAATGACGTGCATTTTAGTACATCCGACCGACTTCAGCAAGTAGTAATTACATATGTGAACAGGTGGATTCATTCTTTCATACAATTCGAAAAAATGATGAATCAGTTGCAAGTTCAAGGAATAAAATATATACATCTTAGCTCAAGGAATATAATTGAACAACAAAATCTTAATTTTATTCTTTAACCTTCATAATACAATCCCGTTCAAGCTCAATACATTAAATTCAATTATTTTTCAAAATATTCAAGCTTTGTTTTTTACTTCCTAGCTACATTTTTACTCCGCAGCTACATTTTTATTGCATTTTCATTTATATACCCTACATCACAAGATGGTCAGGATATTATGTCTTTGTGCATTTGTTTGTAACAGCAAAAGGAAACTAGATAGACCCATAGTTCCTTTTGATGATCTGCATAGAATCACATTCTGAATCGATTTATGCATGTCCGTCCCTCCGTCCGTCTGTCCATATAGGTCCACAATATCGTATATCCCCCCATATATCGGCACCTTCCTATATTAAATAAAGATTTTAAAATAATTTTTATTGGGTTTTATTTTTTTGAAAATTTTCTAATTCGTTCCAAATGGTGAAGGGTATTCAAAGTTCGGCTCGGCCGAACTTACTCCTTTTTTACTTGTTTAAAATTATTTTATGTATTTTTTATTTTTCACCCTGTATAACACATAATAATTGACACACAATCAAATCAAAATTACAATTTTATATTTCACATATGAGCCCAATGACGGGATTCAGAAATTTCTGCAACAGCGTTACATATTCCATTACTTAAAATTCCAGAAAATGTATTTATACATATAATTGCAACTAATATAATTTGACTGAATTTTAAACAATATTATAATGCAGCACACCCTTTCACTTTACTGTAAAATGTTTCCAGCAAATCAAACGATATTTCATGTAATATGATTTACTTTAAAAGGATTACAGGAGCCAAACTATCAAAAGCTTTTTACTATATGTGTTACTATAAAAAACTCAAGGTAAAAAAGAACCGCTAAAAGACATCAAATTGAAAGGTGGGTGAAAAAATTCTAACCAAATCATGTTCGAATATATTACAACCTTTTTACGCAGTTTTACCATCATCATCATCACGGGATGTAGTTTTTATTCATGTGCGCCGTTGGATGAGAAATGTTTGTTCAGCTTGAAACACAACAAATGAAACGGAACCGCTTGATATCGTTACCAGCAATAGAAAAGTCATTGCAACATGGTTACTACTATTTCGAAGTAATGCTTACTGTGACATGACTTTTTTCAAAAAATGATACTTGTAAGGAAAAAAGGTGAAAAATGCATAACCAACATCAACTCTTCAAGTGACACTGCAAATAAGTAGGGGGAAATGTTATCACTCTCTCAATGTCACCACCTATATGTGGGCTGAGAGTTGTGAGACAATTGAACATAACCATTTGCAATCTTTAAGTCGGCAATAGCACTATGCAACTATTAACAGATTCTTTGTTATGGGGACAACGACCAATACTACAAAACCTGCAGAAAGGAGGACATCAGATAGGGTCTTTTCTAAGAACATTCTTTGGACTTCGTACTGATTACGGCATTTAAGTGTTGACTGCAGAAAATAAATGATAATCATTTACGTGTATTATCCTGTCTGGGATTATATGACAAACTGGTAAATAGTCAATGAAATGTATACATGAAATATAACCGCTTAAATAGTTAGGTTAAAAGAGACGAAAAATAAGTTAAGTTATGCATATGTATCACTTTAGGATTACTAGCTATTATAAATGTATTCTCTCTGCATTACCAGTAGGACGAAAGCAACATTACAAATAAGATAAAAAAAATTAAGTCATCAAAAAAAAAAAAAAATAAATAAATAAATAAAAAATAAAAAACTACATAATGAAATAACTTACTTTTATTATACCAAGTAATCAGGAAGTGGCACAGAGTGAGTACGTTCGATTACAAAATCGAAAATACGAAGAGTGCACCGTGTGTCCTACCACTTTGGAAATTCGGCACCACCATCAGGCAAATAAAACTATATACCGACTATATTATACCTTACACCACTATGCATATTTAGTAGGGCTCCCGTAACAAAAGAATTTATTTGAAGATCATACCACCTATCATCATTTGGCTTTAGAGAAGTTATAGTTTTTTTTTTCAAAGGGGAATTAACATATGAGAGGTATATCCAATTCTAAATCGATTTTCACTAAATTTGATGGAGACATTTAATACCAAAATAACATTGCTATAGAGAACATGATATCACTTCCAGAAAGATTATATTAAAACAAGTAAGCAAAGGCTATAGTCGTTCAGGGCCGACCATGTAATACCCTACAACACTACAATATGATAGTAGTCCCCTTATGTCCAAAACCATTTTGGAAGATTTCGCTTTTGAAATTATGTCATAGAGCAGCGTCCAGATAGTTTTTTGACCAGGGACATTTGGCCAATATTTACGCACTCCGTCGTTCTGTTAGTTAAAGCTAAATATAATCCAATGGTCATCCAAAATGCTAGACTCCTTCCCTGGTCTCATGAAAAATTCCGTATCAATTGATTTCAATGGTGTGATCAGGCAAATTTTTCTGTTTTTTGTTCATTTGATCCCCTAAATATTTTGCGATCAAAGGCCACTACAAAAAAAGTGGTTCGTGTCATTTGATTTCTCTTTGTTACCTTTATAACGGATGCAAAATCAAGTACATTTTTAGTTGTTGGTGCATTTCATCCCCAAAATAAATTGGGAACATCTTTGAAAACAATAGGCCTAGCCCTTCCGAGCCTAATCCTACCTTTATGAACAGGGTTGCGAGGATCGGACGACAATTGCAATATGTATATAATAACCCCAACCTGTGTAGAAAGGTGAAAAAGTATTACAAAATATACACTTCAATATTTTAAGTCAAATTGAAAAAATCGTATGCGATAAAAAAACATGAAAAAATACAAAAAATCACAAAATATTACAAAATCTATATTAATATCATTAGTGACATCTTTTAATGCGATTTTTATAAATTTTATACTCTTATGCCAAGAGGGTATTCTGAATTGACAAAATTTGTCAAAATCGGACAACCATACTTGAGATATCAGCATTCTAGCTTACATCCCTTTCCTTTGTATATACACATTGTATATATTACGCTATATGTATCCGATATATTAAATATCGACATCTACGTAACGGTCAGAATTGACTTGTTCGTCTTTTTGTGATTTCGCCGGTATTAAAAATTTATTTAACATATATTTAACATATATTTAACACAAATGTTATGGTCTATTTCACCCACTAAATATTACCCGATGACAATCAAAATTAGAAGGCTTCTGCCCAGCCCCATGCTAACTTCCGCGTCGATTGGTCTATAATTGCGACCTGTAAAGCAACTGCAAAGTCAGGAAAGTTTGGTCCATTTCAATCCCTAAATATTATGCGATCATCTCCAAAAATGAACCAGTAAGGAAAGCTCAAAAGTCGGGCGGGGCCGATTATGATATAGTATATATATAGGAGGTATATCCAAATCTGAACCGATATTTGTAAAACTGAAAAGAAGATATTTCTTGGCTGCATCTGATACCAAATATTATTCTTGTATCGTACATTTTTCGAATTTGAGGGACTTAAAGTACAAATCGGATGAAAGGTATATATAGGAGCTATAGCTGTATCCGACCGATTTTCACTAAATTTGATGTACTTGCTTCTAGACTACCAAAAGTCAGGTCATTTAAGCCGATATTAGCCATTTGCTGCACATTTAATCCGAAATCGGATGAAGATATATTTGGGAGCTATAGCTATATCTGAAACGACTTTTACTAAAATTGGTGTCCTTGCTTCTAGGCTGAATTGGGCCAGATATACCAAAATCCATGCCATTTGGGCTGATATTGGCTATTTGATGCACAATTAACACGAAATCGGATGAAGATATATATGGGAGGCATATCCAAATCAGAACAGATTTTAATAAAATTAAAATCAACTATTTTTGGGCTTTATCTGATATCTGGTACCAAATATCATTCCTGTGGAGTGCATATTACGAATGTGAGGGACTTAAAGACCAAATCGGATGAAAGATATATATGGGAGCTATAGCTATATCTGAACCGATTTTTACTAAAATTGGTGTACTTGCTTCTAAGCTGGTTTCGGTCGGGTTTGCCAAAATTGATGCTATTACGGCCATTTGTTGGTCAATCACCCGAAATCGGATGAAGATATATATGGGAGCTATATCCAAATCTGAACCGATTTCGATAAAATTTAAAACAGCTATTCCTGTGCTCCATCTAATACCTGGTACCAAATATCACTGTTGTGGAGTGAATCTTACGAATGTAAGGGACTAAAACACTAAATCGGATGAAACATATATATGGGAGCTATAGCTATATCTGAACCGATTTTCACTAAATTTGCTTCTAGGCTGAATTTGGTCCGATGTACTTATATCGGCCATTTGGTGCACAATTAACCCGAAATCGGATGAAGATATATATGGGAGCTATATCCAAATCTGAACCGATTTCGATAAAATTACAAACAGCTATTTCTGGGCTGTATCTTATATCTGGTACCAAATATCATTCTTGTGGAGTGTATATTACGAATGTGAGAGGCTTAAACACCAAATCGGATAAAACATATATATGGGAGCTATAGCTGTTTCTAAACCGATTTTCTCCAAATTTGTTGTATTTGCTTTAAGGCTAATCTCGGTCACATGTGCCAAAATTTGGGCCATTTGGGCTGATATTGACCATTTGGTGGTCAATTAACCCGAAATCGGATGAAGATATATATGGGAGCTATATCCAAATCCGAACCGATTTCGATAAAATTTAAAACAGCTATTTCTGTGCTCCATCTAATACCTGGTACCAAATATCACGGTTGTGGAGTGCATAGTAGGAATGTGAGGGACTTAAAGATCAAATCGGATGAAAGATATATATGGGAGCTATAGCTATATCTAAAGCGATTTTCTCCAAATTTGATATACTTGCTTCTAGGCCAAACTCGGTAGGGTGTGCCAAAATTCAGGTAATTTGTGTGGACATTTGGTGCACATTTAACCCGAACATTTGGTGCACATTTATCCCGAAATCGGATGAAGATATATATGGGAGCTATATCTAAATTTGATCCGATTCTCACCAATTTCAATAGGGTTCGTCCTTGGATCAAAAAATATTGTTTGGAAAATTTCATCTCAATCGGATAATAATGCGACCTGCATTTTGTTCACAAGAATACATGGACAGACGGACGGACGGACGGACAGACGGACTAACATGCATAAATAGACTCAGAAAGTGATTCTATGAAGGTTCTCAAAAGTAACTATGGGTCTATCTCGTTTCCTTCTCCATGTTACAAACAAATGCACAAAGACATAATACCCTTACCACTATGTGGTGTAGGGTATAAAAATATTGGGAGTTCTATCCAACGCTGAAATATCATATTAGCTGTACCGATTTTAACTTAATTTCATTCCATCTGGACTGAATTCGCTAGTACTATGTTTCGAAATTCAATATGTTCGGGTTGATACTACACATTTGTATAGGAGCTATAACAATATCGGAAACTTTATTTACTAAAATTGGCAAATGCAGTGTATATTATGGCTTTTTCTTGTATTTTGTTTAAGGCAAAGTACGAAAAGGTTTAATGCAATTTTTTGTTTCATTATCCCAAACATGTCATCTTTGCTTGCTCTAAATCTAAATATGAAGATGTACAACAATTCACAATTATTCCCAGCAATTTGAATAGCCTTTAAACAAATTGCCTTCTTCCTGGAAGCATTTTTGTTAGTTTCTCGGAACAAAAATCGGAAAAAACTCCCAATATTGATGTAAACCTTAGGGTATATCCAATCATTTATGTGAAAAATTCAATGTTTCACAATTTATCCATTGCATTGTAACGTTAACGCAGAAAATGCTGATACTTTAAATGCCAGTAGAAAGCTATACAGGAAGAGAGAAACTACTTGAAGAAAAATATGGGAATCCGATTTGTAACAATTTGTGTTTGGTTAAACAAGAACCATTCAGCTTAAGAAAACACTATGCCATCCGGGAATCAATTCACTCGCCGAAAGTCTTCAAAAATTCACAAAAGTTCATTGTAAAGATTCCTACCCACACAAAGCATTTTTACTGGTATAAGTGTATCGGTATACACAAAAACTAATACCCAATACTATATGTATAAACATATACAGATGAATATGTGTATGTACTACAAATTCTTAATGTACTGCAAACATTCCTTAATTGTGATGGAAGCTAGGAAATGAATAATTTTCGTGAAGGAACCATTCTCATAGGGCATGCATCTCAACAATTGTGCTTTGATATGTGTATGTATCTGTGTATGTAGACCAACAATGCAACTGGTGTTGTAAAAATGTAGTATTTGAAATGTGCGCTGCATTTCTGGTATATATTTTAAAATGGAATTTCAAATATTATTGGCGCAAATAAATTTACAAAAATTTTCACCCAAATCCGTAATAAATCGCATTATCTTTCAGTTCGGATTTTAAACTTTAAACTTGGCATGACACATGGTTCATCATATGACTGCCTCAACACTATTATTATTGAATAATACTTTCTCCAAGGTGCGGGAACAATGAGATAAAATAATTCGACTGGCCGAACTTTTATTATCCTCCAGGTAAAAGGCCTTTAAAATATTCATTGTTCAATTTTGGAAATATTGCCTAAATTAATCTAATTCACGAATATTGTGGGCGGTTATAGAAAAATGTGGACCAATGCAGACAATTGCCATCCCAAGTGAAAGAAATTAAAAACCTGGAGGAACCGTTATATACCTGCCACAGTAAATATCGAATATAAGACAATTCTATCGAAAATAAGGGAATCTTCTTCTTCTATATCTATAAAAGAAGAAAATGTTTTTATATTCGTTTGCTTGCTTGCTTGCTTGTTTGTTTGTTTGTAATTTATGGAAACGAAAACCGCTGCACAGATTTTTACTGAAAATGTCCAAGTATACTACAATACGATCTGTATGTTTGATTGCAATGAAATTTGAAATGTGTGACGTGATTTGATCAGAAAATAAATTTGTCAAATTATATAAAAATCGGTTCAGATTTCGATATAGCTCCCATATATATTTCTGACTGATTTCGTGTTTTTGAATGAAATTTGAAATGTGTGACGAGATTGTATCAGAAAATAAATTTGTCCAATAATATTAATTCAGATTTGGATTTAGCTCCCATATATATTCTTGGCCGATTTCACATATTTGATGTACCAAACACGGTATGTACCTCCAATTTCAATGAAATACGGAAGATGTGACGAAATTTGTTGTAAAAGTAAATTTTGTCAAATTATGTTGAAATCGGTTCAGATTGGGATATGATTTTTTTAAGAAGCAGTGACCCACAACGTATATAGGCCCACGATATCGTATAGCCCCCATATAACGGTATCCCCCGATATTCGGTATTTTGATGATTTCAGTCAGAGTACTTTACTTTACCCCCTTGAAGACAATTATCTGAATAGTTCCACGGTTTAGTATAGCGCCCATATAAAGGTACCCCCAGATATTCGGTATTTTCATGATTTTTCTGTGACATTATTAGCCGGAATTGTTTCAAATTTCGTGTATAAAGTTCGGAACATTTATTACAGCCTATGACACAAATTACTTATGCAGGGACAACGTCTCCGAATAGCCCCCATATAACTTTTTTTATTTGAGCGTTATTTTATTTTTTATTTTTTTCCCCCTGATTATCTTTTTTTTTTTTTTTTTTTTTTTGTTGAAAATTTGAAGTTTCTTCCAAATGGTGGAGTGTATAAAAACTTAGAAGAACTTATAAGAACTTAGCTGACTATCACTGAAATGTCTATTCCAAACCCATTTCAGCATGCCACATGCATTCTTCTACACCAACATCTTCTTGCTGACTCCTGTTCGCCTAGTGAAAATATTGATATAACTTATATCACCGGTGAGAGGACACTTATATCTAATTGCCAACAACCGCCTTTTTTATACTGCTGAGCAATCGGTGGGAAAGTTAGGAAAGCTGTTTGTAGTGTGAAAATACACTCCACTTTCACTAACCGCTAATAACTTCTTCTGACACGATGATGAGGGAAAAGCAATACACATACTATGTTTAAGACTCGTAAGGGCTGTTTGAAATGAAACTGTTGGATACCACTCAGCACAGACATGATGATAATGAAGACTATATCCGAATCCTGATGATGGGTGGATTGACTAATCTGAGTGGCAATGTTTTTGTGATTTTTTCTCATGATTTTCCCATTTTTAAGAAGATTAAAGAAAGTTAAAGAGTAAAATGAAGTGGATTGCATACAGTCTTTTGTAATTTGTTAACATACCAAGGAATTAATTTGACTGACAGCAAAGAAAGAATTTATCAACGGAGCAAGTCATTGTAAGATCGTAATACAGCGAATGAAGTTTAATGATGTCAGTATTGATATATAGGGCATTGGTAAATTCGCGGGAAAAATAATAAAGGAGAAGGTTATGGATTTCTACAGAGAAATATTCCTCTTTGATAATTGGCAAAATTCCTTCTGAAACCCTATCCTCTTGGAGTAGAAGGTGACAAGGAAAATGATATGTAGGAGTTGTATCCAAATCACCAATTTGATAAAAAAAAATCATTGGAAGCACTATGCTATTATTGTGTATACCGCTGCGGTTACAAAAAAATATACAAATTTGTAACGGCATGTACCATGGTCCTATAAAAATATTGTAGTTAAAGAAGAGTTTATTTAGTTTGTCATTACATAAATTAATATTTCCTATGGTGTCCTGTTATTTACTATTATTAAAAGAATATTACGAAATTGGACGTTTCATATAACACCTACATAAGTTTTGAATTATGTAAATTGTAAACCGCTGTTATTTTTAACATTTGCTATTTCGAATTTTCAATAGATATATAACATTGTACCACAACAAGTTTATGTTACAGTATAGATATCGTAACTCAGAGCGACCAGATATTTGGTATTTTGACATTACGGAGGCATGTGTTAACTGTCTTGGCAATTTGTTTTGCTGGCAATTAAAAACTGTGTTGGAAGAAACGGGTTCATTCGGACATATTTTCTAATGATTGCTCGGCCGAACTTTACGCATTACTTACTTATTAAGAGATATTCTTACCATATGTACATTGGAGAGGTCTTTTAGTCCCACCAAAAAATGAACTGCTACTGTTCAGTTTCACCATTTTCAGTAAATGATTTTTCAGTTTCCTCTAGAAATTGCACTTTTTGAGTCACTGGATTCTTTAGCCAATATTTTTCCCAACAGAAACAAGCAGCTGTTGGTCAAAATATGCAGACGTTGGACATAAAAACAATATTTCTGGTTGAAAACAAATTTCAAATGAACATTGACAAACTGTTTTCCATTGAAATCTTAAGCCATTTACGTTTGGGCCAATTCCAGATGATATTAGGGGGTTGCTCAACAGCTAC
Source organism: Musca domestica (assembly GCF_030504385.1). NCBI lineage: Eukaryota > Metazoa > Arthropoda > Insecta > Diptera > Muscidae > Musca > Musca domestica. The sequence goes on along the minus strand of NW_026712230.1, from coordinate 8,388,294 downwards.
CGTGTGTGGGTTTTCGATGTTAAAGCGTTCGATGTGTTTAAAGCGTTAATGAATTTGAAAATTGAAATGCAAAACATTATTATAATTTTTGCTTTTGATATTGATATAAAAAAAGAAAATGGATGTATGTTTTTGCCTAAATTTTTTGTTTGAAAACTTATAAATTTCTGAGCCTACTTATATCATGCTTTAATATTTCTTTTATATTTTCAAATCCTACTTATATAATGTTTCAATATTTCTATTATATTTTCAAATCCCAGAGAAAATTTCAATGTCATATTATATGTTTTATACCCTACACCATATAGTGGTAAGTGTATTATATCTTTGTGCATTTGTTTGTAACATGGAGAAAGAAACGAGATAGACTCATGTTTACTTTTGAGGGTCTTCATAGAATCACTTTTTGAGTCTATTTATGCGTGTCAGTCCGTCTGTCCTTGTATTCTTGTGACCAAATTCAGGTCGCATTTATTATCCGATTTAGATTAAATTTCGCAAACAATATTTGATTTGCCCAAGGACGAGCCCTATTGAAACTGATGAGAATCGATTCAAATTTACACATATTTCCCATATACATAAATATATCTTCAACCGATTTCGGCCAATAGCACCAAATTGCCAATATCAGTTCAAATGACGTGCATTTTAGTACATCCGACCGACTTCAGCAAGTAGTAATTACATATGTGAACAGGTGGATTCATTCTTTCATACAATTCGAAAAAATGATGAATCAGTTGCAAGTTCAAGGAATAAAATATATACATCTTAGCTCAAGGAATATAATTGAACAACAAAATCTTAATTTTATTCTTTAACCTTCATAATACAATCCCGTTCAAGCTCAATACATTAAATTCAATTATTTTTCAATATATTCAAGCTTTGTTTTTTACTTCCTAGCTACATTTTTACTCCGCAGCTACATTTTTATTGCATTTTCATTTATATACCCTACATCACAAGATGGTCAGGATATTATGTCTTTGTGCATTTGTTTGTAACAGCAAAAGGAAACTAGATAGACCCATAGTTCCTTTTGATGATCTGCATAGAATCACATTCTGAATCGATTTATGCATGTCCGTCCCTCCGTCCGTCTGTCCATGTTTTTTTGTAAACAAAGTACAGTTCGCATTTATTGCCCTATCCAGATGAAATTTTGCACATATCATTTGTTTGGCCCAAGGACGAACCCTATTGAAATTGGAGATAATCGGTCAAAATTTAGATATAGCTCCCATATATATTTTTCATCCGATTTGATATTTTTGTCCTCCGCAGCCGTAATATGCATTCTGTAACTACAATATTTGGGGAAATATATCAAATACAGCTCAGAAATACCTTTGCTGAATTTTATCGAGATCGGTTCAGATTTGGATATAGGTCCCATATATAACTTCGTCCGATTTACTTTTTATTGTGCACCAAACGTCTAATATTTGTCCAAATGGGATGGAATTTGTCACTTACAACCGTATTGAGTCTAGAAGCTAGTATGTCAAATTTGGTGAAGATCGGTGCAGATTTAGCTATAGCTCCCGTATATAGTGTCCATCCAATTTGTTATATTTGTTACCCACAGCCGTAATATGCACTCCGTAACAAGGATATTCGGACAAATATGTCAAATACCGCTCAGAAATATCTTTGCCAAATTTTATCGAAATCGGTTCCGATTTGGATATAGCTCCCATGTATATCTTTATCCGATTTCAAATTAATTGTGCACCAAATGGGCAATACAAGTCCGAATTTAAAAGATACAAATGCTTCGGCATATTGAGTCTTTTGATCTTTAAATTATAATTATAATCACAGCGTGTATGATTAAATTCTCCCATAAAAACTTTTAATTGTTATGTGGAGCTCTACTAAATTAACAAAGTGGTGTAGGGTATCATAAAGTCGGCCCCGCCCGACTTTAAGACTTTCTTTACTGGTTTTATTCTTTTAATTTACGTTTAATTTGATTAAATATCATTCCCAGTCCTCTATATTGGCAAAAGAACGATGTTATTCACGCTGACAATAATATGTGAAAAGTTTTAGCCGAATACCTTCATGATTGGCAACCCGTCACTGATTTCACAAACATTAAAACATTATTTTCTGAGTTTGTAGTATCAATATTCATATCTACTTTGATTGCCAATATTCCATGATGGAAACTACAATTTTTTAATAAACTTACTTCTTTGCAAATGAGGTATAAATTGTACAAATTTTAATATTGTGTGAAAAGAAAATTGCAACTCCCGGTGTAATGTTGACATCTTTATCAATGTTATTTTCAGTAATAATTTAAGCTAATTCACTTTTGCTTTTGTCATTCAGTGGTAATCATTCACCAATGTTCATCTGTCTATTTGTTGTAATTACGAACGAATTGAGATAGAAGGCTAAAATTTTGCACACATGTTTATTTTGCCAGTAGGCAGATTGAGTTCGTAAATGGGTCATGTAGGTCCACGTTTTCATACAGCCCCTATATAACGGTACCTCGCAATATTCGTTATTTTGATGATTTTAGCGACATTATTCACCGGGATTGTTTCAAATTTGGTATATGAAGTTCGAAATGGATACTACAGCCTAGGCCAGAATGTTGTCTGTTCAGGTCCACGTCTTCGTATAGCTCCGATATAACGGTACCTCCCAATATACTATATTTTGAAAATGGTACATTATACCCGTTTATAATATGGTAATGGCTTAAAACAAACAATGCCTATGTAGGTCCACGTCGCATGGACACCAATATAACGGCTATATTCGGTATTTTTAAGATTTTAACAAAATTTTTAACGGACTTTATTTTTGAAAATTTCGAAAATAATTCCAAATGATGAAGGGTATTCAAAGTTCGGTACGGCCGAACTTACTGAACATATCATTCATATAACATTCCTATGTATAACAATATTCATATGTAGGTCTATTCAAAAATGGAAAGTTATACTTTTTCAGCAAAAAAAAACTTACTGTGAAGACTTTCTGTTATGTGTTGTTGGACAACTTGTACATGTTTAAAAAAAATATTTGCCAAGGCAGATTGTATCATCCAAAGTACGAATAGCGCGATACCAATATAGGCAGTTCTTTGCAAGCTGCTAATTTACAGCAAATTCGATTGAAAATATGACTAAAACAAAAGAATTTCCTTTAATCTGGCTGTTTTGTTATAATTGGGTATAACAAATCGTGGGCCAATTTTTCGGAGGTTAGAGTTCTTTTCAGAGGCCGATTGATTTTTATACTTAGTTGGGTGTTAAAGCTTATTTCGAGGTATGGTATAAAAAATCATACATCTCACATACGTATTTTGTTCTGTCTGGAGTCTCTACACTGTAACCTTCGAAGTAGTTACACACCGTTTTCAAATAGTTGGAGTTGGAGTTGGATTGTATTGTTTCAATTTTCTTTTTTTTTTCAAAAATAGATCTACTTTAAAGAACGAAGAAAGACTTATAGCCTGTTCACAGAACTTTTGTTCAAGGCAAATAAGCAATCGCAACCCCAAAAAAATCCAGTTTTTATTTGATTTCATTTACTTTTTTCGTACGCACGAAACTCAAAAATTATTTTTGTCTGTTATTTGACCTGCAAATGGTAGAAAAATAAGTTAGCTGAACAGACTATTAGCTTCAATGGATCTAAAATTGCTTTTGTTAATAACGACCTACTACTAATTACTATATTAAACTTACTTTTGATATTGATATATTTTGTTATTCTCCCCCAAAAGTCCTGCAGAATAAACACACATCTGATAAAATTTTATCAATTTATTCGTTCGGAAGCTAGAGTGATTTCCACAGAATGACAGACGGGTGGACATCGCTAAGTCGTCATAAAATGTTATTCTAATCAAGAATACAAAGTATATGTTTGGGTCTAAAAATTTCAACTTGTCACTTATGGCAATGATGGTAGCTCCAAAAATGTTTCTCTAAAGAGGTCATAGTTTGAGACATTTTAAATCGTTTTGCAATTTTATTGAAAATATTAATGTTCTGAAGTTGTTATATATAAAAAATGTATTTTTATATAAAAGAATTGATCTTTCCGAAAAGTGCTTTCGATTGTTGATAGGAACTATTCCCCCCTTTATCCAAATGCAGAAACTGAGCAGCTCATTTTTCAATTCCACACACACTCTACTCCAAATGATACAGTCATTGATTTACAACGTAAGTGTATGTGTATTGCATGTAAGGTCCTTGATTGTATTCACCGATATGAATAAAACGTATGTATTATATGTTATAGAGAGCAACATATGTGTCAGTTTGCAAGCTTCCCAAAAGTGTCAGACACACAAGGATATAACGAGTAAGGTCAAAGTAAAAGTGACACTGTAATATTCAGTAAAATATTGACTTGTTAAGAGATTCAATTGAATTCAATTTGGGAAAAAACCGTTCAAATGTTACAAACAAGCTAGCCGAGTGATTTAGTTTATTTCTAAACTTTTCTTAATGTTGTTGGAAAATATGAAGTTCTAAAACATTTAGTGAGTATTATATACAGTGTAAAAATATATAATATATATTATTTTTGAATATGTTTTACTGTTGATTGATTGAGTAATACGTAATGGAGATAAATGTCAGGTGCTTAATGTTTAACTTAGGTATGACTATTTGGCGCAATAATCAGATTCATCATGATGCTTGTAGCAAATATCAGATTCATCATGATGCTTGTTGCAAACACCAACTATATAAAGCGGTTTTACACCTTTTCAGTAACATCTTTCAGATGCAGTAATACTATATTAAGTCATAGTCGGTGCTGTTTACAGTTTTATTCCCACCACCATACATAGTATGGAGAGTATATTAAGTTCGTCATTCCGCTAAAATAATCATTTTAGACCCAACAAAGTATATATATTCTTGATCAGCGTAAAATTCTAAGACGATTTAGCTCCGTCCGTCCGTCCTTCTGTTGCAATCACGCTACAGTCTAAACGAATTAAGATAGGAAGCTAAAATTTTGCACAGATCTCTCTTTTGTCTGCAGGCAGGTCAAATTCGAAGATGGGCTATATCGGTCCACGATATCGTATATCCCCCATATAACTTTACCCCCCGATATTCGATGTTTTGATGATGTTAGCCACATTTCTCAACGGAATTGTCTGAAAATCCATGCAAGGAGTTCCTTATGGGTACTTTATACCTCGGAAGAGAGTTATCTATATCGGTCGACGATATCGTATATCCCCCATATAACGGTACCCCGATATTCGGTATTTTAATAAATTTACCCACATTCTTCAACGGAATTGTCTAAAAATCCATACAAGGAGTTCCATGTGGATCCATGTGGTCCACGATATCGTATATTAACCATATAACTGTACCCCCCGATATTGGGTATTTTGATGATTTTACCCACTTTTTTCAACGGAATTGCTGAAAATCCACACAAGGAGTTCCTTGTGGGTACTTTATATCTTAGCAGAGAATTATCTACATAGGTCCACGATATCGTATATTCCCCATATAACGGTATCCTCCGATATTCGGTATTTTGATGATTTTAGCCACATTTTTCAACGGAAATTGTTCACAAGGGGTTTTTTGTGAGCACTTCCACAATATCATATATACCCCAATATGTCGGCACCTTCCTACATTAGATATTGTAAAGATTTAAAATAAAATTTAATGGATTTTATTATTTTGATAATTTTCTAATTCGTTCCATGGAGGGTATTCAAAGTTCGGCCCGGCCGAACTTACTGCTTTTTTACCTGTTTTCAATTATTATATATTTTTTTTTTTTTTTTTGAGTGAACCGCTAAAATTATAAAAAATAAAAATACCACTAAGAGACCTTTTATAAATAAAAACCAAAAAAGAAAGTCTTAAGATCGGGCGGAGCCGACTTAATAATACCATTAAAAGTTTTTATGGGAGAATTAAATCATACAAGCTATAATTATAATTATAAATTAAAGTTCAAAGGACTTAATGTGCCGAAGCATTTGTATATTTTCAATTCGGGCTTGTATTGCCCATTTTGTGCACAAATAATTTAAAATCAGATAAATATATATATGGGAGCTATATTTAGCAAAGTTTTTTCTGTTACAGAGTGCATATTACGGCTGAGGCTGACAAAAATAACAATTCCGAAGAACAATATATATGGAAGCTATAGCTATATCTGAACCGATTTTGATAAAATTTGGCATACTCATTTTAAGGCCACATTTGGTCGTATATACAATACCATACCATACGCCATACTATTTGGGCTAATATTATGAATAGAAAAGGCAAATCGGACGAAAATACATATGGGAGCTATATGCACATTTTGACGATTATCTCCAAAATAGGGTTCGTCCTTGGGCAAAACAAATGATTTGTGCAAAATTTCATCTGGATCGGGCAATAAATGCTACCTGCACTTTTTTTACAAAAAAAAAAAAAAAACTTAGACAGACGGACGGACGGACATGCATAAATCGACTCAGAATGTGATTCTATGCAGATCATCAAAAGGAACTATGGGTCCATCTCGTTTCCTTTTGCCTGTTACAAACAAATGCACAAAGACATAATACCCTGACCAAGGTGGTCAGGTGTAGAGTATAATAGAACATGATTCAATATTCAATGGGGACCGGCTTTAAACTACAACTTTTAGCGAAACCCTTTAGAGAATGGAGTTAAAGTCGTCATAAAGTGGGCGGTACTGTTTTATGGTGGCTGTACGTGAAACCTATATAGACAATTTTCTGCTGCAGGGTTTTTGTATATCACTGTATTTTGGTACATCACAACGAATTCAGTCTGGAATATGAATTTGGAGCAAATCGGTTAAGATATAGCTATAGCTCCCATATATATGTTTCATACTATTTGATGTTTAAGTTCCGCACGTTCGTAATATGTATTTGGTACAAGATGTTTATTAAAGCGTGGTTATACCTTTACTAAATTTTATCGAGATCGGCTAAAATTTGGATATAACTTCTATATATATTCCTAATCATATATCAGGTTTATTGGTCAAATAATGCCTAACATAAGCCCAAATGGAGTGAATTTCGGGACATACGTTTCCATTTTGTGCAACTCGGCTCTAATATGTATATATTTTTATACCCTCCGCCATAGTATGGACGGTATATTAAGTTTGTCATTCCGTTTGTAACACCTCGAAATATACATTTTAGGCCCCACAAAGTATATATATTCTTGATCACCATAAAATTCTATGTCGATTTATCAAAGTCCGTCTGTGGAAATCACTCCAGCTTCCGAACGAAATGAAGTAGGTTGATAAAATTTTACTCAAATGTATATTATGTCGGCAGGACCTTTGGTATTGAAAATGGGTCATGTAGGTCCACGTCTTTGTATAGCCCCCATATATCGGTACCTCCCGATATGCGGTATTTTGATGATTTTAGCGACAATATTTACCGGAATTGTTTCAAAATAAATAATTAAAATACGCAAAAGATACAACAGCATGAAACAGAAAATGGGCCATGTTGGACAACGTCTTCGTATAGCTTCCATTTAATCCTCCTTATTTTCGGTATTTTGGTTATTTAAGCGTCATTATTTACCGGGAATGTTTCAAATTTGGTATTTGCAGTTCGCAATGTATACTACAGCCTAAGGCAGAAAATTGTCTGTGCAGGACCAAGACTTCTTATAACGGTACTTCCCGATATTCGAATTGCTTCAAGTTTGGTATTTGAAGTTCATAATGAATGCTATAACCTATGACAAAAAATTTTGTGTGCACGTCTTCGTATAGCCCCCATATAACGGTACCGCCCCATATTCGGTACTTTGATGATTTTACCGACATTATTCCCCTGAATTGTTTCAAATTTGTTTTTTGAAGCTCGTAATGGTTACTACAGCCTATGTCAGAAAAATGTGTGTGAAGGTTCACTTTTTGGTATAGCCTCCATATGACAGTATCTCTCTATATTCGGCTTTTGAGGATTTTAGCGGTGTTATTCACCAGAATTGTTTCAAATTCGGTACTTTTAAGTTCGTAATAGATACTACAGCCTATGCCAGAAAATTGTTCGTGGTCCACGTTTTGGTATAGCCCCCATATAATAGTACCTCCCTATATTTGGTATTTTGAAGATTTTAGCTACATTATTCACCTAATTTTTTCCAAGTTTCGCATTTGAATATTGTAATGGCTTATGATAAGAGTTGCTTATACAGGTCCACGTCGTCGTGCAGACCCTAATATAACGGCTAAATTCGATATTTTTAAGATCTTTACAGCTGTTTTACTTGTTTTATTTTTGAAAAGGAACAAAATATTAGTTTTATAAGGAACTGCGAACGAACGATTGACGTTCCATACATTTTTCCAATTTTTCTCTTAAATTAAAAAAATAAATCTATCGGAAATAAAATCAGACATCAAATAAATAGAATGGTTGCACATTTAAAATACATTTATAATGTTAGGTATGAAATTTAATTCCGATCAAAATTACTTAAACAAACACTTAAAACAAAACCCTTCCATATACAGCCAAGTTGTGTGTTTGGAAACCAACATATTCGCCATGGATATCTAACTATAACATCCGCTTCTTGTTTTCTGACGCTGCAATCATTATTTCAAATAATGCTCATCTCAACACTTGATACACCGTCAATGTACGGCAGACAATTGGATTTCGGTTTCAACCAAATTTCGTTTAGTTGAAACACACACTTAAACACACGTGGTAAATGCAACTAAATATCGAAATTGTTAAAATGAAACCCATGAATTTGAAATCAAAGGATGCTCATAAAATGGATTATAAGTGTTCAAGAAAAATGCTTGCCGCATTTAGGAGTTACCTTTGAAAAGGAAGTTTTTTGGAAATAAATATGTATATAAGATATATGAATTTGTAGATAATGAGTTTTGAAACGGAACAACATTATTTAATTTTAATCTAATCAATGAATTTCATCTGTAAATATTTCATTTCCACCTACCTATCATGAATACAACTCATATTTGAATTTTATAAAATACAACCCTGTACATAATTTTAGTTACTACTATTAAATGCAACTCTACAATGATATTACACAAGGCCCTACTATCGCTTCTCATAAGTAGCAAGTAGGCTCTTGAAAATCAAATAAAATTACTCATTCCTTTAGCGAACATTGAGCACTAAGTATCAAATCTGGTTTCATAGAAGTGCAAGAAAGAATACAAAGTGATTCAAACACAACTAAAGGAATAAAGTGAAGTATTGTCATCGTAAATTCAACATCTCGTGTTTTATTGTATGAGGCCATACAATCTCCGCTCTCGAACCGTTTCAGTTTTCAATATGTTTTTGGTGGATCGAAATAATACTTTGCAATAAATGAAACGAACTGAAACGCCTGACAACAAAAAATTATTCTATTTTATTTTTGTTTAATCTTTAAAGATCGAGGCAAAACTATTTATTGTGGTCAGTACCTTTTCAAACTGTTAACTGATTTGAATAATAATAAAATTTGAAATCGAAAATTTCAATTAAATGTGATAAAGGACCATTATATATTAATTTGTGTCCCATAAATGTAATTAAATAAATTATGGATTTAGAAAACAGGAAAATGCTGGGAGAGCACAAATCTTCTATCAAAAACATGGTTAAATATCAAGATATCTCATTACCACTTAATGGGTTTATTACAAAGCAACCAACGAGTACCGTATACAGTAGATATGTGTTATTTCCCTATAAAATTTGCAGAAAATCCAATAAGTGCAAAATACAATAGTAATTGTGATTTAAATTCTAAATGTTTGCTTTTTGAACATAGCGTTAAACATTTTTAATGTGCCTTAAGTACAGAAATTGTAGTCTAGCATTCCAATGTCTGGTCTGCATTAAGATTTTTTTAAGGATGTGTTCTATCTATTTATATTTCAAAATCTGATTTTGTAGTTTTTTGTGATGAAAAGTATTGCTAGGACGTTCGCCGATACTTCTATCGATCGTATACCCAACATGATATATTAAATTGGGCTTAAATAAGTAAAATATTGAATACTATTGAAAATAGAAGACAATTTAAAAAAAAAAATGTTGTGGCAACAGGATTTTTATCCTAGAAAATGCTTTTTTAACCTTAAAAATACCCTAGAATTTCAGATCTTTTTATATGCAGATTATGCGCAATAATGAACTAGTATTAAACTAATATTTCCCTAAAAGATTTTACAATACTAAAACTTAAATCTTAGCCGGATATTTATATAGGAAACATAACTATCCGGCTACGATGTTTATGGACAGACAGATATACGGACATAGTTTTATAAACATAACATTTGACTCCTTTTTTAGAAATTAAATGGCAAAATAATATGCCCCCTCATCTTTGTCGAGGGTATAAAAGGGTTTTTAATTTTGGCTCTCCTAAAATTTGTATCACCATTAACTGGACATAGTTAAGTATCAAATACAAATTACAGCAAATTTCATTGTAAAATATTGTTTAATCCCTTTCTAACTAGCAAACAGTGACTTTTTTATGGTGAGTTTAATACACATAAAATAATACCCCTACATTGTTCAAAACATAGACTAAACTATAGACACACACAATTAAATTAACTGTATTTATAAATACAATGCAGCACAGTGTTGAATACTGTATAAACCTGTAAACATGTTTTCACTAAAAGTCCACAACATTTTATTGTAAAAATATTCAAAAATTGATTTTTTTCAAAATTTGTATTTTTCTAATACCAAACTATCATCTCGAATGATCCGTGTTTATTGAGTAAATAGAATAATCATTTTTTAATGTGCGCGAACTTTTGCTCTTGACTATAAGCGTAAATGGCTGCGCCCATGTCAGACTACATAATAATATTTACATATTCGTTCTGTGGCTTTCTCAACATTGATGCATCATTTAAAGAATATTCTTAAAAAACAATTCACACCATCAGATATGATTAATATATACGAATTGCATTATATGTATGTGTATATGAGTTTGCATATGATGTTGTGATTGTTGTTTTATCCCTGTGCGTATCTATAAAAATTCCAGAAGTATGTTCTGGGTTGCGTATGATTACCAATCTGAATACATTGGTGTTCAACAGACATACATCATACGCCATGATATGCGAAATTTTATTTACATCTGTAAGAAGATTGCGGAAAATGTATTGAATGCAATGAGGGATATTCTTAATTATTCTTTAATACGAGTGCATACAATTTAAAGATTCATCAGAAATACAAAAATAATAATAGACTTAAATTTTACGGCAATAATTTGTTTCAAAAGTTAAAGAACTAAAAACGATAAATAACATTAATTAAGCGTATGGTACAAAATTGTATACAACATTATTGATTTGTATACCCCATTACACTCTAAAAGATTAATAGGATTAAAAAGTTTGTACAATTTGCTATTGTTTGTCCTAAATCCACAATTTAGTATACTGATTCCTATTTTGAAGAGCTCTTCGATCTACCTATGCGTGTCAGCCCGTCTGTTCTAGTTAACATGTTCTCACCCTATAAGTCGCAATTATTACTCGATCATCACGATTTCAATTTGGGGTTGGCCCAGAATAGTAGCCTATAATTTTCGAAATAATCGGAATATATTTAGGGGATATAATGAACCAACAACAGAATTGTTCCTTGATTTTACATTCACCCTACAGGTAGCAATTGTAGGCCAATCGTTCCTTAACTTTGAAAGTTATTGGAGTTTAGGGCAGGGCAGATGCCTACTATTTTGGATGGTAAATGAATAATATTTCAAAAAAAAAAAAAAAAAAAAAATTCAATTGAATCGAAAAGAGGATTTCTGATCTTCATATTTACGGTTATTTCGATGACCTATATAATCAGGTATCAGAAACATTGAAAATTATACACAGGAATCTAAATTTTCAAACATTGATTTGATTTGCAACAGTGGAATTTTCACGATACCACGCTGGTTGGTTCGACCGGATGAACATATAAATAACAACATCCGACCTATATATTAAAAATAATAAAATATTATTTATAACCTCTAATTATTGAAAACTGGGTACCTTTTATTTTTGTCAAAGGCGCAAAGTATCACATGGTCGGATATGTCCATCTATACACCTGCTCACTTGTTTTAAATTCTGTGTATGGGGGTTTATTTATTTGATTATTAATTCCATTTTATTTAAATATGAGATATGAAACTCTTTAAAATCCACATTGCAAACCAACTTAAACTCTTCTATAAAACCAAACATATGTATATGTACCCTCCCATTAAACTCATGCCGTATCAACGAAACTAAATCTTTTCACCATTTTTGGTAACAGCAGAAAAAGACAAAATCACATTTTTTCAAATAAGTTTCCTTACGACTTTTCTTGTTGTTACTACACTACGTCATTGCCAATGACGCAGTTATCGTTACGCCACAGCCAATGTTGTTATCGCCGCCAAAATGTTAGTGTCTAATTATGTGTCATAAAACAAACAACTTGCAAGGAAAATAACAAGAAAAGCATATAACTTTGAAAACTTATAATAATATTGAAAGTGTGAACTTTCCCTAGCCATGTTCGATGCTGCTGTGTGCAATGCACTTCTTTATTCTTCATTGCCGAGAAGTTTACTCGAAACTATTTCAAACTTTTTCATAGACGATTTTCATCATATGGCAGATTTAAATACAACCAGTGAAAAAAGGCTTTAAGTCGGGCGGGGCCGACTTTATGATACCCTGCACCACTTTGCATATTTAGTAGAGCTTCACATAACAACTAAAAGTTTAAATGGAGAATTTGTGAGAATTAAATCATACCAACTATGATTATAGTAACAATTAAAAATCCAAAGGAAATTATATACGAGAGGATTAACCTCCTCTGAATCGATTTCTACTAAATTTGGTATTTGCGCCTCTTCAATTCCGGATTGTATTATCCATTTGGTGCACAATTAACTTGAAATCGTATAGATATATATGAGAGCTATAACTAAATCTTAACCGATTTCGATAAAATCTGGCAAAGCTGAGCAGTATTTGATTTCCCCGATTATCGTGACTACGGAGTCCATATTACGGCTATGCAGCGCAAATTCAACAAATCGGATACATAATATTACACGTTTGGTGTACAATAAAAAGCAAATCGGTCGAAGATATACATGGGTGTTATATTCAAATAATAACCGATCTCGATAAAATTAAGCAAGGGTATTTCCTAGTTATATTTGATATACTTCCCCAAATATCGTTGTTACAGAGTGCATATTACGGCTGCGGAGGACAAAAATAACAAATCTGATGATCAATATATATGGGAGATATATCCATATCTGAACCGATTTCGACTTTCGATTTCAACTTAGGCATTCTTTTTTTCAGGTCCAATCTGGTCGTACGTGCAAAATTCCATATTATTTGGGCTGATATTACAAGTTTGGTGCACAATGTAAGGCAAATTGGACAAAATATATATGGGAGCTATACCTAAATTTTGACCGATTATATCCAATTATAAATTATTTGTGCAAAATTTCATCTTTGTTTACAAAAATACATGGACACCCAACCTAACATTTTAGTATTTTAATGGGAAGACTTCTTCAAGACACGAGTATTGAGTTTGCAATAGACAAAGCATTAAGGGTATACTCCACAAATTAACAAGCTAAGGACCACAACTCTGTTCTATTAAATTTGAACAGAAATAATGGTGCTCGCATTTACAAAATAAAAAACGCAGGATTAATTAGTACACGCCGCACGAAATGCAGACAATGTGGATTTAGCTACCAACGTTTACCAGCGGAACTGGAAATGTTTGTTGGAGCAAAAATCATTGACGTTTCAAAGGAATTAATAAATGCCGCTATAGGTTACATCAACGAAATCGTTTGGCCTCAATTTCATCGAACTCAGATGTATGCATCAGATGTACCTTCCGTCCGAATTGATTTCGCAAGAGACATCTTATACAACCAAAAGCCATGTAGTTTCCAGCTAAGTACGATTACGAAACGACTGAAAGAAGAATGTTGCCCTTAATACTATCAAGGGCTTTTACAATACATACAATGTAGGGCAGCACTGCGGATCACGCAGTCGTATACTTAGGTGCGAAACTGTTTGAAGAAGGTCAAGCCTACGTGGCTCTTAGTAGAGTAAGATCTTTGCAGGAACTACGTATAAAGGAGTTAGGCTGCAGTAAACTAACGCGCAAGAAACGTTGCAATAATGAAGCACAAAATGAATTGCGAAACAAAAACAGATTGCGAAATAAACAGATTGATACCCTAAAATACTACAATATTTTAGTAGCCCTTTTATTTCCAAATCCATTTTGGAAGATTTCGCTTTTGAATTTATGTCACGGAGCACTGCCCAGATATTAACAGCATTTTGACCATTTGTCCAATATTTATGCACTACGTCGTCCTGTTAGTTTTTGTGATCCATTTTATAGCTAAAAATAATCCAATGGTCATCCAAAATGCTAGAATTCTTCCCTATCCTTAACTCTCTTCTCAGGCGTGTCGATTGACTTCAATTGTCTGATCAGGAAATTTTGTCTGTTTCTGGCTCATTTGAACCGCTAAATATAATGCGATCATCTCCAAAAGCAAGAGGCCCCTCTGTATCTCTAAATTTAAACTCATCTATATGATTTGCTTTGGGTATATTCGTCAACGAAATCAGCATAAAAAAGCCAGAAGTTTGCCTTTTGTGTATTTCGGGTATCGCCTCTAAGTAATGCTGGTATTTTTTTCACACAAAAGTAGTGGTCCAACCTACCCGCTGTCCCAAACTCTACCTGCATCGTGTCCTTTGGTTTCTATTTTTGGCCTTTATAACATTTCAACCCCTAAATATATTGCAGTCATCTTTGAAATCAATAGGCCTAACCCTAATACTACTCTTGCAAAAATGTTCGTGAGGATCGGACGATAATTACAATCTGTATGTAATAACCCCAACCTGTGTTGTAAAGTGAACAAATATTACAATATATACACTCAATATTATAAGTCAAATTGAAAAAATCGCATGCGATAAAAAATATGAAAAAAAAAACAAGTAAGAAAAGGCTACAGTCGAGCGGGGCCGACCGTTGAATACCCTACAACACTACAATAAGCGATACAGTTTATATAGGCGAGATGCTCGAAAGAATTCCACAATATATTGTGACAGATAATAAAAGAAAACCATCAGGTTTCGTTCTCTAATTTTCGAATTATAGCAACTTAAACTAATTTGCCCATTTCCAATTTATTGGTAGATGCTGCACGTAAATGGTCTTCCTAGATCTAGAACCAATATTTCCCAAAGACCTATAATCTCTCAGAAGTGGAAAAAGATTAACATTTATTATTGGTTTTTGACTGAAACGCATCTATATGAGATACAGCCACTTGACTATATTCTTCAACGAAATCAGCGTTAACGAAATAGTCAGAAGTGCGTCTTTCCTGTATTTGCGAATTCTCCAAAAAGTCACTGGAATGGACATTTTCGTATTTTGTCTATAAAAGTTGGCAAACTCCTTCACACATTGAATATTGTTGGATGGCCATCCAAAACTGCTTGGCTTTTGCAATGTCCGGTAACCCCCATTCAAATGTGCGTGAGGACCGGACGATAATTACGACCTGTTGACAATTTTGCAGTTTTTGGTCCATTTCAACCCCTAAATATACGGCGATCATCTCCAAAAAGAGTAGGCTCCTATTCTGACCCTCATCTTATCCCCATGCAAAATTTCGTAAGGATCGGGCCATAAATGCGATCTGTATATGATATCCTGATATCCTAACTACTTAGTTTTGTTAGCTGTAGAAATATTACCAAATGTTTAATTCAAAATGAAAAAATGCAAAAAATATGACAAAATTGAAAAAATATGAGAAAATTTTACAAATCCAATATTTTCATCTTTAGAGAGATATTTGTATGCGATTTTTTAGGCGTTTTTTTCTTTTCTGCCAAGAGGCCATTCTGAATTAATGAGAACTGTCGAAATCAGTTCAGCCGTTCTCGACATAAAATAGATCTTTCAAGCATATCTTCTTTGATAGACATATATCGCACATATTTTGCTATATATTCGATTTGTTGGATCTTAACATCAATGTAAAGATCCGAAGTAACCTTGTCATGGCTTTGTGATTTCGCCGGGATTTAAAATATTCGCGGTTTAATGAAAAATTTTGAATTTTTTCAACACAAAAGATATGGTCTATTTTAGCCGCTAAATATTATCCGATGACCACCCAAATTGGTAGGCTTCTTCCCCGCCCTAAACTCTAGCTACATGCGAAATTCCGCGTCGATTGGTCTATAATTGCGACCTGTATAGCTACTGCAAAATCCGACATTTTTTCAGTATTTGGTCCATTTCAACCCCTAAACCTTTGGCGATCATCTCCAAAAGAAATAGGGTTCTATTCTGACATTAACCCCACCTACATTTTAAATTTCGTGAAGATCGGGCCATAATTGCGACCTGTAGAGTGATTACAAATTAACATGGACAGACGGACGGACGGACATACATAGCTAGATCGACTCAGCTCGGCGAGCTAGGAAGATCCATATATACTTTCCTATATGGGAAACCAATATTTCGAGGTGTTACATAAATTCTGGCCCAATCAAACTTATAATACCCCCAACACATAGTGTTGTAGGGTATAAAAAACAAGTAAGCAAAGGCTATAGTCGTGCGGGGCCGACCATGTGATACCCTACAACACTACAATATGTTTGAAGCCCCCTTATGTCCGATTCGATTTTGGAATATTTCGCTTTTGAAATTGTTTCATGGAGTACTGCCCAGATGTTACCCTTAGCGATTTGAACAGGGACATTTGCCCAATATTTAGGCACTCTATCGTGCTGTTAGTTGTTGTGGTCCATTTTACAGCTACATATACCAATGGCTTTATTCATCAACGAAATCAGCATAAAAAAACCAAGAGTTCACCTTTTGTGTATTTCGGATATAGTCTGTAAGTAATGTTGGTATTTTTACACACAAAAGTAGTGGTCCATTCTACCCGCTGTCCTAAACTTTAACTTCATGCGAGATTTCCTTTGGATTCAATTTGTTAACTTTATAACGGCTGCAAAACCAAGAAACAGTTTTAGTTTTTGGGCCATTTCAACCGCTAAATATATTGCGGACATCTTTGAAAACAATAGGCCTAGCCATTCTGAGCCTAACCCTACCTTTTTTTCGTGAGGATAATTGCAATCTGTATATAATAACCCCAACCTGTGTTGTAAGAAGAAAAAATATTACAAAATAGACACTTATATATTGAAAATCAAATTGAAAAAAATCGCATGCGATAAAAATATGAAAAAATAAAAAAATGTCACAAAATACTACAAAATCTATATATCATCATTATAGGCATCTTTTTATGCGATTTTTTTAGTTTTTATACTTTTATGTTAGGAGGGCATTCTGAATTGACAAAATTTGTCGAAATCTGTCTAGCCATTCTTGAGATATTAGCATTCTAACTAACATCCCTTTCCTTTGTATATACACATTGTATATATTTCGCTATATATATCCGATGTATTTACTATCGGCATCTACGTAACGGTCAGAATTGACCTGTTCGTCTATTTGCGATTTCGCTGGGATTAAAAATATTCGCGGTTTAATAGAAAATGTGACTTTTATTTAACACAAATGATGTGGCCTATTTCACCCACTAAATATTACCCGATGACCATCAAAATTTGAAGGCTTCTGCCCAGCCCTAAAGCTCTAGCTCCATGCTAACTTCCGCTTTGATTGGTTCATAATTGCGACCCGTAGAGCAACTGCAAAATCAGGAAATTTTTCAGTTTTTGGTCCATTTCAACCCCTAAATATTATGCGATCGACTCCAAAAGCAATAGGGTTCTATTCTGGCCCTACCCCCATCACCATTCTAAATTTCGTGAAGATCCGGCCTGTAGAGTGATTACAATTTAACATGGACAGACGGACAGACGGACGGACATACATAGCTAGATCGACTCAACTCGGCGAGATAGGAACACATTGTGTTGTAGGGTATAAAAATAGGAAAAAACTACTTTTTAAGTTAAACGGTTTTATGTCAAACATACATTGCAATGTTAGAGATAAATGTACTAAGACAAAAAAATAATAAAATAGATACATTCAAAAGGCCGAGAAATCTAAACTTTACACAAACACTCAAACTAATATCCGGTTTGCCAACAAATCAACGAACACCAATTAGAGAAAAAACGTTTCATTCATATGTTGGGATTTATCTTCAAATATGTCAACAACATATAATACACCTAAAACTGTACTGTGCCCGGCATGATAGTGCTTTCATCTGTCTTGTCTAATTCACAGCTTTTTGAACGATTCTATAATTTGCGTATTTCCGCCTTCCGTTGTGGCGTTGAGGCCAAAGTGCCTGCTTAAACATCTGAACAGCTCGGAAGGCATAAGCAAACTAAATTTTAGCAACTGTTCAATGTGGAATGCAACAGCATAAAAACTGTTTCTCTCAATTCGCGCACCTCCTTACACACACTCAATAAGTATGTACCTGGTTGGGATACCTAGCAGAGACAAAACTCTCAACTCAGAACAACAAAGAAATCATTTTCCCTGTGATATGTTCTCCCTTCTATCGAGAGTAGAGAATTTTCCAATTGCCTTCATAGAGTGGGAATTCAAACTGTGGATTGTTTTTGGGAAGCTAATTTAATGGATTGCAATTGTTGTGAAAGGAAAATTTGGCACGTGGGGTATGCCGGTATATCAACATGTTCTTGTTTGTTTTTTCTTCGTTTTGGTTGATTTAATGGATTGAAAATTTTAAATTTTTACAAGTGGTATGTGGAGCCAACGGGTATATGGCTAGCGTATTTATACAAGTACCATAAATCTTAATTTTAAGATGAACATAGCATTAAAATTGCAGACGACTTAAAACATCATATACCACATAAAATTCACTGTTTTGCGGATTTTGCACTTTTTCTAGCCCTAAGTCACGGCGCAGGCAAGGAAGGTATACTCTAGAATGTTGTATCTCATGTACCCTTTGAAAAAAGTTCGTCAATAGATGTCGTTTAGTAAATTCAGTTCTCTCATTACACAAAATATTGAATATTTTTTATGTTTGAAAACACTGCTATGACTTATGAAATATAATAATATTCAACTTAAATAGTGGTTTTACTTAACCTGAGTAACTTATTTTGCAAGTTATAAAAGTTATAATTTTTTTTATGAATGACCCCTGGTGGGAGAGGTATCAGGTCGATGAATTCCATATTCACATTACATATCTGGTTGAGAGAAATATTTGTATATACCAAGTTTGAAAAGAAAAATTGACTTGTTATGAGAGATATAAAATTGAAAATTGTAATACTTTGTGGGGGAGGTAACAGGGGGACAAGATAACCGAAGGATTTGGCCAATTTTGCCAATCTCCATTAAAGTTGAATGAAAATGTTACGATCCTATTCATATTGTAACAGTTATATTTGGTGCTAGATATCAGATGCAGCTCAGAAATATTTCCGCAAAATTATATCGAGATCGGTTCAGATTTGGATATAGCTCTCATATATATATTTATCCGATTTGACGTGAACTAAATGGTTAATATCAGCCCAAATGGAATGGATTTTGGCACACATGACCTAATTCAGCAAAGAAGAAAGTGTGGAAATCGGTTCAGATACAGCTGTAGCTACCACATGGATGTTTCATCCGATTTTCTTTTGTCTAAGTTCCTCACATGAGTAATATACATTCCACAAAAATTATATTTAGTACTAGATATAAAATGGCTAAAGACAGCTCTTCATGAATACTCTTTAATTTCCATACAAAATCTTTTATAACACTATCCCCATACTTCCCTACTTTCTTTTCCCTTCTCTCTAAATTAGGATGATCACAATGGACCAACAGGCCTCCGAGTAGTTGCTCAAGCAAGTGCACATCCTCTGCCCTAACCCAACCTACTAGATATCGATACAGCTCAGAAAAAAATCTGCCAAACTTTATTGAGATCTGTTCAGACTCGGATTTCTAGTTCGATTTCTAGTATATTGTTGGTAATATGGTATGAATTTTGGCAGATACTACAAAAATGTAGCCTAGAAAACAGTTTGTTAAATTTCAGTCAGATATAGCTAGAGTTCCCATATATGTTTCACCCGATTTAATATCTATGTCACCCAAATCAGTATAATACACTCCATAACCAGGGTTTCTTTTACAATATTTTGTGTACATGATGAAATAACTTTTCAAAGTTAGTCGAGATCGGTTCATATTTGCATATACAGTGTGAGATGAAAAAAAAAAAAACTGCAGCCAAATTCAGACTGCTGTCATTTCTAAGCCACTAGTGCGACAGCTGTTAAAATTATACCAGTGACAGCTCATTATATCGTTCACAAGCGTACAAAACCATTTTGCTGAGAACTTTCCAGGAAAAAAGTTATTCGTGATGGAATTCAAGCGTGACAGTGTGATTTCTTTATATTTGGCTGGAAAAGCACTAGTGGCTATGGTTGTGTGTAGAGTACTTCAGCATTTAAATGTGGATTAATCTTTTGTGTCTCGTACCATCGCTCGTTACCGTGATACTGGTAGCGAAGCCCGAAGTCAAGGAAGTGGACGAAATAAAACAGCACATCAGCAGAAATGGTTCGAAAAGTAAAGAAGAAGAATTTGGTTTTCTCCGATGAGAAAACATTCGCTGTCCAACAGTTTGTAAACAAACAAATGATCGTGTTTACTCGCCAAAGAGGTCAGCTGAAAATGTGCACATTCGGGTGGCCACCAGAACTCAAGCGCCGGCCATGGTGATTGTGTGGGCCGCCATAACGTATTAATCGACCGTGGCATCAAAATATATGCCGAATATTATCGCGAACATATTCTGGGAGGTGTATTAAAGCCTTAGGTACCCCAAAATTTTTGGCGCAGACCTTGGACATTTCAACAGGACTCAGCACTATCGTACTCAGCATGTGCCATCATGGTTACAAAATTAAGTTCCTCGCTTCATTTCCAGCGCACAATGGCCACCAAAATCTCCGGATATCAGTTCGTTGGACTATTGTGTCTGGAATATCTTGGAAAGCAAGGTTGGCACTAAAAAAAATACCAAATCATCAAAAAATTACCAAATCACCAAAAAAATACCGATCATCTCTCTTCTCCGGAAATGGGACAAAATATCGCAGAACAACATTCCGGCAGCGTAGAACAGTTTCATTGGCCGTTTGAAGGCCATAATTCGTACCAAAGGGGACCAATGCGAACAAATCTAAACTTATTCTAAAGCTATTTCAGACTTTTTTGCTTTCATTCAATAAAATTTAAATAAATCTATATATATAAAAATCAATTGTTGTATGTTGGTAACGGAATCAGTTGAAAACGGCTGGATCGATTTGCATAATTTTTTGTACAAACGTTCGTCATACCCCGAGTTAGGTTTTTAAAGAAAAAAATATTGACCACGCCTCCTTTTACGCCCACTATTAAGATTTATCTAAAATCTTTATATTTGTCAAAATAGTGAAGATATCGGTTTGAGAATTATTACACGAGATGCTGTTGGCTTTCCATCCAACCCTAAGTATTTATTTAAGGGCCTACTTTTAAGTCTATTTCTCTATATGTAAAAGAAAGTTGTGTTAATTACTACGCTTATAACATAAAGACCGCCGGTCTGATTTTAACGATTCAGACAAATTCGGAATTGCCTCTTGGCAGAAAAGAATAAAATCTAAAAAAAATCGCTTAAAATTTGAACATTTTCATTTTGACTTTTAAAATGTACAATAGTAATGTTTTATATTGCATATTTTTTTCCATTTTGACTTACTATTTTCGAATGTACATTTGTAGTGTGTTTTTTTTTTTTTTTTTTTTTTTTTTTTTTGGAATTCTAATATGATATGTAGTTGTTTTTTGGTAGTAGAAAGTGACAACGGATATAACTGTTATTTATAGATTTTATGTATTTATTGGGTAATAAGAATAATATAATTTCAGAAGAGAATAATATATGAAAATTCTAAAATCGGGAAAAATCGACAATTTTTCAATGGAATCGAATACTGAAAAACTTCGTAAGGACCTTTTAAAATTTGCCGTAAAAAATCAGCGAAGCAGTTGAAGATTCTTTTTCTTTTTTCAATTCTTTCTTTTTTATGTTGAAGAGTACATTTCTTATTGTTTTCAATTCTGAATGAATAATATTAAAAATGAAATGAGTGCGCAATACGAAATGGCGATCTTTCACGTATAAAATTCTAGGACCTTCAGCTGGAAGATGAAAATTACCGAAAAAGCGTTATGCGCTTCATTTCAAAAAGTGGACCTGCTTCTTTCATATAACAATAGTTCGTCCAATGAGAACTCAAAATGCTAAATACATTTGGACTGCAATCAGTGAAATACCGACTATAAAGGACGCAAAATAGTAGAGCGAATTCCTTCCAGAAATTCTTCCTAAATATTCAATATACCTTTTACCGCTTTGGAAGGTCATAATATGGGTCATAATCCCCGATAACGGAACAACTCGATTTCAAGAATATTCTACATTTTATTTTTAATGTATTTATCAACATAAGCCATATTTTTCGTACTAATTTTGGCTTATGTTGATAATTTAAGAAGAAACCATCCTTACAAAAAACGTTTTTACACGTTTTGGTACTTGGCCACTTCTTCCATTTTGACATCTTTGTTTTTAAGGGCGAAGAAAACCTCTTCTCATAAATTCTTTTAGTTTTCGGAAAAGGGCCCATCTTTGTCTTGAGGGTACTTTAAGTATAGTCTCCCCATTAGTATACCCCCAAGTTCACTTTCCCAACCAATGTGTGGTCAAAAAAGAAAATTTGGTATTCTATTGAATTTGTAACCCCCAAGAGAATATTTGTTGGGAACATAGATTTGGGATGTACGTCTATATGAAGCAAACTCCGAAATGTCAATCTGGTACTCATTCAGTCGGAAATTGTGGCAGAAACATGAACAAATAGGAAATTAGAAAGTAACGCGGGACCGAATATTTGTTTAATCGTCATTGAATTATACTATGATGAAAAATGTGTGTTTATTGGATCCCCAACGAACCATTTAAATACAAAAAAATAATGCCCATCTTACGGTAATCGGAGCAAAAGAGTAATTTTTTGGCTATTCTGACAACATTCTGCCTTCAGTATGAGGTGGACAAAACTAAATACCACGTAGTACGGGATTTTAAACGTTGGAAATACAAATTCCAAATTATAGCTCATTTGAATGGAAATGTTAAGCTTTTTACAATATCAAAAATTGAGCTGAATTTTCACATGGGGCTATTATAGATGTTATTTATCATATAGGTATTTAACACAAAAATTAATTTCTATTTAGTCATGGAGTCATTACTTATAATCAAAATTGAAGTCATTACTTATAACCAAAATTGTGCCGCTGGCATAAGTCAGATCTGTGATTTATTAGGCTTTAAAAAATACGCATTAAAGACTAAAAGTACGGGCCGGCAACGCGGACCGGGCCAGCTATATATATATATATATATATATATATATATATATATATATATATATATATATATATATATATATATATATATATATATATATATATATATATATATATATATATATATATATATATATATAATATATATATATATATATATATATATATATACTAGCTGAACCCGGTGCGCTTCGCCACCCCTTTTGAATTTATATGCATTCAAAATTTGTTTACGAATATATGTTTGTTCAAAAAAAAAAATATTGCACTACTTTAATGCGTAAATATACAAAAACGAAGGGTTCGTCCTTCGGATTTGTTTATTTCATAGCAAATACCAAGCGTGCAGGAAACTGCAATTTTTTTAAGTTAAGTGGCATTTCTATTGCAATTAGTGAATTCGAGATAGCAACGTACTTCCCCGTAATAAGCGTATTTCAAATTAATTGTTGTGTTGTTTTTCAGTGTTAGCCTAAGGCGTTGTGGGCCAATCGTTCTTATTAAAATCATATCCCAATCTGATCCGATTTAAATATAATTTTAAAAAATTTACTTTTACACCAAATTCCGCCACACCTTTCATATTTCATTGAAATTGGTGCGTCAAATACGTGAAATCGGCCGAGAATATATATATGGGAGCTGTATCCAAATCTTAACTAATTTCCAATTAATTTGTCACATTTATTATTGTAACCACACATATGTTAGCTATACCCAAACCTCAACTGATTTCAATAAAATTTGGCAATTTTTTCTGGTGCCAGATTTCGTCTTTCTCGCTTTGGGTGCATCAAATATGTGAAATCGGCTGAGTATATATATGGGAGCTATAATTAAATCTGAGCGTATTTGAATATAATTTGTCAAATTTATTTTTGTACCAAATTTAGCCACTCATGCCGAATTTCATTGGAATCGGAAATACGTATCGTGTTTTGTGCATCAAATATGTGAAATCGGCGGAAAATATATATGGGAGCTATATCCAAATCTGAACCGATTTTAATATAATTTGACTAATTTATTTTCTAATCAAAATCCCGTTACATATTCCAAATTTCTTTGGAATCGAACATACATATCGTGCATGGTGCATAAAATACATGAAATCGGTCGAAAATATATATGAGAGCTATATCCAAATCTGAACCGATTTCAATATAATTTGTCAAACGTATATTCGTTTTAATTTCCGCTACACATTCCAAATTTCATTGAAATTAGAGGTACATAGCGTGTTTGGTGCATCAAATACATGAAATCGGTCGAAAATATATATGGGAGCTATATCCAAATCTAAACCGATTTCAGTATAATTTGACAAATTCATTTTTGCTCCCAATTTCGTTACTTATTTTAAATTTCATTAAAATTGGACATACATATTGTGTTTGGTGAACCGAATCTGAACCGATTTCAATATAATTTGATAAATTTATTTTCGGATCAAATCCCGTTAAACATTCCAAATTTCATTGGAATCGAACATTCATATCGTGTTTGAGGCATCAAATGAACGAAATCGGTCAAAAATATATATGGAAGCTATATCCAAATTTGAACCGATTTCAATATAATTTGGGAAATCTATTTTTTAGATAAAATCCATCACACGTTTCAAATTTCATTGAAATTTGGGATACATAGCGTGTTTGGTGCACCAAATGCTTGAAATCGGCCAAAAATATATATAGAAGCTATATCCAAATCTGAACCGATTTCAATATAATTTTTCAAATTTATTTTTGTTCCAAATTCCGTTACGCATTCCAAATTTGGAGACTGTATCTGTAATCGATCAATAGATATGTGCATACAAAATCTAAATTTTTGGGAGGTACCTCCGATTCTGATGCTATATCTCCACTTCCAAGTGGAATTTCAAAAATGTATATAGCCTATGTTACTTTCAGGCGATGTTGCAGTATACATGCAAATTTTCAGGAAAATCTGTACAGCGGTTTTCGAGTCCATTAATTACAAACAAACAAACAAACAAACATACAAACATTTTCCTCTTTTATAGATATAGATAATCTAAGGCGATTTCAATATTATTTATATACAGGCTCTCCAAATTTCATAGAAATTGGAGATACATAGCGTGTTTGGTGTAACAAATACATGAAATATATATAGGAGCTATATCCAAATTTGAACCGATTTCAATATAATTTGAAAAATAAATATTTAGCCCGCATTCCATCACACTTTCCAAATTTCATTGAAATTGACATAGACAACGTGTTTTATGCATCAAATATATCAAATCGGTGGAAAATATATATGGGAGCTACATCCAAATCTGAACCGATTTCAATATAATTTGGCTAATTTATTTTTGCCCCAAATCCCGTTATACGTTTCAAATTTCATCGGAATCGAACATACATATCGTGTTTGGTGCATCAAATAAACGAAATCGGTTGAAAATATATATGGGAGCTATATCCGAATCTGAACCGATTTCAATACAATTTGAAAAATTCATTTTTGCTCCCGATTCCGTTACTTATTTTAAATTTCATTAAAATTGGACATATATATCGTGTTTGGTGCATTAAATACATGAAATCGGTCGAAATATATATGGGAGCTATATCCAAATCTGAACCGATTTCAATATAATTTGACTAATTAATTTTCTAATCAAAATCCCGTAACACATTCCCAATTTCAGTGAAATCGAACATACATATCGTGTTTGGTACATCAAATAAACGAAATCGGTTGAAGATGTATATGGGAGCTATATCCAAATTTGACCCGATTTCAATATAATTAGACAAATGTATATTCGTTTTAATTTCCGCTACTCATTCCAAAATTCATTGAAATTATAGATACATAGCGTGTTTGGTGCATCAAATACATGAAATCGGTCGAAAATATATATGGGAGCTATATCCAAATCTGAACCGATTTCAATATAATTTGACAAATTCATTTTTGCTCCCAATTTCATTACTTATTTTAAATTTCATTAAAATTGGACATACATATCGTGTTTGGTGCACCAAATACATGAAATCGGTCGAAATATATATGGGAGCTATATCCAAATCTGAACCGATTTCAATATAATTTGATAAATTTATTTTCGGATCAAATACCGTTAAACGTTCCAAATTTCATTGGAATCGAACATTCATATCGTGTTCGAGGCATCAAATGAACGAAATCGGTCGAAAATATATATGGGAGCTATATCCAAATCTGAACCGATTTCAATATAATTTGACAAATTTATTTTCGGATTAAATCCCGTCACACATTCCAAATTTCATTGGAATCGAACATTCATATTGTGTTTGAGGCATCAAATGAACGAAATCGGTCGAAAATATATATGGGAGCTATATCCAAATCTGAACCGATTACAATATAATTTGGCAAACTTATTTTTGTTCCAAATTTCGTTACGTATTCCAAATTTGGAGACTGTATCTTCAACCAATCAATAGATATGTGCATATAAAATCTAAATTTTTGGGAGGTACCTCCGATTCTGATGCTATATCTCCAGTTCCAAGTGGAAATTCAAAATGTTTATAGCCTATGTTACTTTCAGGCGATGTTGCAGTATATATGGAAATTTTCAGGAAAATCTATTCAGCGGTTTTCGAGTCCATAAATTACAAACAAACAAACAAACAAACAAACAAACAAACATACAAACATTTTCCTCTTTTATAGATATATATATATATATATATATATATATATATATATATATATATATATATATATATATATATATATATATATATATATATATATATATATATATATATATATATATATATATATATATATATATATATATATATATATATATATATATATATATATATCTATATATATATCTCTATATCTATAAAAGAGGAAAATGTTTGTATGTTTGTTTGTTGTTTGTTTGTTTGTTTGTTTGTAATTTATGGACTCGAAAACCGCTGAATAGATTTTCCTGAAAATTTCCATATATACTGCAACATCGCCTGAAAGTAACATAGGCTATAAACATTTTTGAATTTCCACTTGGAACTGGAGATATAGCATCAGAATCGGAGGTACCTCCCAAAAATTTAGATTTTATATGCACATATCTATTGATTGGTTGAAGATACAGTCTCCAAATTTGGAATACGTAACGAAATTTGGAACAAAAATAGTTTGCCAAATTATATTGTAATCGGTTCAGATTTGGATATAGCTCCCATATATATTTTCGACCGATTTCGTTCATTTGATGCCTCAAACACAATATGAATGTTCGATTCCAATGAAATTTGGAATGTGTGACGGGATTTAATCCGAAAATAAATTTGTCAAATTATATTGAAATCGGTTCAGATTTGGATATAGCTCCCATATATATTTTCGACCGATTTCGTTCATTTGATGCCTCAAACACGATATGAATGTTCGATTCCAATGAAATTTGGAACGTTTAACGGTATTTGATCCGAAAATAAATTTATCAAATTATATTGAAATCGGTTCAGATTTGGATATAGCTCCCATATATATTTCGACCGATTTCATGTATTTGGTGCACCAAACACGATATGTATGTCCAATTTTAATGAAATTTAAAATAAGTAATGAAATTGGGAGCAAAAATGAATTTGTCAAATTATATTGAAATCGGTTCAGATTTGGATATAGCTCCCATATATATTTTCGACCGATTTCATGTATTTGATGCACCAAACACGCTATGTATCTATAATTTCAATGAATTTTGGAATGAGTAGCGGAAATTAAAACGAATATACATTTGTCAAATTATATTGAAATCGGGTCAAATTTGGATATAGCTCCCATATACATCTTCAACCGATTTCGTTTATTTGATGTACCAAACACGATATGTATGTTCGATTTCACTGAAATTGGGAATGTGTTACGGGATTTTGATTAGAAAATTAATTAGTCAAATTATATTGAAATCGGTTCAGATTTGGATATAGCTCCCATATATATTTCGACCGATTTCATGTATTTAATGCACCAAACACGATATATATGTCCAATTTTAATGAAATTTAAAATAAGTAACGGAATCGGGAGCAAAAATGAATTTTTCAAATTGTATTGAAATCGGTTCAGATTCGGATATAGCTCCCATATATATTTTCAACCGATTTCGTTTATTTGATGCACCAAACACGATATGTATGTTCGATTCCGATGAAATTTGAAACGTATAACGGGATTTGGGGCAAAAATAAATTAGCCAAATTATATTGAAATCGGTTCAGATTTGGATGTAGCTCCCATATATATTTTCCACCGATTTGATATATTTGATGCATAAAACACGTTGTCTATGTCAATTTCAATGAAATTTGGAAAGTGTGATGGAATGCGGGCTAAATATTTATTTTTCAAATTATATTGAAATCGGTTCAAATTTGGATATAGCTCCTATATATATTTCATGTATTTGTTACACCAAACACGCTATGTATCTCCAATTTCTATGAAATTTGGAGAGCCTGTATATAAATAATATTGAAATCGCCTTAGATTATCTATATCTATAAAAGAGGAAAATGTTTGTATGTTTGTTTGTTTGTTTGTTTGTAATTAATGGACTCGAAAACCGCTGTACAGATTTTCCTGAAAATTTGCATGTATACTGCAACATCGCCTGAAAGTAACATAGGCTATATACATTTTTGAAATTCCACTTGGAAGTGGAGATATAGCATCAGAATCGGAGGTACCTCCCAAAAATTTAGATTTTGTATGCACATATCTATTGATCGATTACAGATACAGTCTCCAAATTTGGAATGCGTAACGGAATTTGGAACAAAAATAAATTTGAAAAATTATATTGAAATCGGTTCAGATTTGGATATAGCTTCTATATATATTTTTGGCCGATTTCAAGCATTTGGTGCACCAAACACGCTATGTATCCCAAATTTCAATGAAATTTGAAACGTGTGATGGATTTTATCTAAAAAATAGATTTCCCAAATTATATTGAAATCGGTTCAAATTTGGATATAGCTTCCATATATATTTTGACCGATTTCGTTCATTTGATGCCTCAAACACGATATGAATGTTCGATTCCAATGAAATTTGGAATGTTTAACGGGATTTGATCCGAAAATAAATTTATCAAATTATATTGAAATCGGTTCAGATTCGGTTCACCAAACACAATATGTATGTCCAATTTTAATGAAATTTAAAATAAGTAACGAAATTGGGAGCAAAAATGAATTTGTCAAATTATACTGAAATCGGTTTAGATTTGGATATAGCTCCCATATATATTTTCGACCGATTTCATGTATTTGATGCACCAAACACGCTATGTACCTCTAATTTCAATGAAATTTGGAATGTGTAGAGGAAATTAAAACGAATATACGTTTGACAAATTATATTGAAATCGGTTCAGATTTGGATATAGCTCTCATATATATTTTCGACCGATTTCATGTATTTTATGCACCATGCACGATATGTATGTTCGATTCCAAAGAAATTTGGAATATGTAACGGGATTTTGATTAGAAAATAAATTAGTCAAATTATATTAAAATCGGTTCAGATTTGGATATAGCTCCCATATATATTTTCCGCCGATTTCACATATTTGATGCACAAAACACGATACGTATTTCCGATTCCAATGAAATTCGGCATGAGTGGCTAAATTTGGTACAAAAATAAATTTGACAAATTATATTCAAATACGCTCAGATTTAATTATAGCTCCCATATATATACTCAGCCGATTTCACATATTTGATGCACCCAAAGCGAGAAAGACGAAATCTGGCACCAGAAAAAATTGCCAAATTTTATTGAAATCAGTTGAGGTTTGGGTATAGCTAACATATGTGTGGTTACAATAATAAATGTGACAAATTAATTGGAAATTAGTTAAGATTTGGATACAGCTCCCATATATATATTCTCGGCCGATTTCACGTATTTGACGCACCAATTTCAATGAAATATGAAAGGTGTGGCGGAATTTGGTGTAAAAGTAAATTTTTTAAAATTATATTTAAATCGGATCAGATTGGGATATGATTTTAATAAGAACGATTGGCCCACAACGCCTTAGGCTAACACTGAAAAACAACACAACAATTAATTTGAAATACGCTTATTACGGGGAAGTACGTTGCTATCTCGAATTCACTAATTGCAATAGAAATGCCACTTAACTTAAAAAAATTGCAGTTTCCTGCACGCTTGGTATTTGCTATGAAATAAACAAATCCGAAGGACGAACCCTTCGTTGATGTATGTCATGTTACTGTGTTTCTAATGGTTTTGTATATTTACGCATTAAAGTAGTGCAATATTTTTTTTTTGAACAAACATATATTCGTAAACAAAATTTTGAATGCATATAAATTCAAAAGGGGTGGCGAAGCGCACCGGGTTCAGTTAGTATATATATAAAAATTATGGCTTTTGACCCTATTGCAGTTTTTTTATCTCACCCTGTATAAGTAATGTTCGTTTGATATGCAGATATTGTGGCCAGACAATATATGATTCTGTGAAGTGAAACTTAGTGTCTCTTCTATTAAGGGGTGTATGTTAATAGTCCTTACTACTTTTAGATTTGTCTAGCATCTGGGGCGTATGACAAACAATCGGTGAGACAGTATTAAATTTATTATACGCCACACAATTAAATACTGGGTCATTTCTAAAAAAATTCAAAATACGTTTTCATTCAAATGTTACTGGAATAATTTTCCAGAATTCCGAAATCAATACCAAACAAAAGCAGTAAGGAAAGTCAACAGTCGAGCGATGCCGGTTTTATGATACTCAACACCACTATGAATATTAAGTAGAGTCATGTGTAGCAAATAAACGTTCATATTGGAAATTTAGATGTTAATTGCTTATTAAGGCTTTACAGCGGTTTAAATTTTGAATAGGTTAAAACAGCCTATAAAAGCTATGTCTTACTCGGTCTCCGCTAAATTTCACTTTGGTAAAAATGTATGTAGGATGTGACCTCTCGAACCCAATGTTATGACTTCCAAAATACTTAAATATAAATCGGATGAAACAATTTTATTTGGTCAAATGTAGAGTTCCATAATTACAAAAAACTATAGGGAATTGTATATGAGAGATATATCCAAATCTGAACCCATTTCGGCACATGTTAGAAAAGGTAATTTTAGGGTATACAAAGATCTTGTAACAGAAATTCTTGTTTTGAAGTATATAATGCTGATTTAGACGACTTAGATACAAAACAAATGAAATATATATGGAAGCTATTGCTATATCCTAACCGAAATTCAACACACATGATTCTAGGCTATATTTGGCAGTCTCGAATTATTATCACAAAATTTTATCACAATACAACAACAAATGCGATCTGTATTTTGTTCCCAAAAATTGAATGAGTTCCTATGAAGATCATCAAAAGGAATTATGGATTATTTCGTTTCCTGTTACAAGCAAATGCACATAGACATAATACCCTCTACCACAGTGTGCTGTAGGGTATAAAAATAAGAAGTGTTGGGAATTTGTTTCTTAACCTTGTCACAATTATTTTGCATATTGGTCTTTTATTATTACCACCTAAAATCATAAACTGCATTCACTTTATTTAGGAAGGTGAGACTAATACAAAATTTAACATTTGACGTATTTCTCAGTGTATTTTTTCGAGCCATTCTATTAATGTAGCTGTAAACATCAAATTATCTCTCTCGATATTATTCTAATACTGACATTTTTATTGACCTACTTTAGGCATTAGGAGTACGTGATGTGTTTTAAATATATTTTGCTCAATATGCATTAATATGCATACATCTTGGCAAATATATAGGAAATAAATATGATTCACAGAAGACTAAAGGCGTTCGCTCACGTAGAAGACATAAACAATAATTTAACAATATCATGTAAATTTTTGCGAAAAGGAGGTCAATGGTTAAATGTTGCTTTGCTTCGTAAGCTCCAGTATATTTTCTTGTGCAGCAATTCAAAAGCCGAGGACAAATCCTTAGTACACCATCAAGGACACCTATGCATTTTATTCTAAAAATACGAATCCCTGTAATTTTTAAGTAGAATAATATAACAACAAATAAAGAAAGTCGGGAAAGATCGACTGTATGATACCCCACACCTGTACAGTTAGAACTAAATCCAAACTTACACCGGTTTCAACAAAGTTTGGCAGATATATTTCTAAGCCGTATATGATAACATAACGAATACATTTTTATGGAGTGCATACTACGCTAGTGAAGACTTAAGAACCAAATCCCATGAAGTATGAGTGCTATAGCCATATGTGAACTGATTTCACCTGATGACATACATATTTCTCCAAATTTTATTTTTTGTGACAAAAAAACCCCCCTTTGAGACTAACTTTACACATTTAGTGCACATTGATAATTAAATCGGACAAAGATAAATCACAAAATATATTAAACTGCGCGAAATCCACGATTTATTCTAAGCTTTGCGTATAGCAATATAAGCAAACTAAGTTCAAACCATGTACTGGGGGTTGTTGAGTTTCCTGCTTCATTACACCTATAAGCCAACAATCGAAACCTCCACAATTGACTATTGTCATCATCGTTAACCAATAAGAAGCAAGAAGCAAAACTTTTACCACTACACCACAAGTTTCGAATTAGCAACACGTAAGTATCATCTGTATACTTTTTGTATTATCTAGTATTCATAATTATTGTTGTTTGTATTTGTGCAACAAATACTTTCTGCTTTAAATCTACTCTGTAGATTTAGGACCCCTACAAGTCCTCTTTCTGTGAAATATATTATAGTTTAATATTACCCATATCCGCATTCGAACTAAGTTTATTTAAAAAGCAAATAAGCAAAGGGTAAGTCGTGCGGGGCCGACCATGTGATACCCTACAAAACTACAATATGTTCGAAGTCCCCTTATATCCAAATCCATTTCGGAAGATTTCGTTTTTGAAATAATGTCAAAGAGCCCCGCCCAGAGGTTGCCCTTAGTTTTTTGACCCGGAGAATTTGCCCAATATTTACGCACTCCTTAGTATTGTTAAGTATTCCCTGTCCTTAACTCTCTTCTGATGCGAAATTCGATTAGTTTTCAACTGTGGCCTATAGAGCGACTATAAAATTAGAAAAAAAAATATTTTGTTTAGTCCAATGTACATCTTAAGAACAATAGGCTTTAATTCTGACCCTAACCCTACCCCATGCAGAATTTCGCGAGGATCGGACGAAAATTGCGATATGCGTATAATACCCCCATACGTAGTTTAGGGGGTGTAAAAATTTAAAAAAATTACAATTCAAAATTGTAAGTCAAATTGAAAAAATCGCATGCGATAAAAATATGAGAAAAATTGAAAAAAATCGACAAAGCATATTTACTTTTTTATTGTTAAATTTTTCCGCGATTTTCTTAAATTTTATCGTTTTCTGGCAAGAGACCATTCCGAATTGATGGGAATTGTGAAAATCAACCCAGTGGTTCTTGACTTATAAGCAGAATAAATAAGATCAATTCTATTACATTTATATTGTACCTATTTTGCTATATATCCGATTTCATGGCTATTAGCTTCACTGTAATGGTCAGAAGTGATCTTTTAATGTAGTTGTGATTTGGCTGGGATTGAAAATATTCGCGGTTTAGTGGATATTTTCCTATTTTCTCACATAAAAGTTAGGGTCTATATTACCCGCTAATTATTGTCCGATGGCAGCACAAATTAGTAGGTGTCTGCCCACTCCTAAACTCCAACACCATGCAAATTTCAATTGGTTCATAATTATGGCCTATAGAGCAACTGCAAAATCAGAATTTTTTTCTGTTTTTGGTCCATTTCAACCCCTAAATATCGTGCGATCATCTCCAAAAACAATAGGGTTCTATTCTGACCATAACCCCACATCCATTTTAAATTTCGTGAGGATCGGTTCATAATTGCGACCTGTAGCTTGATTACAAATTAACATGGGCAGACGGACGGACGGACGGACATACATAGCTAGATCGACTCAGCTCGGTGAGATAGGAAGATCTATATATACATTGTGGGAAACCAATATTTCGATGTGTTACATAATTTTTGGCCCAATCAAACTTATAATACCCCCAACACAAAGTGTCAACGTATGCACTGGTAAGTCTGAGAGGAGTATAAAGAAAAAATAAGACTCCAACTGTCTTAAAAGGGAGTTTATTCAAAGAGAATGAGGCAAATTTTGGCTGTATTCAATAATATATTTCTTCGGTAGCCATAAGTCTGAGGGTAGCAAAACTTAGTTATGCATGAAATCATAGGTTTCATTCTTTGAGTATTTCCCTTTTGAATGAGTTTTCCAATATCAGGAGTAATTTATTATTCTATTGACCCCACAGTTTTATTGGTTATTTTAATTATAACTGCTCACAAAATATGTTCTTGGCATGGAATATGACAACTTCATAATATTTAATAACAACTAATTTATTAGCGGTTAGTAGTTTCATGCCCAGCTTGTAATGGTTATTAATTAGTAGTTTACCGTTATGGGAAGTGTCAAACGGACATGTTTAATACAATATTTTAACTTTTGGAATTTTTTTGGTAAGTTACTGCATATATATTTTTAATTAGTTTGTAAACAAAATGTTATAATTGGAATTTCCGAAGGACAGATGCCAGAGTGTGGCATGCATCGCATATCCCAATATAATATCATAACATGAAGATGATGAATAGGGATTTTTATACCCTCCACTAGATTATGGAGGGTATATTAAGTCTGTCTGTCCGTCACCTCGAAATATCAATTTTAGGCCCCATATATATATATATATATATATATATATATATATATATATATATATATATATATATATATATATATATATATATATATATATATATATATATATATATATATATATATATATATATATATTATATATTAAATATTATTCTTGTACTTTGCACGATTTAAGGCTTTTTTTTAGTCACAATTTTGAACCAATTTTGCTGTAATTTGGCAGAATGTGTTCTCATTATGTAAGAAACATACATGCATACACCTGTCAATATAGGTCTAAGTAAAGTAAAAACCAAAATTAAAACCAAAAACATTTTTGCATATTGTTTGTATTTAGTGGACTCTGTTCTAGTTTGTCAAAACATTACTAACTGTCCAACTGTCTGCCGTTCTATTTTTGTTTAATAATGTCATTTAATTGTTCTTCTATAATTGGTTTTTATCTGCCGCATTGTCATAGTTTTTTGCTCCTTGTCCTCCCAGTAGTTCGAGTAGTTGTTGATGTGTCAAGCCCTCAAACAGAGACAAATGCGACCGCCATAAACCAAAAGCCTTGTGCAATTCAACATCTCCATTTGTTAGAAAAGGATTCAACAGCTTGAATGAATTCATATTCACATTGAAGGCAGGACGCTGAAGCAAAAACAACAAATATTCGACGTTGCCTAGGCGCTGTAGTAAAATATTTTTATATCCTCCACCAAAAAATATGGTATGGAGGGTATATTAAGTTCGTCATTCCGTTTGTAACTCATCGAAATAATCATTTTAGACCCAACAAAGTATATATATTCTTGATCAGCGTAAAATTCTAAGACGATTTAGCCCTGTATATATATATATATATATATATATATATATATATATATATATATATATATATATATATATATATATATATATATATATATATATATATATATATATATATATATATATATATATATATATATATATATATATATATATATATATATATATATATATATATTTATATTAAATATTATATATTAAATATTATTCTTGTACTTTGCACGATTTAAGGCTTTTTTTTAGTCACAATTTTGAACCAATTTTGCTGTAATTTGGCAGAATGTGTTCTCATTATGTAAGAAACATACATGCATACACCTGTCAATATAGGTCTAAGTTTTTGTATAGCCCCTATACAACGGTACCTCCCGATATTCTGTATTTTGATGACTTTTGCGACATTATTCACCGGAATTGATTCAAATTGCGTATTATAATTATAATATTAAAATTGCCGAAGTTTTGTCCTAATATAATATAAGAATGTCGATAAAAACGATACCGACCTCGACTTTAAAATAGCACCTTAATCGGGAGTAGTCCCTTCTCTATCTTCATTTCCAAATTTGGAACGAAGAAGATTCTCTTATTTTTCAATAATAAGTGATTCA
This sequence comes from Musca domestica, assembly GCF_030504385.1. NCBI lineage: Eukaryota > Metazoa > Arthropoda > Insecta > Diptera > Muscidae > Musca > Musca domestica. The sequence goes on along the minus strand of NW_026712230.1, from coordinate 8,351,439 downwards.
ATAAAACCTATGAATAGTGACCGCCTGTGTCCATAGTTTTGAAGGTTGTGTTTATTTAAACTTGTGTGTCTATTTAATTTTCACCACGTAAGTACCTTTCGTATACTTGTGGCGTCTCTTCTTGTATTTGCTGTTTTGTTTAAGTGTTTGCATTTACAGCCAACAACAATTTCTGGACTCTAAATTACGGCGTAATTTGGAACCCAAAATACGAATCCTTCGTACTTGTGGGAATTTGCACGAAAAACGAAGATGTGGACCTGCACAGACAATTTTCTGTCATAAGCTGTAGTACCCATTTCGAACTTGAAATAACAAATTTGAAATAATTTTGATGAATATTGTCGCAAAAATCATCAAAATACCTAATATCGGGAGATAACGTTATATAATCTACTTCAATTCGTTAGGAAGCTAGAGTAATTTCCACAGACGGATAGACGGATTTGTAGAGTCTAAAATGTATATCTCGAAGTGTTACAAACGGAATGACATACTTAATATACCCCCCATCCTATAGTAGAGGGTATAAAAACAGGCTTTGTATCGGTCGGCACTTGTATTATGTAGATTTCTTTAAATTATTCTTAAAGTATTTTTATGCCTAACGCAATCTATATTATATATGTTTACTGAAACGTAGAAACATATATATCTAATATACATAATATTGTGCAGACATTAATATTGGACAAGTAAAAATTTTGGTCATGGTTCCATTTTGGCTAGACACTGGACAAGTCATGTAATCTCCCCTTGACATTACACAAGCAAAAATAAACTGAAACAAGTAAAAAAGCAGTAAGTTCGGCTGGGCCGAACTTTGAATACCCTCCACCATATGGAACGAATTAGAAAATTTTCAAAAAAATTAAATCCAATAAAAATTCTTTTAAAATCTTTAAAATATCTTATATAGGAAGGTGCCGATATATGGGTTAAATCATCAAAATACCGAATATCGGGGGGTACCGTTATATGGGGGCTATACGATATTGTGGACCTATACAGATAATTCTCTGCCGAGGTATAAAGTACCTACAAGCAACTCCTTGTGTGGATTTTTAGACATTTCCGTTGAAAAATGTGAGTAAAATCATCAAAATACCGAATATCGGGGGGTACCGTTATATGGGGGATATACGATATTGTAGACCTATGTAGATAATTCTATGCCGAGGTATAAAGTACCCACAAGGAACTCCTTATGTGGATTTTCAGACAATTCCGTTGAAAAATGTGGGTAAAATCATCAAAATACCGAATATCGGGGGGTACCGTTATATGGGGGCTATACGATATTATAAACCTATATAGATAATTCTCTGCCGAGGTATAAAGTACCCACAAGGAACTCCTTGTGTGGATTTTCAGACAATTCCATTGAAAAATGTGGGTAAAATCATCAAAATACCGAATATCGGGGGGTACCGTTATATGGGGGATGTACGATATCGTGGACCTGTATAGAAAATTCTCTCTCAGGGGGTAAATTACTCGCAAGGAACTACTTGTGTGGATTTTCAGACAATTCCATTGAAAAATGTGGATAACATCATAATACCGAATATAGGGGGTACCGTTATATAGGGGCTATACGATGTCGTGGACTGATATAGCCCATCTTCGAACTTGACCTGCAGACAAAAGAGAGATCTGTGCAAAATTTTAGCTTCCTATCTTAATTCGTTTAGGACAGGGGGACAGGGCTAAATCGTCTTAGAATTTTACGCTGATCAAGAATATATATACTTTGTTGGGTCTAAAATGATTATTTCGATGAGTTACAAACGGAATGACGAACTTAATATACCCTCCATACCATATTTTTTGGTGGAGGATATAAAAATATTTTACTACAGCGCCTAGGCAACGTCGAATATTTGTTGTTTTTGCTTCAGCGTCCTGCCTTCAATGTGAATATGAATTCATTCAAGCTGTTGAATCCTTTTCTAACAAATGGAGATGTTGAATTGCACAAGGCTTTTGGTTTATGGCGGTCGCATTTGTCTCTGTTTGAGGGCTTGACACATCAACAACTACTCGAACTACTGGGAGGACAAGGAGCAAAAAACTATGACAATGCGGCAGATAAAAACCAATTATAGAAGAACAATTAAATGACATTATTAAACAAAAATAGAACGGCAGACAGTTGGACAGTTAGTAATGTTTTGACAAACTAGAACAGAGTCCACTAAATACAAACAATATGCAAAAATGTTTTTGGTTTAATTTTGGTTTTTAAAAATAAGTGCTTTGTTTGCTAATAACGAAATTTTGCTTTAAAGGAATTTTTTTAAACAAGTTAAAAAGTATCAGCCAGTTTTGCCGACAGATGTGTACCCCCAGCCTATGTCCTTTAATTAAAATATTTTTAGGCTTACATAATTTTTATTTAAAATGTTGACCCTTTATGGTGGAGTGGACTAATATTTTCCTCCTCTCATCTGAACTAACACTGATACATTACAACGTGCCCGATTTGGACTATATGGACTAATTCGTTTACTTAATATGTGATAATTTTTCGAAAATGTTGAAATACTAGTAAGGTACTATATATGTTGGATTAAATCATTCCACTTCATCTATTAGTGATAAGAATATGTGGCTGTGCAAAATTTGAATGAAATCAGACATTTATAACAAATTTTTTTCAGAATAATTTTTTATCATATTTTTTTACATTTGTAGGGGAGGTACGAAGATGAGTGTGTCGATAACTTCAATCTTAGCATCAGATATTTTATTGAGAAAAATATGTACGAATACCAAGTTTGAAAAGAATCGCCGACTTTTATCGCAAGTTATGAAAGCTGTAAATTCTGAAAATTGTGACCCTTTGTGGGGGAGGCACAAGAAGGGTCGATATCTATCATCTTCACACCAAATCTTGTGTTAGTAGAAATATTGAAATGTGGGAATTTTGAAGAGATGCTTATTTCGGTTTCTTTGAGCGCCTTATTTTTGTGAGGGAGGTACCAGAAAGAATGGAGGGATACCAGAAGGAATGGGGGAGGTACCAGAAGGAATGGTTCGATCTATACCATCTTTATAACAGATTTTGTGTTTCATGGGTATTCAAAATTTTGCCCCTTTGTGGGTACCTGAAGGAGTGGACAGATATATCTCATCTTAACACCAAACCATGAGTCGTCGTCTTTCTTTTTCGATTATCACCGATTTCAATAGGATTCGTCCTTGAGCCAAACAAATATTGTTTGCGAAATTTCATCTTAATCGGATAATAAATGCGACCTGCATTTTGTTCAAAATAATATATGGTCGGACGGACTCAAAAGTAACAATGGGTCTATTTCGCTTCCTTCTCCATGTTTCAAACGGATGCACTTGGACATAACACCCTTACAAGTATGTGGTAAAGGGAATAAATAGAAATAGACACTCCATGATGCTATTAATGAAATTAACTATTTGCAAAATCTAATCAGTCTTTTGGAATATCGCCAAATAACAGTGCCGCGATATAACCTGTATTTAGATAGTTTCTTCCACGCTTTTCAACAGAATTGTTAGCAGTTTGCATTTTGAGCTCCTAATGTGTACCTAATCATGTGATGGTTAACAATATATGGGGTTTACGGTTTGGTACAGCCCTCTATTTTATATATAGCCCGATATTTGGCAAAATTTGTAAAAAAATGAACTTTACTGTGAAACAGAATATTATGTATTTGTGTATATGTAACGTGTAAAAAGAAACGAGCTGTAGATACTTCATTGTTGTTGTCTGCATATAATCGCATTCGGAATCTACCCATGCATCTACTCATACGTCATTTCGCTCGTTCGTCTGTCCATTTGTTTTGATTTTTTGTACATTAAAATGTGCATTATTGCCGAATTGACACAAATTTTTGCCCAGTTCAAGTTTTTGACCCAAGAGCTAGTACATACCAAGTGCAAAATTTTTGCTTTTTGCACAAAATATGGACAGATTTAAACATAGCTTCCATAAATATTATTATATTAGTCGTCAATTTCAAACATAGCTTGTATGATTTACTTCACACAAATACCTAATTTAAACGTATGTCTGTTTTAGAGCCATTCATTTTTATTTTCAAAGTCAAAGAGCTTGGTAACATTCATATGTTTACAAAAAAAATACTCACAAACATTTCGTCAATGACTTTTTTCAATAAAAGAAACTCTACAGCAGATATCTCAGTCATCTTTGGCAGTAAAATATGTCAACGTTGAGGAAAATATCTGTAATATATTTCTCACTGAAAAGTTCAAGTATAAAAACGTTTTACAAAGTTCAGCAAGGTTACTGAACTTCAATATTGAATGTCTTCTTCTGTTAGTACTCCGCTAAATCTATTGCTGCAGTTGAATGTGAATTTCTATAACATTTATGTCTTTGGCGAAGAATCAGCAATAGCTGAGTATGCATTTGATTCTTGATATGAACTTTTGCAATTTTATGCAGATGGAGAACATTTTGAAGTAATTTTTGTAAATATCGCACTCATTGAACATATGCACACTACAACAACAACTTACAAAATCCTTAAGGTATTGATCAATAAAGTGTGTGTGTGTGTGCATTGCACACATGGCCCTCATATACGAAATGTGTAGCAGAATAAAATGCATTATTTGTAACAGATTGCAACATAAGTATTTACGGGTGATTACAAAAGCATATGCTATATGTTTCTTGGTATGTTCTTCAACTAATATCAAAGTTAAATTATCAAAGCAATATTCAATAGAATATGTACTCCTTATTCAATTGATTTTTATTTTGAAAAATATTAGGAGTGTTTCTAAGAAGTCAGGAAGGGAGAATGGTATTATTGGTGTGAAAATATATCAAATTAAGGTTAACAAATGGTTTGGTTTTATGAATGTTATTGTCAGTAGTGCGATACTTGATTTCGAAACAGTCAAAAATGGTGGATGGTATTTTTTGTGAGAGTTTTTAAAGTTACTGTAAAGTACTTAAGTTATGTTACGTGAAAATATGAAGTATATGAAGTTGCAGAAATCTTTTATAATTTTTTTCAATACCAAAAATGATGGGCATCACTAGACGCGACTTAAATTAATCACAATAATTATTTCATATCATTCACATAGATGCATGCACAACTTCATACGCTCAATTTGGATCGAGAAGACGAAAAATCTCATTGCTTTCATGTAGTCATTTCATCAACAGCGTTGTCTGAACCATAACACTTACTTTCTTGCTTATGAAATATCTCCCAAGTAATTATTATCAATGAGACAATTCAATTTCGTTAAATAGCTTTTACCCAGCTTCCTTATGCGGACATGCGGGCACTGATACAAGTGGCAGTAGTTGTCTGCTGTTCGCCCCATTTCATCCTTCGTATGCCCGATTATGTGATAGAAATGACATCATGTGTTTTCATTTAAATTCTCTGATTGATGTAAACAAATTAATTTTCGCTTTATTTTTTTACATTTTTTCTCATTTGTCAACTTTTTACAAAAAATGAGATTATGATCGACAATGAGCAAGAACTGCAAGAATGTTAAAGTTTTTACTACGATAACCAATTTTCCCTCTATGATGCCGGTTCCGGAAAAAAGCAAATATAAATAAAATACATTTATACATTTGTATAAATCTTATTTTTTTTTATTTATTTATTTTTTTTTTTAATTAAAATCTGCTATGTTGCGTATATATGTATGTGAAGTTTTTTTGTAAAGAAAACTTATAAAGAAAGAATACAGTCTTTTCTGACCGACTCTATGAATACCTAAACCATTAGTAGTGTTGATTTCGTGAACATTGATACAATTGTTAAGAATTGTTTAATTAAGAGCTTGGACTACTATTTAAATTTTAGGATAAATTTGACTTGTGAAAGTTTCGAAAGCATTTAAATTATAACAGACACGATTTCCAATCTGCATTTAATATTGGCCATAACTTGTAATGAAGAGCCCCTTTTACTTAAAGTACACGATAACATGCAGAAACAATATAACTTATGAGGCTTCTCACATAAGTTTTTGGTAATATTTTTTCATATATAGGAGGAAAAACATAAATTAGTTTTATTAAACGCGGAAGATATTGAGTCAGTACTCACAGTCTCGATTGAATTTTAAAAGGTATGGGAGAGGTGGCAATTGATTCCAATTTAAGACGATCTTACGATGCCTAATTTTAAAACGACTTGACTTTTTAGATTGTTAGCATTTAATATTTTCTTGTAAAGATATTTAAGAAGGGGAGCATTCAATATTACATAATCTGATTTTATAATGGCTTTTTAGAAAATTGACGGTAAAACGTTGTCATATTCAGAACCTTCCCTTAGCAAATGGAATCCACACAAATTCATATAGATTAGAATAAAATTGTTTTATCTTTCCATACAACGATGCGGTTTAAATAAATACATTTTTAACATTTATTTATTATTCAATGCTAGTTTAAACATATTCAATTGGATTAAGTTCCTGTAGCAGTGCAAACAATTACATTATGTTAAACCCAATGTCTATGATTTATTTACGGACTCAACTATTTACGCATGGTACAAAAAAGGTGAGGTAGAGCTACCAGCTGATTACGATATTTTTCTAAGTGTGCCCGACTTTTGCCAAATTTGTGTATCTATTTATTGTTTTGAAAAATAATAACAATTTTTTTCAAAATCAATGATTGGAAGAAACTTAAATTGCAGGGCGCGCATTAATTATATTAACCAGATTTTTGAGAGAACATCCAGGAATTTCATTCATCTTTCGCGCTATTTTAATCATTTTAAAAATGAACAAAAATATCAAACGAATGAAAAAAACTAGAGGATATAATTTGGATAATTCTGACAGAAAGCGGGCACAGCCTCAGGGCTGTATTTGTGTCAACATATTTTTCTAAAATTTCCAATGCATTTCTGTTATATCGCCTGCCATCTATTACCTGATAGAAAAATTAAAGTTCATATGCATTTTGTCCAGTCTTTATAGAAATATATCAATTTGAGCACAGAGGACTTCTTGGTTGATTTGTTTTTTTGTTAAGGAAGTCAATATATGAACTGTAAAAATTTTAGGCAGAGATAAAAAAATTGTGTTATACCTAGCATTTTCATCAAGCGATCCCTATTGGAAAGTTGTTATGGCAATTGCAATATAAATCAAAGACCTAAAATGGTAAAGACTAGACAAAATGCATTCTAAGCAAATGGTTTGTGTCTATACTATCCATATAACAGTTCATGACAGGAAAATTTAATATAAAAAACACATTTTTAGAACAAAAATGACAAACAGAAGTCTGAAAAGTCCAAAAGTTGGATTTCAAAATTTTATCCCATAGACTTTCCAAATTAATTGCATATTGCCTTAGCGGTTTAAATCACTTAACATTGCTAACTATGTTGTTACAATATCATAACAACAGAGGTATTTTCACTGGGTTGCCATATTTTACTCTGTCTTGTCCTATCTTTATACTTCTATGTCTTTGTATAAATGCCTTAACTAGCCCCTACTTATATTATCATTCTCAAAGACAACATATTAATAAGGACAATATTTCGATTTTGCTACAAAAACTCTCATATTGGTCATTCGTAACACCATGCTTTCGTAGAACGACATTGAGAACGAACATAATCACCGTCACTTCAAGATCCGTTGCAGACTCAATTTTTCTTAACTTTTTTTTAGTCTTTACCTCGTCTCAACGATAGACAAGTTGCTACTGTTGTCAAACGGCTTGGGATGGATATAAATCATCTTAATATCAATGGAAGCCATTATCCATTAGGGAAAGGGAAAAATTGAAATTTATATGTGTGTTCTAATACTTGACCATTTCACAATACACATTGTTGTTGCATTTGCTCTGAGAACGTGTATGTGCGGTTTTAGATTTCTCGTTTCTCTTTTTTACTTTTTATAGCAGATTTCGGAGTTAACATTTCTGTTATTCGAGCTGATACTTCTGTCTTTAACTTTTCAATGCGGTTTTTGTGCAGAGTCTGGTCTGCAGATGCCGATGATAAGTTGACTCAAATTTTGACTTGACTTGGCATATTGAGAACAAGTTGTCAACATGTAAATTTCCGCCTGTGAATAAACTGAAGTTAAATATTTGTAAAAGTTAAGACATAAAAAACTGTAATTTGATAAAAAAGGGATTATCAAAATATGATTCCGGTGTAAGATTTTTGAAATAGGATTTATTTTTATACTATATATAAACTTTATTTCTTATTTTCATAATAATTTGAAGTGTTTTTAATCGGTAAAAATATTGATTTCTCAAATTGTTAATTTCGGTTAATGAAGTAGCTTTAAACTTATATAATAGCACACCTTTACTTCAAGATTTTTCATTGATTTTTTCGGGTTGCTGTCGGGAGAAAATTTGATTAGTGGGAGCGATAAAGCGCTAGAAGCTAGTTAGTAGCGTGTAGCTTGCTTTGAGCGTCACTCGTACTTTGTAGGCGGAATTCGACAACCTCGGCGATGAAAACTGAACTATAAATCCGGGTTATGCAGTTAAGTGAATGAGAATTTCTTTGTATGAGTTTTAGAAGATGCAACGTAAATGAAACGGTCACGTTACATATTTTTCTTTATTTTATCTAGTAGTCTGAATAGAGTTCTGGAATATATGCTACTCATAAAATGCCACTACATGTCCATCTCCAGATGGATTTAATTCTCACCGTAATTTAATAACTTCGTCTGTTTTAAGCATTGACCCACTAATAGAATCCTATTTATATTTCAATGCATATTTTCTTTTTTTTATTATATTCGCTTACTAAGGATCTGGGAGATATTATTGACAATGGTGATGATGACGATTGTCGTTTGAATTTCCGCTACTTTTTCTCTGTGAAGTTTTATTCATTCGCAGCTATAAAGTGATTGTGTAAAGTGTAAAAGTGCAAGAAGGGAAAAAACTAATGGAAAGAATATAAATAATAGACAGAATAAAAAGTCCCACGAAGCAAACCATGTGATGATATTGTGGCTAACAGACTTCGGACAAAGGGATTATTAATAAAAATGTTAAATGAATTATCGTCGAGATGTAGCCTGTTTTGGCAACAGTGATAAACTTAATACATTTTGCGAAAAGATCAATATTGAATTGACAGAATTTTTTTCATTGCAGGTTACAAACTCATATTAAACAAGTTAGAAAGTAGCTAAGTTATGTCGGACCCACACTTTTCAACAAAAGTGTTTCAAATTTGGAATTTTAATGAGTAATACATCCTATGTAGCCCCCATGTAGCACCACCACCCTACATATATTCAATATTTTGATGATTTTAGCGAAATTACTCACCGAAATTGTTTCAAGTTTCATATTTGAATATCGTAATGGCCTATGACAAAAATTGAATGTACAGATCTACGTCCTAGCATAGGCCCCATAAAAACGGTAACTTCGTGTGTTCAGTGTTTTTAGGAATTTAAAAGTATTTTTCAGCGGGATCTTTTGAAAATTTGCAAATTCTTTCCAAATTGTGGAGGGTATTCTAAGTTTGGGCCCTTCCGAAATAACAGCTTTTTCTCCTGTTAGTACTTTTTTAGCACAAATCTTCTTATATCAATAGGAACCTACGTGTAAAATATAAATATTCTTGCCATAGAAGTGTAAAACTTTAGTAAAATAAAATACTTTTAGTACATTTAAGTACGAATTTTCATAAAACCCGCTATATTGCTCTCCTAAGTATCCAAACTGCACATTTGATTTATTCGTTAATAAGGCAATCAGAAACTCATCTTTCGAAATTTTATAAAACTGAGATGGATCCCAAATATCAAAAAAATTTAAAACTAATCCCGTATTATCTTCAAAGTTACTCTATGTACTAAATACAATTTTTGTACTAAGTGTGGGCTATATCTATATCAATATCTATAAAGAGATACATAAATAAGTGGATAATTGATGAGGGTATATATATTTTGGTATACTGACTGAATCTTTCTTACTAACTTTGTGTCTTTGTAGTTCTAAGTTACAATAAATTTATTTTAGAAATGTGATAAAGACCTACGACATTATTAAATTCAGCGATTACTATATATGGGTGCGAAATGAATATGTCTACTTATACGGACTATATGGTGACAATTTCGTAACTCTTGCTTTTTTTAGAACATTTTCTAAAATAAATATTTACGAATAGTTTTTTTGACGTTTGATTTGTTAAAAAAATTTAATAACAATTTGTTGTTGCAAAATGGTCAGGCTTCATCCCTTTAGTTGTTGTTTTTATAAAAACAACATTTGTTTATTAGTGGAGAACGATGGTAATGTTTACCAGAGGGTAAGGCAGGTTTCGGAAAGAGCCACCAATCCTCATCAGTTCCCTTGTTTTTTTGTCTGGGAAGTTATTATACCCTACAACACTATGTGTTGGGGGTATTATAAGTTTGATTGGGCCAAAAATTATGTAACACTTCGAAATATTGGTTTCCCATATGGGAAAGTATATATGGATCTTCCTAGCTCGCCGAGCTGAGTCGCCGAGCTATGTATGTCAGTCCGTCTGTCCATGTTAATTTGTAATCACGCTACAGGTCGCAATTATGGCCCTATCCTAACGAAATTTTGGACGAATATGGGGTTAGGGTGAGAATAGAAGCCTATTTCTTTTGGAGATGATCGCCAAATGTTTAGGGGTTGAAATGGATCAAATACTGAAAAAATGTCGGATTTTGCAGTAGCTATACAGGTCGCAATTATAGACCAATCGACGCGGAATTTCGCATGTAGCTAGAGTTTAGGGCAGGGAAGACAAAACTAAGTAGTTAGGATATTAGGATATCATATACCGATCGCATTTATGGCCTGATCCTTACGAAATTTTGCATGGGGATAAGATGAGGCTCAGAATAGAAGCCTGCTCTTTTTGGAGATGATCGCCATATATTTAGGGGTTGGAAAGGACCAAAAAACTGCAAAATTGTCAGCAGGTCGTAATTATCGCCCGATCCTCACTCACATTTGAATGGAGGTTACCGGACATTAGAAAAGCCAAGCAGTTTTGGATGGCCATCCAAAAATATTCAATGTGTGAAATAGTTTGCCAACTTTTGTAGACAAAATACGAAAATGTCCATTCCAGTGAATTTTTGGAGAATTCGCAAATACAGGAAAGATGCACTTCTGACTATTTTGTTAACGCTGATTTCGTTGAAGAATATAGTCAAATGTCTGTATCTCATAAAGATGCGTTTCAGTCAAAAACCAATAATAAATATTAATCATTTGCCACTTCTGAGAGATTATAGGTCTTTGGGAAATATTGGTTCCAGATCTAGGAAGACCATTTACGTGCAACATCTGCCAATAAAGTGGAAATAAGCAAATTAGTTTAAGTTGCTATTATTCGAAAATTAGAGAATGAAACCTGACGAAACCTGGTTTTCTTTTATTATTTGTCACAATATCTTGTGGAATTCTTTCGAGTATCTCGCCTATATAAACTGTATCTTTTATTATAGTGTTGTAGGGTATTCAACGGTCGGCCCCGCTCGACTGTAGCCTTTGCTTACTTGTTTTTTTTTTTTTACAAATCATGAATTCGTAATGTCAAAATCAGAAAATGTTCCTATATTTTTTCCATGTAGTAAAAAATTGTTTACCAAGATTAGTTAGTACCAAGATTGTGGATATTGAACAATGAGGACAACTCTTGGTTTCAAAAAAATCGATAATTTAAAATTTTGTTGTTGTTGTACAATTCCAGTCAAACTATTTTAAATGCATTTGAATTGAAATAAGAAAATGGAATATGTCGCACTTAAGCATGATACCCACAATATACTAAGACTATCTATCTGTCGGCATCCTACCACTCTCTTGCATTTAATTAAGATATTCGGTGATCCTATGATATATATTTTCGGAATGTTTTGAAAAGGAAAGTTTCGAATGCGTACATTTCTGTACTCTTCAAAATTTAGTTTCAGGTTAGTACTTTCTGGTGCAAAAAATTAATTCTTTGGGCCAAATAGGTTGGTTACTCATTCAAAAACTTTTGTTAAAGTAAAATATATATTCGTTGAATATTCGTTGTTCCTAGCCGAAAAAGTTAACGTATGTTATATGGAATCCAAAGGGATAAATATTATTATATGGCCTTAACATCTTAAATTATATTTTATTATATTTTTCCACTCCTTCGGAGAATAATGGGGGATATATATACATAAAATTTTAGCACTACTATCTTGCATGGGTCATTTCAATAAATGTATTTTTAAGTCAAGTGGTAGACACAAACAAACCTAATAATATTTATTTGTTAATTATAGCACTTTATATGAAATAGTATATGAAGGAAAAACATACACTGCATTTGTCCTTCATATATCAACAAATATCACCAACATCCAAATGGAATAATAACTATCACTTCCCTCTTTTCATGTCCATTAACTCCAACAAATGGCAGAGAACCATATCAGGATACACAATCAGCAATGGATACCACCAAAAATAAGTCTTTGTGGGAACACTTGTCGACAGTGCTCGTCTGGGTGAGCAGAGATTTTGGACATTTCTGACTTTAAACGGAAATTACATTTTGTGGTCAAAAGTCAGACACATTAATTATTTTCTATTACATCTGGTTTGTTAGTAAAACATTTTATGAAATTTTCAAACGTTTGCATGTTTAAATTTGCCGGTGCATTTAAATTGTGCAAAATTAAAAAAGAAAACAAATTCCAGGTGTTAAATACTATAGATTAATGAATAAAATGGACCGACTTTACTTATAGGCACTTAATATACGCCAATATATGCAGTGTGTTGTTCAGCAATGGCGCTTTGTATCAATAAGTCTGACAAAAATTCGAACCTGTATCCCACTTTAAGGGTTAATTGAAGTAAATATTTTATTTTAATAAAGAATGAATTTTCATTTTAATGAATTTTTATTTCTTCTTTAGTTTAATGAAAAAAGTGCCTTTACTTTTTTATTTAGGGACCCTTCTCCATGTTTGTCTTGTATTCGATTATTACGTTTACTATCTAGTTGCTCTTTCGAACATATAACAGTACAAGCTACTTGTCATTCTTCAATCGACCCAATTGAGTTTCTTTCCTGACAAACGCATTCGTTCACATACGTACATGTGTGTGCACAAATACAGTTTAATTTTGTTAATTGATTTGAAATTTACCCAGACATTGAGCAAAGACCTAAAATGGTAAAGACTAGACAAAATGCATTTGGAGCAAATGGTTTGTGTCTACAATACATAGAGTAACAGCTCATGCCAGAGGCATGATGATATAAAAACAAGTAAGCAAAGGCTACAGTCGAGCAGGGCCGACCGTTGAATACCCTACAGCACTATAATAAACGATACAGTTTATATAGGCGAGATACTCGAAAGAATTCCACAAGATATTGTGACAAATAATAAAAGAAAATCATCAGGTTTCGTTCTCTAATTTTCGGATAATAGCAACTTAAACTATTTTGCTCATTTCCAATTTATTGGTAGATGTTGCACGTAAATGGTCTTCCTAGATCTTGAACCAATATTTCCCAAAGACCTATAATCTCTCAGAAGTGGCAAAAGATTAACATTTATTATTGGTTTTTAACTGAAACGCATCTATATGAGATACAGACATTTGACTATATTCTTCAACGAAATCAGCGTTAACGAAATAGTCAGAAGTGCGTCTTTCCTGCATTTGTGAATTCTCCAAAAAGTCGCTGGAATGGACATTTTCGTATTTAGTCTACAAAAGTTGGTAAACTATTTCACACATTGAATATTTTTGGATGGCCATCCGAAACTGCTTGGCTTTTGCAATCTCCCATAATTACGATCTGCTGACAATTTTGCAGTTTTTTTTTTGTCCATTTCAATCCCTAAATGTATGGCGATCATCTCCAAAAAGAGTAGGCTTCTATTCTGACCCTCATCTTATCCCCATGCAAAATTTCGTAGGGATCAGGCCATAAATGCGATCGGTATATGATATCCTGATATCCTAACTACTTATTTTTGTTAGCTGTAGAAATATTACCAAATGTTTAATTCAAAATGAAAATATGCCAAAAATATGACAAAATGGAAAAAATATGAGAAAATTTACAAAATCAATATTTTCATCTTTAGAGAGATATTTTTATGCGATTTTTTTAGACGTTTTATGTTTCCTTCCAAGAGGCCATTCTGAATTAATGAGAACTGTCGAAATCAGTTCAGCCGTTCTCGACATATAAGAGATTTTTCAAGCATATCTTCTTTGATAAACATATATATCGCACATATTTTGCTATATATCCCGTTTTGTTGGATGTTAACATCAATGTAAAGATCAGAAGTAACCTTGTCATGGCTTTGCGATTTCGCTGGGATTTAAAATATTCGCGGTTAATGAAAAATTTTGAATTTTTTCAACAAAAAAGATATGGTCTATTTTACCCGCTAAATATTATCCGATAACCACCCAAATGAGTAGGCTTCTTGCCAGCCCTAAACTCTAGCTACATGCGAAATTTCGCGTCGATTGGTCTATAATTGCGACCTGTATAGCTACTGCAAAATCCGACATTTTTTCAGTTTTTGGTCCATTTCAACCCCTAAATATTATGCGATCATCACCAAAAGAAATAGGGTTCTATTCTGACCCTAGCCCCACCTCCATTTTAAATTTCGTGAAGATCGGACCATAATTGCGACCTGTAGAGTGATTACAAATTAACATGGACAGACGGACAGACTGACAGACGGACGGACGGACATACATAGCTAGATCGACTCAGTTCGGCGAGATAGGAAGATCCATATATACTTTCCTATGTGGGAAATCAATATTTCGTGGTGTTACATAATTTTTGGCCCAATCAAACTTATAATACCCCCAACACATAGTGTTGTAGGGTATAAACACAATTACAGAAACCAAAGACAAATAAAAGTTTGAAAAATCAAAAAAATGTGGTTTCAAAATTTTATTCCATAGACCTTTCCAAAATTTTGCAATTGCCCTAGCGGTTTAAATCAGTTAACATTGGTAACTATGTTGTTATGATATCGTAACAACAGAGGTATTTTCATAGGGTTGCCATATTTTTACTCTGTCTTGTCCTATCTTTACACTTCTATGTCTTTGCATTGAGTTGCAATCATTTTTGACAATGATAACCTTCTTCATTTTCCAGGAATGCTATGCCTGTGCACACTCATACGTACAAAAGTATTGAGATATGGGAATAAAAGACATGCATTTGAGTGTCAATGATTCCCAGTCACTGATATGTTATTTAATTGATAATTTTATTATTGATTTGAGGTATTTGATGTCTATAGAGTAAAAGTGAAATGCAAATAACAAAATTATTGGAAATCTAATCAAATTTGTATTGAGCACTGAGGAACAAAATGATAGGAAGCAACATATTATTATAATACCCAAGAGATGGTGAAAAGATAAACGAAGAGAGATGAATGGTGAATAGTAATCAAATTAGCTAGAAAGTATAGGAATAAAAGAATTTTAATTTATTAGAAAATTGAAAAATCTTATTAACTCAAATGTTAATATTATTTGGTGCATACCACACGTCAGCAAATGAAAACCAATTACGAATTTAGAAAAAAAAAAACATATATAGGTACTATAAATTAAAGATATAATAAAATATATTAATTCAAATTTGCGGATATAACAGTCAATGATCCAAATGATAGCTAAAACTAAGTTGAATAAATTCAATCGGATATTTTTATGAACGGAAATTGAAAATATAGCAAAGAACAACAAATTCCGACCTAAATTTAAATAGCTTGTGTGGATAAGACTTTTGTAACACTAGGCATCACAAAAAATAATTAAACGGAAAATTTGGCAGATTATAAAAGTAGAACTAAGAATACAACCTTAATAGAGGGAAAAAGTTCCCACCTGTTCCATATTTTTTTAAATGTCCGGATAAAAATTTAATGGAATCCACAGCAAAGAACACCACAGTTACTTTGGTAAAAATTTTTAAACTTCAAGCGAGTCACCAAGAAGGACCCTTTTCTTAATTAAAATCCCCTTTTAAACGACCTAGTAACAAGTTAAAATATTCTACAAAATTATTATACCCTCCACCATAGTATGGAGTGTATATTAAGTTTGTCATTCCGTTTGTAACATACAAACGGATACATACATACATTTTAGACCCCACAAAGTGTATATATTCTTGATCAACATAAAATTCTGTGTAGATTTAGCGGTATACGTCCGTCTGTCCGTCTATCCGTCTGTGGAAATCAATTTAGCTTCCGAACGAAATGAAGTAGGTTGATAAAATTTTACTCAAACGTGTATTATATCTGCAGGACTTTTGGTATTGAAAATGTGTCATGCAGGTCCACGTTTTGGTAAAGCCCCCTTGCAATGGTACCTCCCTTTTTTCGGTATTTTGATGATTTTAGCGAAATTATTCAGCGGATTTATTTTAAATTTGGTGTTTGAAGTGCGTAATAGATACTACAGGCTAAGACAGAAAATTGGCCATGCAGGTCCCCGTCTTCTTATAGCACGCATATAACGATACCTCCCGATATACCGTATATTGATGATTTTAGCGACATTATTCACCGGAATTGTTTCGAATTTGGTATTTGAAGTTTGTAATGGATACTACAGCCTATGACAGAAAATTATATGTGCAGGTCCACGTCTTCGCATTGCCCGAATATAACGGTACCTCCCTATATTCGGTATTTTTTCGGTAAGAAAGTAATCACATTACGATCTTAAAATACAAAACTCTGGGAACTCCTTTTAGAAATCATACCAATATCGACAAAGTTCAAATATCATGAGATACTTTTACGTGAAAACGTGGACCTATATACAAATCTTACTGTCAGAGTGAGAGTGATTGGTACTCACTGCGAACTGCAAATAAATTATGGTGAGGAGGGAGGTACACGATTTCGGAGAGCAGCAGTTTGAATAGAAATGCAAAATATGATAGAAATAAGCAAAAAAAAAAAAAAATATTTACATATGTGCTAACCATAACATCTAGATACAATACCAAGTTTTCCTATATACAAATAAATTCATTGAAATGTAGTAATGCGAAAAGCACTCATTAGATATTAATTACCAATTATCGTTTCCCGGCCACATATTTTTTAGCATTCACATAAATTAATTAATATTTCATTAGGGCTTATCTAGGGATTTTCTATGAATAATATCACTGCGCAAATAAAAGACAGTCACAAATAAAAAACATGTAAAAAAGCTGTAAGTTCGGCCAGGCCGAACTTTGAATACCCTCCACCATTTGGTACGAATTTAACAATTTTCAAAAAAAAAAAAATAAATAAAATAAAAGGATTTTAAAATTCTGTTAAAATCATGTAGCCGTATATTAGAGTCTATATGGCGACGTGGACCTGCATCACAATATTCAAATGCGAAACTTGAAAAAAATCTGTTTATAATGTAGCTAAAATCGTCGAATATAGGGAGGTACCATGGTTGTTATAAAACGTGGATCTGCACAGAAATTTTTTGTCATAGGCTGTTATATCGAACTTCACGAACTTCAAATGCAAAATTTGAAACAATTCCGATAAATAATGTCGCTAAAATCATCAAAATACCGAATATCGGGGTGTACCGTTATATGGTGGCTATACGAAGGCGTGGTCCTGCACAGACAATTTTCTGTGATAGGCTGTAGCATCCATTACGAACTTCAAAAACTAAATTTGAAATAGTTCCGGTAAATAATGTCGCTAAAATCATCAAAACACTGAATATTGGGGGCTATACGAAGACGTAGACCTACATGGCTTATTTTCTGTCTTAGGATGTAGTATCCATTACGAACTTCAAATACCAAAATTGAAGCAATTCCGGTCAATAATGTGGCTAAAATGATCAAAATACCGAATATCGGGGGGTATCGTTACATGGGGGCTATACGAAGACGTGGAACTACATTGCCCATTTTCTGTTTTATGCTGTAGTATCTATTAAAAACTTTAAATACCAAATTTGAAACAATTCCGGTAAATAATGTAAAATACCGAATATCGGGAGGTACAGTTATATGGAGCTATCCGAAGACGTGGACCTATATGGCCCATTTCCAATACCAAAAGTCCTGCAGACATAGTACACATTTGAGTAAAATTTTCGGAAGCTAGAGTGATTTCCACAGACGGACAGACGGACGGACATTGATAAATCGACATTGAATTTTATGCTGATCAAGAATATATATACTTTGACAAACTTAATATACCCTCCATACTATGGTGGAAGGTATAAAAACTGAATGAAACTTGTGTGTATGTCGATATATTATTAGGCAGTAAATTGGAGAAATATACACATATGGGTTCCAACGAATAAGTTTATGTTGAGGAGCATTTGAGATAAGTATAGAAAATTTTGCAATATTTTAAAGAATTTTGTTCACAATTTTATATATCGAATACGTTTGCAATTCACTTCTCTTTTTGTTATTCTTAAAAGTCAAAGCAGTAATAATCATTAAATCGAGATAGACCTATAGTTCTGTAAATGATCCTCATAGAATCACATTTAGAGTTGATTTATGTATGTCCGTCGGTCTCTCCTTCGGTTCGTCTTTCCATGTATTTTTGTAAACAACGTGAAAATAATTAACCTCACAGAACAAGAAGGATCATCCAATTTGTTTAAACCTTGCAAATGCTAATATTTGTATAAGTGCTAGTCTAGGTGGAAAAATGAACAATATCTACCTATCCCATCAAGTACCTCCCCCACAAATGTTCAATATTTTGAAGAATTATTACTCTTATTAATTGTGGAATAAGTACCGGATTACCTTCAAATTTCATTTATAATTATTTGTTATCAACACAGATCTTAATATTTTTATTAGAAAAAAATCTGATGTGAACATGGTTTATATCGGTCCACCCCTTCTGGTACCTCCCCCACAATGGTCAAAATTTTGTTGCCTCCCATTTTTTTTAAATTCTAATGTATCTACCAACGCATTATCTGATATGCCGATAGGATATATCGGCCTACTCAAAATTTTCAATAACCATAAAACATGATGTTCTTAGAATTTTATGTATCACAATATTGTCAACAAATAGATATCCAGAGATTTTTATTCATTCAAAAAAGTCGTCCACTCTTCTCCCCAAACAAATATTAAAATTTTTATATGAAAATGCGTATTGCATGCATCGATTGACTTTTTCTGGTATCTACTCATAAAAGCATATTATATTCCAAATAAATAAATATTCATATACAAAGTTGCGCAAAAGTAATCTTCCGATTTTTTTTTTTTTTTTTTTGCTGTAATTTAAAAAAAGATGAAAATCTTGTGGATTATTTTTATTTGGTCTTTTAGTTTTTTTTACATCAAGTCGAGAATACGATACCACATAAATGGTCGCCTCTACTGTTTATTGTCATTTAAGCCCTTTTTATGACATTTCCCATCACTTTGGCCAAAACTTCCGGCGACAGGTTCTCACATTCTTGACGGATATTGTCTTTAAGAGCTGAAAGAGTCTAAGACTTGTTGACATAAGCCCACTACTTCAAAAAGCCCCACAAAAAGAAGTCTGGAACGGTCAAATCAGGCGATCTTGCTGACCAGTGCAAATCGCCAAAATGGGAGATTAGGCGCCTGGGAAATGCACCCCTCAGCATATCGATTCTGGCACGTGCAGTATGTGCCGTTGCTCCGTCCTGTTGGAACCACATGTTTTCCAATCCCAAGGTGCGGCAAAAAGAAATCGTCGAGTTGTGCTTTGTAGTGCTCACCATTCACAGTAACCGTTTGTCCCGCGACGCATTCGAAGGAAAAAGGTCCGATAACTCCTCCAGCAAAAACATGATTTTCAGTACCCAAGAAGCGTAAATTTTGCTTATTTACATACCCGCTAAATTGTAAATGGGCCTTATTACTCATGCGTATTTTTGATAAAAGTCATATTCTTCTTAGTAGTGATTAAATAGTCAGCAGTATCCCGCATTCTGGAGCAACATTGTTTAACATTGTTTATTTACGTATATTTCGCATGAATATACTACAAAAAAAAAAAAAAAAAAAAAAAAAAAACAGAACTGACATTAGGGGCTAATCGTAAAATTTATAGCGTTTTCTGTTAGGATGATTACTTTCGCGCCACGTTGTACATGTGGAGTGTGGAAAAAGTAGTCGTTATAGCCAAAACATGGGACGTCATAACATTTATATCACACTTAGGTCAGATGCAAAGTGAACAAATTGGTAACTTTGGTTCAATATTCGGAATAATTATTAGCAGGTCAAAATATATTATATTAAACGTATTTAAGCTGAGGGTATACATCTGTCGGCAAAACTGACTGATACTTTTTAACTTGTTTGATCTGCATAAAATCACATTTTGAGTCTATTTATGCATGTCCGTCCATCTTTTCATGTATTTTGTAAACAAAGTACATGTTGCATTTATTGCCCGAGATGACACAAAATGGAAAATCGGACA
Organism: Musca domestica; assembly: GCF_030504385.1. NCBI lineage: Eukaryota > Metazoa > Arthropoda > Insecta > Diptera > Muscidae > Musca > Musca domestica. The sequence goes on along the minus strand of NW_026712230.1, from coordinate 8,330,904 downwards.
AAAGTTAGACATAGTTTTAAGGGTTTATGTGCGAATGAGCGAAATACTAAAAGCAACCCTATGTTGTGTGAACATTTAAGTCGGAATTTAATGTTGCTTTACACGTTGCTTTGTTCTGAATTTACAATTTTCACTGTCTTATCATTGTATGAATACGTATGGTGGCATAGAATCGCATTCATCAGTTATTCAGTTCATATTTATGGAATTTATTTCCCTTTTTTACTTTCACTTTAATGAATAATAATCAACATTGTCTATTAAAATGAAGAGTGGATACCACTGAGAGTTAACATGAGCATGAGGTTGGTGTAGATATTTACTTTAATATTTTCAATTGATTTACAGGTAGTTTTTATTACAGAAATAAAAAAAATTAATTTGTGTAAGTAGGGTTATGGCATGGAACACTTCAGGATTATCATACATCAACGCTTATATGTGTTACTCGACTGAATACATTCAATATTGTGTGAGTACATTCAATATTTCTGTGAAGAGATTTGCAATTCAAACCATTGAAATATGTACAGCTTGCCAACTTAATATTTAAATTAATTAATCAGAGTTTTGTATGGAATAACCGATATGAAAACAGTTAGCAGATATAAACAGCGACGGGTGGTGCCAACTGTCCATTATTATTTAAAAAACTATACTAGTCGCTATTTCGCATACAAAGCCACCTCACAGTGTGTAAATGCGACAAATCCTTGTTGGTTTCTTAAGTTCCTTGGGTTTCTTGCATTCGAGCATCTGTAATGTTCACAACTAGAGTAGAGGAAGAAGTTTCACAGATGTTGGATGTCAGTTTTGCAACAACTTTAAACCAGAACAACCATCGTCGTCGAAGATACTGAAGATACTACCGTTGCCAGATTTTGAGAAAAGAGGAGTACTAATAATGCAATGTATTACAAGGTATACCTTACATCATACAATTTTGTTCAATATTGATATTTGTAATTTCTCGAAATAAAAAATGTACATATATTTTTGATCAACCTTAGACTCATGTCGACTTAGCCATGTCCATTCGGCTCTCCGCCCATCTGTGGAAATAACCCTAGTTTCCCATCGGAGGTGTACAAATATTTGGTATTGCAATGGAACATACAGGGTTGTCCATATTCGACGGACCCATCAGGCAACGCCATAACTTTTGACAGAGATGTCACGTCGCTTAATGACATACCGCGTTTGAAGCGTCAGTCCAAGCTGATTTTTACCATGAACCAATACACGCCACGCGAGCGCTCTGAAATAGCAGAAATTTACATTCAACAGAAGAAGTCAATTGTGAAAACTCAATGTGCTTTAAAACATTAAAAAATGTGAGAAGTGCGCCTTCTAAGAACACCATTAAGCGTTTATATGAAAAATTTTCGACTGGTAAGGCTCTTTCTAATCCGAAGAGGCCATATAAAAGTCGACCAAGGCGATCGGCCGAGAATATCGCTGCCGTACGAGCCAGTGTTGAGATGTACCCAAGAACATCCCATAAACGCCGTTCTCAGCAGTTTGGCATGGCTCGATCCACTTTACAACGGATTATTCGCATTGATTTGCATTTGTTCCCGTACGAAATTCAATTGACGCAAAGAATGTTGCCTGCGGACAAGCCTCGTCGATTGGAATGGGCCCAAAGAGTCATGGGTCCGTCGTATGAGTGTAAGTTCACGACTTATTTTATAGCCGCCATACAAAAGTACCAACAGATGAAAGGTAGTCACATTCTTTAAATGAGTTTACTGTAAATCGATAATTTGTGTCCCCCATGGATACAACTGTCCACATTGGTCCAAGTTGTGTTATCGAGTGCGTAACTTCTAATAATCAGATGTATCAATAACTTGAAATGCCTTTTTTAGCTATTCCAATATTAATATCACAAATATTTATTTCCCAAAAAAAAATTAAAAAAAAAACAATAATAATAATAATAATAATAATAATAATAATAATAATAATAATAATAATAATAATAATAATAATAATAATAATAATAATAATAATAATAATAATAATAATAATAATAATAATAATAATAATAATAATAATAATAGTAATAACAATAATAATAATAATAATAATAATAATAATAATAATAATAATAATAATAATAATAATAATAATAATAATAATAATAATAATAATAATAATAATAATAATAATAATAATAATAATAATAATAATAATAAATAAAAATAATAAATAAATAAAACAAGTAAAAAAGCAGTAAGTTCGGCCGGGCCGAACTTTGAATACCCTCCACCATTTGGAACGAATTAGGAAATTTTCAAAAAAATAAAATCCATTAAAAATTCTGTTAAAATGGAAAAAATACGCAACATCGGAAGGTGCCGTTATTTGGGGGGATATATTGTGAACCTATACGGACAATTCTCTTTCAGGGGGTAAAGTGCTCACAAAGAACTCCTTGTGTTGAATTTTAAACAATTCCTTTGAAAAATGTGGTTAAAATCATCAAAATACCGAATATCGGGGGGTACCGTTATATGGTACCATCTTCGAACTTGGCCTGCCTGCAGACAAAAGGCAGATATATTCAAAATTTTAGCTTCCTATCTTAATTCGTTTTGACTGTAGCGTGAATACAACAGACTGACAGGCGGACGGACGAGCGAGGCTAAATCGTCTTAGAATTTTACGATAATCACCAATATATATACTTTGTTAAGTCTTAAATTATTATTTTGATGAGTTACAAACGGAATGACGAACTTAATGTACCCTCCATACCATGGTACAATTAAAAGGTAAGGTAGAGCTAACAGCTGATTACAATTTTTTTCTAAGTGTGCCCGACTTCTGCCAATTTTGTTAATTGTTTTAAAAATGAAAAAAAAAAAAAAAAAAAAAAACCAAAACCAATGAATGGAAGGCACATGAATTGCGGCTCGCGCATTAAAGCTATTAACCAGTATAGTCATTAAATTGAAGGATTGAACAGTTAGGATCTTATTTTTGAGAGAAAAATCCAGACATATTCATTATTCGCGCTATTTAACTCATTTTAAAAATGAGGCAAAACATGAAAACAATGATTCTGACAGGTAGCGGGCATAACATCAGTGCTGTATTTTTGTAGTTTTACGAAGCTGTTCTACCTCCTTATTGTACCATGCTCCATACTATGTGTGGTGGATGGCATATATTAGTCAAGTTCTCGATTTCCCAAGTCCCAATATTTCTGCTACTATAGGTTTAAATTTGTGTCTCTTAACTAATATAGAATCCGACGGAATCTGAACTGCCTAAATCGTAATATTACTATCATGTTTATGTCAGGTGATAAAATCCATCACATACCTCCTCAAAATGTTAAAATTTAATACCTATAAAAAACTTTGGAATCATTTCTAAATTTTATGAGACCTTTTGCACATATCAATATAACTGCTAATATTATATTCAGTGTTTAGTTTTATTGCTTCCTCGACTAACCACAATCTCAATTTCTCGTAATCTGGTAGCATCACTAAAAAAGGAAAAATGACAATAAATGGTATTCATTGCGGTGTAGACATAACCACAAAAGTTAGCAGAAATCTGTTAATTTTTATGCTTTAAAACAATCGTTGGCCCGCATAATTTACATGTTGTATACTCTACTTCTTTTCTGCGTTGTCTTTTCATCTTTGTCTGCAGAAACAGATATGAAACTGATTGCAACATCTCAAAGTTGTCCTTCATACAAAGGTATGAATTTTTATTGTTCTATACCCTTTGCTTGTGTGTTCACAGCATTCTAAGTATGGAGGCAATAGGAGACGTTTTAGAAGCATATTCTCCGAATTCAACATGAAAAGACAAGGCTTACTGAGAACAATAACCACAATATTGCCATCGGCCTTTTTCAACCATACTGTGAAATGCCTTTCTTTTGAAACAAACGTATGAGCATGTAAATGAATATAAATGGAAAGTGTGTGAACATTAAATTATATGAGATGTGTTTAATTGAATTTTTAAAATTTTTAGTGTATTTGCGTCTCAATGGAGATTATTTTTAAGAGGGCACCTATGAGGAGTCGATATATAGAATATAATTTTCATTGTCTTAGGCTCATATTTCTTAGTTCCATACGTATAAGTAGCATTTAAAGTTTTTTGTCGGTATGAGAAAATGCCATAACGTCAGGCGTTGGCAGTGAAACCACAGATTTAATAAAAATAGTTCTCTGTTATATTATGCAACATATAAAGCCTTGCTTATTCATTTAATAAATATTCCTTCCGTTTGCTTTTACGTAACCTTCAAAAAAAGATTAACACGGAAAGAACAATAATACGCTTGCGGTATTGAATTTGGTAGTTTGTAATAATCAAAATAGTTTAATCATTATTTATTCATTGATGTGGTTGGTGGTTTCACTCTGAGTATGTGTTAGGTATTAATTACCTGCGTACCATTATGACAAATGTCAAACGGAAATATTAAAACGATATGATACAACTTGTGAAATTAAGTTAATTAACCTCAAATTAGCAGTTGTATATTTTTAAGCATTCCTTTTTTTATACCCTACAACACTGGTGTTGGGGCTAATATAAGTTTGATTGGTCCAAAAATTATGTAAGACCTCGAAATATTTGTTTCCCACATAGGAAAGTACATATGAATCCATATCTCGCCAAGCTGAGTCGATCTAGCTATGTATGTCCGTCCGTCCGTCTGTCCATGCTAATTTGTAATCACTCCACAGGTCGTACTTATGGCCCGATTCTCATTAAATTGACAATGGAGGTGGGATTATTGTCAGAATATAAGCCTATTGCGTTTGGAGGTGATCGCATAATATTTAGGTGTTGAAATGGACCAAAAACTGAAATATTTTTGGATTTTGCAGTTGCTCTACAGGTTGCTATTGACGGTCATCGGGTAATATTTAGTTGGTGAAATAGACTATAACATTTGTGTTAAATAAAAGTCAAATTTTCAAAAAAAAAAAAAAAAAAAATACTCGAATCCAGGCGAAATAAAATAGACGAACAGGTCAATCCTGACTGTTACATCAGATATATATATATATATATATATATATATATATATATATATATATATATATATATAATATATATATATATATATATATATATATATATATATATTATATATATATATATATATATATATATATATATATATATATATATACAAAGGACAGGGATGTTAGCTAGAATACTTATATCTCAAGAATGGCTGGACCAATTTTGACAAATTTTATCAATGCCGAATGCCCTCTTGGCATAAAAGTATAAAACCAAAAAAAAAAAATGCAAAAACAGATGCCAATAAGGATGTTAATATATATTTTGTAGTATTTAATGACATTTTTTTATTTTTTTCATATATGTTACCGCATGCGAATTTTTCAATTTGACTTGAGGTGGATATTTTGCAATATTTTTTTACCTTACAACACAGGTTTAGAGATCTCGCATGAAGTTGGAGTTTAGGTCAGCGAGTAGAATGGACCACTACTTTTGTGTGAAAATTTTTTCAACATTACTTACAGGCGATATCTGAAATACACAAAAGGCGAACTTCTGGTTTTTATACCCTACACCACATAGTGGTAAGGGTATTATGTCTTTGTGCATTTGTTTGTAACATGGAGAAGGAAACGAGATAGACCCATAGTTACTTTTGAAAACCTTCATAGTATCACTTTCTAAGTCGATTTATGCATGTCAGTCCGTCTGTCCGTCCGTTCGTCCGTCTGTCCATGTATTCTTGTGAACAAAATGCAGGTCGCATTTATTATCCGATTGAGATGAAATTTTCCAAACAACATTTTTTTGGCCCAAGGACGAACCCTATTGAAATTGGTGAGAATCGGATCAAATTTAGATATAGCTCCCATATATATCTTCATCCGATTTCGGGTTAAATGTGCACCAAATGTCCACTATCAGTCCAAATGACCTGAATTTTGGCACACTCAACCGAGTTTGGCCTAGAAGCAAGTACATCAAATTTGGAGAAAATCGGTTCAGATACAGCTATAGCTCCCATATATATCTTTCATCCGATTTGGTGTTTAAGCCTCTCACATTCGTAATATGCACTCCACAACCGTGATATTGGTACCAGGTATTAGACGGAGCACAGAAATAGCTGTTTTAAATTTTACCGAAATCGGTTCAGATTTGGATAGCTTCCATATATCTTCATCCGATTTCGGGTTAATTGACCACCAAATGGCCGATATAAGTCCAAATGGACTGCATTTTAGTACATCGGACCAAATTCAGCCTAGAAGCAAGTATGTCAAATTTAGTGAAAATCAGTTCAGATATAGCTATAGCTCCCATATATATCTTTCATCTGATTTGATCTTTAAGTCCCTCACATTCCTACTATGCACTCCACAACCGTGATATTTGGTACCAGGTATTAGATGGAGCACAGAAATAGCTGTTTTAAATTTTATCGAAATCGGTTCAGATTTGGATATAGCTTCCATATATATCTTCATCCGATTTCGTGTGATTGACCACCGAATGGCCGTAATAGCATCAATTTTGGCAAATCCGACCGAAACCAGCTTAGAAGCAAGTACACCAGTTTTAGTAAAAATCGGTTCAGATATAGCTATAGCTCCCATATATATCTTTCATCCGATTTGGTCTTTAAGTCCCTCACATTCGTAAAATGCACTCCACCGGAATGATATTTGGTACCAGATATCAGATAAAGCCCAAAAATAGTTGATTTTAATTTTATTAAAATCTGTTCCGACTTGGATATGCCTCCCATATATATCTTCATCCGATTTCGTGTTAATTGTGCATCAAATGGTCAATATCAGCCCAAATGGCATGAATTTTACCAAATTCAACCGAAACCAGCCTATAGCAAGTACACCAGTTTTAGTAAAAATCGGTTCAGATATAGCTCTACCTCCCATATATATGTTTCATCCGATTTACTCTTTAAGTCCCTTACATTCGCAATATATTCTTCACAGGAATGATATTTGGTACCAGATATCAGATAAAGCCCAAAAATAGTCGGATTTTAACTTTATCAAAATCTGTTCCGATTTGGATATAGCATAGTATAGCATACTCTTCTTATTCCAACGATTTCAGGTTAATTGTGCACTAAATGGTCAATATTAGCCCAAATCACCTGAATTTTCGTACATAAGACCGATCTCAGTCTAGAAGCTAATACGTCAAATTTGGAGAAACCCGGTGCAGAGATAGCTATAGTTCGTAAAATGCACGATAGAATTAGATAGATTTTGATTTTGTACCAAATATCTCATAGAGCTCTGAATGCCCTGTATAAACCTTTTACGAAATCTCTACAAAATATGCATAGTGGTGTAGGGTATCATATAGTCGGCCCGCCCGACTTTTGAGCTTTCCTTACTGGTTTTAAGCTGAATTCGTTGACGAATATAGCCAAATATCATAGACAAGCAAATCATGTAGATGAGTCTAATTTGGAGATACAGAGGGGCCAATTGCTTGTGGAAATGATGGCAAAATATTTAGGGGTTCAAATAAACCAAAACAGAAAAAATTGGATGACCGCAACAACTGACAGCACGATGGTGTGCGTAAATATTGGGAATATATTCCTGTTCAAAAGTTATACCTGGGCAGCGCCCATATTGTAGTGTTGTAGGTATCAATGGTCGGCCCCGCACGACTATGCCTTTGCCTACTTGTTGTTTATTTAATTATTTACTTCTACGATATTATATCAACAAGTAAAAAGCTGTAAGTTCGGACGGCAGAACTTTAATACCCTCCACCATTTGGTACAATTGGCAATTTCCAAAAAAAAATAAACAATAAATAAATAAAATCCGTTAAAAATTCTACTAAATTCTTAAAAATACCGAATGCCTATACGATGTGGACCTGCATGGTAACTTTTGTCATAAGTTATTACAATATTTAAATGTAAAACTTGAAGAAAAATATGTTAATAATGTAGCTAAAATCATCAAAATACCGAATATATGGGGGCATATGATAACTTGGACCTACATGACTCATTACGAACTTAACCTGCCTACTGGCAAAAATATACATGTGTGCAAATTTTAGCCTTCTATCTCAATTTGTCGAAAGATTGCGTGATTACAACAGACAGAACAGACAGCGAACAGACAGACAGACAGAGGGACATGACTAAATCGTCTTAGAATTTGACGCTGATCAAGAATATATATACTTTCTTGGGTCTGGCATGAATATTTCGAGGAGTTACAAACGGAATGACAAAATTAATATACCCTCCATAGTATGGGGGAGGGTATAAAAATCATTATACCGTTAAACAGTTAAACTTTATAAAAAACCATAAAGTGGTGAAGCCTTTATGGGGGACCATACCAAACGGGAACCTATAAAGACAATTTTATACTACAAGGGTTCTTATCTATTGTCAGTCTTAAATACAACTTTGAAACAATTTCTTGGCTATGTGTGATTGTGATTATCAAATACCAAATATCGGTGGTAACGTTATATGTGCGCTATAGGCAGCCGTGGCCTAGATATTCAATGTTGTTTCGCCGGAGCAAGAACTCATTACGACCTACAATACCAACTTTTAGACAAATCCGTAGAAAAAGTGCGAAAATCATCATAAACCGAATATAGGGAGGTATCCTTATAGGGTTATACCAAAACGAGGACCTACACAAAAAAATTGTTTGACATATCATATCCTATCACCGCGATTTAATTTTTACAATTCTAGTTGCATAAATATGTTTTCAAAGTTATCCACTTAGATATGCTAAATGAACAACTATTTCCCCTACTCTAATCGAAATTTAGTTCTTCTACCTTCAGAATCGATTCAGTCGAATATGCCTAAATCGATTCAGAATAGCAATCTATAAAGATCATCAAAAGGAACCATGGGTCGTACTCGTTTCCTTTAGCATGTTACAAATAAAGTGGGGTGTAGGGTATAAAAACCATAACTCAAAAACAACAACTTAACTATAGTCGGATTAATGAAAAAAAGTTATAAATTGTCGCCCAAACTAATCAAAACAAAACTGAAAAACTACACTGAAAACTCTTTTTTAATGGAAGTGAATATCCTTTGTGAATCCCAAATAAAACCAAAACATTGAATAAACAAATTTTTAACTAAACTTTCTAATTGCACGAAAGCTTATGAAAAATTTTGTGAATGCCGAACAAGTTGAAAAATTTTTTATAGAGCAAACTAAATGAGCATGTTTTCCATATGCTGCTATCCAGTGGAGTTCAGAAAAGTTATTTTTGCGTCGACAGAGGAGTAAAATCATAAAAAACCTAGATTAATCTAGGTTTGAATAACTGTTTTAAACACGATTTCTAATTCGACAGCAGAAGAATTTATATTTTGTTCAACAAAAATTGATCATTTTGAAATGAGATCATCAACTGCAGGTAGTTTCCAATATTTGAGAGAACGAACTTTAAACAAATAAAAAGCAGCTAAGTTCGGCCGGGCGAACTTTTTATCCCTCCACCATTTGGAAGAAACTTGAAAAAATAAAACAAAAAAAATTTCGGAAAATACCGTTCAACGAAACCACTAGTGGGGGCTATCGAAGACGTGTGTCCTGCATAAGTAATTTGTTCATAGGTGGTAGTAACTGTTTCCGAACTTTATATACGACAATTGAAACAATTCCGGGGAATACATCGCAAAAATCATCAAAATACCGAATCGAACGGGAGTACCGTTATGGGAGCTATACGATATGGTGGACCTATATAGAATTATTCTCTCCAGGGGATAAAGTACTCACAAAGAACTCTTTGTTTAGAATTTCAGACAATTCCATTGGACAATGTGGCTAAATACATCGAAATACCGAATATCGGGAGTACCTTTAAATTGGGTCTATACGATATCGTGGACCGATGTAGATAATTCTCTTCCTTGTGTGGATTTTCAAATGTGGCTAAGATCGTCAAAACGGACTATCGATAGTCCGATAGTCTATC